>NC_088329.1:35505000-36105000 GCF_036884655.1 Musa acuminata AAA Group | reverse complement strand
ATGTTAAGAAAGGATAATGTTTACCCTGCTTTGATCTCTCTGTTGCATTTAGATTTGTGTTCTGAGCTCAACTGACATAATACTTGAATGCTTGTCTGAGTCATGAGGTCAAAAGATTGTGCTTATATATATATATATATATATATATATATATATATATATATATATATATATATATATATATATATATATATATATATATATATATATATATATTGGAAGAATGTTAAGGAAGGGCTTTGATCTCTCTGTTGCATTTGGAATATGGGTGGAAACCATTATCTTGTTGGCAACTCCATATCACATATATATAAATCCAATCAATTAGTCTGATGATCGATCATGACATTAACTCCAAACATGCACATGAAACTTCTGAAAACCTCTGCAATTGTTGGAATTGCTTTGTTCTTGCTATCATTAGGGAATGGGGTAGGAGGGAGTGGTGAAATGGAAGCAGTGGAAGTTTCATAAGTAGTTTGATTTACAAGCATTATATAGAGTTCTTTACAGGCAACTGAAAATAGAAGCCCATTGCAGGAGCCTGCTTTAGGTAGAAACTAATAGGAGCCAAAAATGGTGTAACTTGTGATATGCAATTTAACCTTTGAAGCACCATTTAACAGGCTCAAGAAAGAATATTTTGGCCTCAACAGCATAGCAGAGATCCTCACTCCAAGCATTAGGCACTGGTAAATGGCAATAAACTGAAGAGCTTTATTTTGATGAAGAGGACTACATGCTACATACCATGATCCCCTCCACCTCAGACTCTGGCAGCCATCTGGTCTCCTGCTATATTATTGCTCAGGTTCTGGTTCAAGAACCAATTCCAATGACCCTCAGCTGCTCATAGCCCACGGCACCAAGAAATCAGATTGAATCATAGGTTTAACACTGGGAAGATTTTGCTAGGCTAGGTTTACTCACAAGATTGTTCTGAGGCTCCCTCCAGTAGAATCCTTGGATGAATACTGGAAATATGTTGCAGCCTATTAGAACATAGATCATAAGAGCATGCATACCCAACCATTCCATTGCCAGTGTTGGCCTCCTATAGCCATAGACATCAACCTGCAGATATCAAGTATCATCATGAATCGATCCTAAATAGTTGAGGCACTACAATTTATTTTGTTCTTTTAGAGAAGAGTTTTAGATAGCTAACCAGCACATATACTCCAGTGAAGAGCATCCCAGCAGTCCCAGCAGTGGCGCATGTATAACTTAAGGTGTACAAAGCCTTGTTCATATGCACTCCTGAAAGAACGAAAGAGTCCAACCGAGATGGAAGTTTAAGGAACAAGTCTAATCAAAATGACTTGAACAAAGAAAGGCAGTTTGGTGGATACCAAAGCAGTCTAATGAAAAGGCCAATGCTAAAAGACAGAAGGAAGGTATCATCCACTGCACGATTCGATCCTTGTGATCCTGCAGTTGATTCAAGAGTTAAACATGTACTCGTTGTAGGGCAATTAAGGGAATACCGGTACCTTAAAATGCACTATAACGTGCCCGAACTGCAACCCGATCAAGCAAGTGACAATTGCCATTACAGAACTGCATGCAGCATCAACTTATAGTTTATTTTAGTACCACGAAAGGGAGGACTGGAGAATATGGTACAGAGAAGGGTAACGATGGCTTACCTAAGTAGTCCTTCAGGATCAAAAGGAGCTTGACACCATGAGGGAGCATCAGGTGGAAGTGGGCCACTAGCTGGTGAATCTATGCTGCATTGCTGAAGTAATAGTAAGGAACTAGAAATAGTTATAGAGGGAAAAGGAGGGTATTAACGAAACAGAAACGATAGATGTGAAACCTTTGTCCTCTCATAGACAGGACGTCTATGAAGATGTCGGACGCCAAAGATTCGGCGATCGATCATTCCCACAGCATTGCAGGCAGGTCCTGTGTCACCCCTCACTCCACATTCGACCTAATATTTGATATCGATGTAGTAAATGTTAAGAAGTTCCAAGTATTAACCAAGTGGAGTGTGATGAAAGGCAATGGACTCACTGAAAAGGACTTCGGCCCGGATCCTGCCACTGGTATCTGGTATTCCCAGTCAGGAACATATAGACCATATAGAAGAATCATGTAAATGGTTGTAAGGATCAAAGCCACCAACCTATACAAAAGCAAGCAATTTGCGTCAAAGAAAGCAGTTAGAGGTTGCTGGTAACAAAAATTTCTTTTAGCTATCTATATTTCTTTAATGCATTTGTACATCTCCATGTTTATTGGTCAGCTCCTTCATTTTCAAATTTTTACTTGAGCATTTAACTTTTGCAAAGCACCAATGCCGATATAGTCACCGTGATTCAATGACTGGAGAGGTATCCAAGAGGGATTGATCAAACAATTCTTGATAATTGCCAAAAAGTTTGCATTCATACTTACAATTGAGATCGGTATCGCCTGGCCAAGGAGTGACCAGAATCAACATCATCATCGCTTTTAAGCCAGATTTCACATAATGCAGCCAACAGGTAGGCAATTGCAATTCTCTGAAAGGAAAATAAAAGTTTAATTGATTAAATTACCATTAGAAAGACATAGTAACTCAGAAAGAATACCAAACTTTTATAAGATAAAAAAGTATTTTTGATTTTTTGCCATCTTGTGGATTAAATTTCTAGTCTTCTTAGCTAGTAAGTATTATTTCAGATTGGTGGCTGGTAGTTTTATTGCTTTATCTGGGGGATTGGTAACCTATATTTCTTCACCATGCAGGTAGGATTGCTTATCCTATATATATATCTGGAGGATTGGTAAACAATAAAACTTTACCTGTAGTATGCCGGTCCATCTTATACTCAAAATATCAACTCCATAAGTTAAATTGTGAAGGCCATGGAAATAACCACCTGTAATAGAAATATAATTCTGAGGATAAAGTAGCCAAAATTCCTTTAATATTTGCAACTAATCAACACATTTAGTATAAAACAGGGTTGCATACCTTGAATAACAAGGCCTACAACGAAGAGCTTTGCTGCTCGAATGACTGCTTTCTTGGTTGCCATTGCTTTGTTTGAGACTCTCTGGTAGCAAAGCAAGGTGTTATTAGCATCTTTAATGTAATTAATCGATGTATGCTACGATCCTTAACATACTTTTATGTTCAATAAAAACCGAGAAATTCCAATGTCAAGAGAAGATATATTGTCAAGACAGTACACTTACCTTATACGTAAGTGCAAGCGCAACTCCAACTATAAACAAGAAAAATGGCATAACAAAATCAGCAAGGTTGACACCATCCCAAGGAGAATGGTTGATAGCAGGAAGATATGTTCCGGCGTCGTCTACGAAGATCATGAGCTGCAACAAGTTACATTCATAAAATTTTCTGGAGTTAAGAACCCACATTTGACCACGAATCTTACCACGAGTTCAAAGAAGAAGGAATCATATCATGGGATGTGAAAACACAGAATAATATCTTATATGATGTTCAATAGCACAAGAACACGTTCAACAATATGGAAATATTGCTTTCTGTGCTTTCCAGTGTTTCTGCTACTATTGAATTGATTGATGAGATCATATTGTTGGAAATTAACAATTCCAAGCATAAAAAAGAAGTGCATTCTACAAGTTGTCTTTCTCATCCATTTTGACTCTTACTGCCGTCGCTTGGAAGATAAAACCACTCCGTGCATGTGTTTTTTAGCAGCCTTAATCAATTGTTAAAATTGAAACATGATCATTCAATGCGAGACATCCTGCAAATAGCCTCAATCATCTTAGTTCATCCAATACTCTTCTTCCCCTATAAATAAATCTTGTTTGAAACAAATTCCAGGAGCATTGTCCATAAGCCTGCATTGGTTTCCCTAAACTCCAACTGAACAAAGATCAAAGGCTCAGTTTCTTGCAGATAAGAAGCAAAATTTAAATTGACTGATACTTTTTCTCTTTCTTTGTTCCTGATCCAGAAAAACGTTTCATGTCCATCATCTTTTTGCTTGCCCCAAACAAATTCTTGAGAGGGACAAGACAGACTCTAGATTTAATTGACAACATGACTTACACAACAACAAATTATAATGTGCTAGGATCGGCTACATCGATCCCTGTACAAAACAATAACCTCAATTAAATCAAACAATTTTAATTTATGTTCTAAGATTACTTCTTCCTATTACTCTTTTCTGATTATTTTATCGTAGGAGGACATGAAAAAAATCAGAAATGAATCTGAATCCACCAAACCGAGGTGTCAAACTAGATTGTTGTAAGACCTGAGATCACTGCCACAAGTCGAAACCCTAACCATTCCCAATTGCCTTCGCCGGAGGCAATTCCGTGGGCTTTTGGATTATGCGACACGAAGCACAGAGATGGAAGGTACGTCAGCCTCCAAGAAAAATCCTGCTTCTGGTGGTAACACCGTCCGGTCCCAACTCCAGATAAAAGGGTGAAGGAGTACGTTGGGTCGCTTCATTCAAGGCTCAATGGTGCTACCCCCAACCAGTCGAGGCATTTCCACTGGATGCTGTTGACAAAATGCTTCCACTTAGAAAGAGAAATGGATTAAGATCAGGTCCACAGCCTTTGTCAGCTCTGCAGAGACAAAGGCACTTGCCCCAGTGGAGCAGAGGTCCACGGACACCTACCCTACCCAAACTCTACGGCAGAACCATGTGCCCTAAGAAAAAGCGTTGGGTAGGAGAGCACCAACCTCAACCTAATGTCCCATACGCACAAAGGCCTTCAAATGCTAAAAGGTAGAAGCAGTGCAGGCAACAATTAGCAACACTACTGTAACACATACAGATTAAACGCAGTGCTCGCAGCACTAAACTCGAGGGGCTACTACGAGAATAGAGTGGGTAATCGTAAAGGCTGCAACTTTGACCTAAGCCGACCATTGTTCAACCGGTGGGTCCGCCTTTTCACGTGCTCTGCTGCGGGAGGACGGCCTTGCGGGATCCCCTTCAGCCATGGCGGGGCCGCAGCGCGTCCGACTGTGCCGGACATATTCTAAGACTAGTGTGAGCAATGTCTGATGTGTAGGGATTGGATGGTCGCAGCTACAAGGATAGTTGGACAAGATCCACAAGATGAGCTAGCTGTGTGTCGGCGGATCGCCTACAGTGAAATGCAAACAAAATAGTCGCACAATTCGATGCAGGAACGCCTCTGACATCCGCTCTCTTCTCCCCCTCCTGTTTGCTACATGAAGCTTCGGCACAGGGGGAGAGAGGAGAGAGAGAGAGAGAGAGAGAGAGAGAGAGAGAGAGAGAGAGGGACTCGTTGCTTGGCGTGTTCGCCAGACTCTGCGCCGACCAGAAGCACTGAGCGGCAAGCGAGAGGCAGAAGGAGAACACAGCTAAGGGATCGAATGGGTATCTTCGATGCCAAGATGGATATCGAAGGCATGGATGTTTTCAGAAGTGTTGAGAAAGAATGAATGCAATCGCTGTTTGGTGCGTTCGCCACAGACTCTGCGCCGACCAGAAGCACTGAGCGGCACGCGAGAGGCAGCAGGAGAACACATCTAAGGGATCGAATGGGTATCTTCGATGCCAAGATGGATATCGACGCCATGGATAGTTTCAGAAGTATTGAGAAAGAAAGAATGCAATCGCTGCAATCCGTGGGAAGAACGGAGACACAAATATCCTAACAGAAGAAGTGGGGAATCCAGCGATTATTAGGGCATAGAAACGGAAGGGGAAAGTGAAACGGCGACGACGGAAGCAAGCAATGCGGAATGGGCGTACCGCGACGGTGAGTCCCCGGAAGACGTCGAGAGAGACGAGGCGGTGCCGGTCCCCGCTCCGGGGAGCGGAGGCCCTCTTTCCGCCGATTTCGAGGTCCTTTGGGTACGGCAGCGCGTGGTCGACGGCGAGGACGTGCTCGTTGTGCTCCTCCTCCGCAGCCGCCGCCGCCTTGTCGTCGCCCTTGATGAGCTCGTACGTCCCCATCTCTCTCGCTCTCTCTCCTAGCGAGGGACGGAGGGGGGGAAAAGAATCAAGCTACTATTTTATATGCAGGAAAAAGCAGGCATGATGAGCAGCTTTAAAGGTGAGCGGGCGGCATGTGCAGCAACGCATCGCAGTTCGCATCACCAACCGAGTAAGAGAGAGAGAGAGAGAGGAGTACGTGTAGGTGGCCAATAAGAGAGAAGCATACAGTTGAAAGCAGCAGATGCTTTCCCTTCTTTTGGTCTCTTTGTGGCCATTATTATACTGTAAAAAAATCAGATCTGACGCATGAAAACCCACACGATGCTATTATACTATGCGCGCAACTCATTAGAATGGCGATGTGAGATATGATTATACATCCACAGTACACACATACATACATGTGTGTATATATATAAATCTATATACACGTGTTTCTCAAAAAATTACGTAGAACATAATTTGCTTTGTTCTCAGTCAATTTACGAATGCACCGTTCGCAAATCATTTATCCATTCCGTGCCAATTTCCACTGAAATTATTCAGATTTGTATTGGAAGAACAAGTTGCTGATCCACTTGCTATCTCTGAGTCAAAAGCTCAGGTGAGGCACAACGACATCTCTTACCTGATTATTGAGAATAATTAACAGTCCCTTTAAATCAAGCATATCTTCTAGTAATTCAACACAGACATTGACGTTTTTGTGCTCTGCAGAATGATTTCTAGTCACTTTCCAGCCGTCCAAAGAACCTGCATGAATCACGTTACACATCTCAGTAAAAAAATAAATCAGATGTCGGTATCAAAACAATGCAAAACACCAGCATTATGTTCTTAAAGAAGATAAGCATGCTAACCATCAGGTCCTGTGATGTATGACGACATCCAAATTCTTCTCATGATGGTAGTAATAATCCATGGTGTATTTGAATGGAAAAAATTGCAAGCAACCTTATGTTGAAGATGAACAAGGGGGCCAAATGATCAAGAAATTTCGGCAAATTGACAATAATTTGAGGAAAATATCGATACATTGCACAAACAATTAGAGGGCACCTCACCCAATTTACTCTTTGCTAGCCAAATCTATTTCCTATTTGCGGGGTGTTTCTCCTCAAAGCAACTGTAAGATGAGCAGTCCAAAGAACTAGAGGAGATATAAGCATACTCTGTAAGATGACATCCTACTTCATAGTATGTTGACAAATCAAATGAATTATCCTAAAGATTATTGCACAATTGCCAGTTTCAGAACACCACAGTATCAACTCTCCTATTCTTCATCGTTATTCCACAATCAGGCTCGGATAGCCAACTCTGGCGCAATACTGCACAATTATAAAATCCCAGATGGCATAATTGCACTCAGATTCACAATTGTTCAGACTTCCCTTCTGGCAACATGAGCTGCCACAACAAAATTTTGGGTGCTCTAGTTCTGTCTACACAATCTGATTAAACAAAGCCCAATGAACTCAGCTGCCAAATATCAAAACTGGCCTGGTTCTGACCCTCCAATTTACAGTTCCCATTTCATCAGTCGGAAAGGGGAAGAAAGAGCATTAGAAGAGTATTATCAAATAGTGAATCATGTGGGATTTGGAAAATTGCGATGTGTATCAGCAAAATCTCTAATGATGCGCTTGAGGGTTCTTCCCCCTTTACCCAGCATGTGCCCGTTATCACCTCTACCAGTGTCACAAGTTTTGCTCTCTACATAATCTGAAGCTGCACTAGCTAGGGCCTTCAGCCACAAAGGAATTATAGTTTCTGGTTCCCCTTGCTTCAGATATTCCAACGGCAGAGATTGCACCTAGTAACATTGAAAAAGCTGTTCAGCAATATCAAAGCATGTAATGAAATACACACAACCCTACACAAGTAGAATACCAGATTGGCACCAGATACAATAATCACCATAAACAACAAAATATTTGATAAAATAAGAAATGATAACAATTTTCCTAGAGAATCCCTTTCTCAAACAAAGCAATATTACTGTTTTGCTAAACAATTTGTGTATGGTTTGTATGTGCAGAGCAACAATCCACAAGCCTGTGAAAGAAAGGGAAGCATGGCTATGTACTTTCCCTTTATTACCAAAGCTATCAGTACTGGGGTCAACTGCAACAACTGTTGCCCAGAATTCAAGGCCCACACTGTGTGATGATAAAATTTCAAATTGTATTAAACTTTCCTCCACAAGTCATTACATAGGGCATCCACATATTGAGATTTAGCTCCATATATGTTTTGCTAAACATATATGGAGCTAAGTATGGATATCATTCACTTAGGGTATGTATTCATTGATACACATTAATATACATGTGAATACCTATTCAGATATACAATGTGTGTAAAAAGCTGTCTTAGAAGTAACTAGATTAATTGTTCCTCAAGAGAACAACAATAATTGAAAATGTAATTAGACAGATCAACCTAGCAATAAGAATATATTTAAAAACTTAAAATGTAACTAGATTTTTTTCACTTGTGATGTACTAGAGTAATATGAAAGCATAAGGTGCATTGCAAACAAGTTCAAAAAATCGACACCCTACAACCAACCAATAATATAGTTAAAATTCCTGAACGTTCTTGGAAGGAAAGGTTCTAGGTCTTCATGAACAAAAAGTTCTTACGAGTAAAAATTTTACATCTGTCATTCAATGGAAGAGGAAGAATTAGAAAGAAATTGATGATGGAACCAAAGCAAGGAAAAAAGGCATTAAGAATTCTATGTGACCGTTGTGTCTCTTAGATTAAAAGAAAATTTTATATGACTATTGTAAGCCAAACTAGGATTTATGGCTCTGAATATGGGTAATTTATTATCATCGAAGCTGTAAGGAGACAGACTTAATAGATGCGGTGACTTTATTATCATTGGTGCTGTAAGGAATAAGGGGAAAATCTAGAAAACTATATTACAGATCAGAAGAAATGATTTAATTGCTCTTAGCTTAACTTGTATGGATTCAGGAAAACTAAATGACAAGAAAAGATCCAAATAATTAACCACAAATGATTGGGGCACGACAATTTCTTATTCTATGTTCTTCTTGATGTAGCATACAAAATCAGTAGAGGATATATTGAACACTATAATTCAAGAAAACCAACAGGTATCCACGAGGGAGGCTAAATTCATAACTACACAGTCAGAAGCTAAAGGAATCTACCACATAGTCGGAGACTTCTGTTTCCAACAAAATAGGATATTTCCAAAATAGTGTTCCTTGTTCTTTTAACCCATAATTATGGTCGCACTTTTGTTGCTTTACTAAAACCATCGGGAAAATCTGTCAAAATGGCAATCCCCCAACCTCCCTTAAAAAATACACAATAAAATGAGTGAGAGGATTACCGTTGACTGCAACCATCTACATAGGGAAGCCCAACAAAGAACCGATTGCCATGCAGTCCTTCCACAAAGGCTGCACAATGCTGCTAATTGTTGCAAGATTGTTGCAGACTTGTGTACCTGAAAAAGTGTGAAAGATATTAACTGATCGCTCAAATTAGTAATAGCACAAGAAATTTTTAGTCATACTCGAAAGAAGTGTACAAAATATAATTTCCATTGAGATACAAATATTATCATAATTCAAAAACATAGCCAACTGTTTTTTAGTGCAAACAGATATGCAGCAAAAATGTATTTCCCATGAGAAAACAGGAAGCAACAATCACAAGATCTAGGACCATAAAAGATAATGGTTGTCTGGGATGACATTTCTGAGCATGTTTACACTACAAATAGGCAGAAGAAAGTTTGATCCAATTTTATCTTCATCTGCTACTTTGCTTGCTGAATTTTAAAGAATATGTAATCTCCACCAAAGTTATTTTGTATGTGCCTTCAACAGGCAGGGTTAAATTGCAAATTGACTTCCATAATAGAGTGCATTTACAAGAACTGCTGATGTTTGAGGAACCAGTATGATAAAGATATTTATAAATTTTCAAGAGCAATATTAGTGACTAGAGTTATTCATTTACGACACTGACACTCTTTCTTAAATCTCGAACAAAAACAATACAATTTTGTCAGAACCCAAACAGGATATGAAGCATCTATAACACATCCTCATAATTTCACATGTGTTTCTAAGAAAATATGTAGATTTTCAGAAAATCAAAGTTTGCCGTACTGTGGCATGCCGCTCAGTATGGGTGGTACATACCAATCTGATAGGAGATCAATTCGGGCGGTACATACTGGTTTGTCGGTATGCCCCACCGTACCATGTGTTGGTACGTCGATATAGTTTGGTATGTACCCTACCGATGGCTGGTCGGTGCACTAGTACATACCGATAAAGCGAACTATACAAAAAATTACTAGAAAAATAATTGCAATAACTAATCCAACAGACAGCTTATGCCCTTGTGAAACTAGAAGGAGATCTGCACATTTACCCTTGACATTGCTGACACACCAAGAAGAGCATAAACAACACTAGACACCAGTCCTTCACCATTTTGTGCTAAAATACGAATTACCACCGCACTTAATGATCCTTCAGTTATACAAGCCAAAGATTCCAACACGGAGACTAGGCTGACCTCTAGGAAACCTGCAACCATGTAATATTTTAGGAAGCTGCATCAAAACAAAAAGACAAACTGAGATGCATGTTTCATTACAAAGAGGGGGTCTGAATGTGCATGTAAAAATTGCTATAACCTTAAGTTGAGCTAGCATGAAGAGAACTATAAGCCATAGATGACAGCATGACACGTTCATGCTTGCAGAATGTCAGATTGTACCATGCATTGACACACCCTCTACAAAATGCTTACCATGCTAGTGTTTGAATGGGACAGGCAAAATATATGACACTTGTAATTTGCATGTAAGAGATAAATACTTACAGGACATATATGACATTGCTGCAAGTGCAGCTCCACGATGCATTGCAGTACAACAAATTGCAGCTTTTTGGAATGACAATTCAAGAAGTGAACTAGATGCAGCAAGAACATCCTGATGGAATGCATAAAACATAATTATTTAGTTGCCTTTTGCTCTTTAACATTTTGAGATACCAAAAGGTGCATAAGCTATAATAAGCTAGAAAGTAAGTGAGAGAATAAAGACCTTGGGACAGCAGCGTACGAATGTTGATGTGAAATTATTGTAGGCTTCCACCAAATCAGGTTCTTGGTCACATATGTAAGAAGAATTAAGAGCAGTTATTGATGCTGCTGAGGCAAATCTATTAAATGTGCTAATGCATAAAGGTCCATATTCTTCGATGTGGCCAAATTCTTCAACAACAACAGCCGCTGATAAAGTTTTTAATGGAAAAACAGAGAAATGGAAGTTAGAGATAAAGAA
This sequence comes from Musa acuminata AAA Group, assembly GCF_036884655.1. Lineage (NCBI taxonomy): Eukaryota > Viridiplantae > Streptophyta > Magnoliopsida > Zingiberales > Musaceae > Musa > Musa acuminata. The sequence continues at coordinate 36,093,726 of NC_088329.1, read as the reverse complement.
TCAATCGACTAGCACCATAGAGACAGATATGAAATGTTACACTTAAGGGATATATCATTTTAAATATTTTTACAATTTGGGAAAAAACAGACATTTAAGCGTGAACTAGACCAGGACATATGAAATTGGTTAAGGTAATCACATGGAAAAAAAGACATTCATAAGCATCACTATATATATCTAACTTTTGTTAAAAAGTCAAATAGATATTCAGGAGTCCTTTTGTAGATCTTAACACTAGACCAGATCTGTATGGGGCAAAATGGAAATTAATGAAATCAAACACCTTTGGTGTTCATTGCACCTTACAGTATTTCCATTTGTACATCTATGTCACCAGTCTTGATCTATTATAAATTATCTCATCCATACATTTTTCTGGAGAGATGGGGACAAGCTTGACTTTGAGACCATAGGAAAGGCACTCATCCAAAGAACCACAAGAACTTAACAAGGAATCAGAGAATTGGAAAATGGAGGACAGACTATGGCCTCCTACAATTCCAGTTTCAGAGGAAGAATCAACAAGGCAATCAGTGAGTATTACGGAACAGAAGCTGTTCCATTAATTCCTTGATGGAAAGAAGCAAAAAAATATGTTTTTAAATATTAATTTTAATAAAGAAGAAAAGTTTTCCGTAGCAAAAGTTAGAAGATGTCAGGTAACGCAACACATCTGAAAAAGGTAATATTGTCTCATGCAAAATAGAGTATACAATGAATACTGAGGACCACCTTTCACTAAGATTTAAAAGGTAAAGTAATTACCACTTTAACAACATAAAAGCAAATTATGCATACATCAAATAACAATTAAAATATTCATTATATGAGAAGGAACCAAACTCCTGCAACCAGAACGTGGTTGATTTTTGTTACTCTCACTACAAAAGAACTCTTGCGGATGGATATACTCCAAAAGAATTTGAAATTTCTTGCTTTTTTTCAATAATGGAAAAAAGTTGAAAATATATGCACACCTGTTCTTATGTAGCATTCATGACTTTGGAATAATAAAAAATTCGTAGACAAGCAGTCTAGAACCTTAGGCAGCAATATCAGAAAATGTTCTCCTGCAAATGTTATCAGGATATCATGACAATCTGAAAGTCTTCTGCTTAAACATTTTTGAGAAATCAACACAAGTACCTGAAGAATGCACAGCTACAGAAAGCGACCGACATGCTGCCGCAGATAGACTAGCATTTTCCATGTGAGATGACCTAAAAAGTTTCTCAAGAAGTGGCCAAAAGAATTCAAGGACCAAAACTGTGTCATCCTCAACATGATTAACAGCACGAGGAATCACTAGATGGACAGCAGGAGGAGCCAGTAGATGGCGAAGTACAGACCCAATCCTGAAAAGAGTTAGATGGACTTAGTTTTGTCTAAGTGGATGCTGAAAACATTATAAACAAAGCACAAAATGTAAGATTAAGCTTCGTATGCTTTTCTACACACCAATACCAAATGAGTCCAATAAATAATTCTACAAAAAGTATGCAGATAACAGAACTAAGTATTTGCCAACCGTGAAGTCAAATTGTGTAGCAACAGTATTAGCAGAGAAAGAAATGAAAGAGCATAAGAAGTTTGCAACAAGTAAAATCAGAAGGTAATGACTTGAGAACTTATTAGTAAACTGTAAAAGCTTAATTGTTCTTAGTCAAATTGATGTTGCCCCCATGATAAACTTGGTGATCAGACCAAATTTTAGCTGCAATCTCATATGGCAAAGAATATGATAATGTCTTGAGGCAACGACTTCTAAGCATGTCTATGTCAATAATACACCTAAATTTGTAGGATATCCTTGCCTTTAAGAAACAGCAAATAGCTTGGATATCTCTATGTAGGCAACATACAGTATAACAACTTTATTGAAACCAACCTGTATAACCCCCTGACAGCAGAGCTTAAAGCCTGTGTGTAAGCAGAAGGGTTTCGCTTCAGAGGCTCTTCACGATCTGCATCTATCTGATAAAGAAATATAACAAACTTGTCAAAGCTGCAGGTGCTCAAATGAGTAGGGGTTGTCAAACTCAGATAAAAACAAGACTAGATAGATTCAAGGATTTGTTTAATGAATTTAAAAGCAAGATGAACCATCCTAGCTTTCTGCAACTCTCCTCAACCTTTTATAAGGGAAAGCAACATACAAAGTCCACTGGCTTCTTCAAAAGAACCTTGCTAGACCTTGACAATTTTGCTCTAAAACAAATCCATAGCAACAACAAGTCATTGTCCGCAGTCCAGAATCGACTATGTGGCAACCCACCACATGAGGCAGGGCCTGGGGAAGGTAGATGCACAAGGACCTGCCCTACATGCGAATATACAAAGCCTTACCACCTGCATTTGGAGAGGTTGCTTCTATGGTTCAAATGAATGAGGCCAAGATTGAGAAGCTTATGCAGGATTACAATTATGAAAAGGCTTATTAGTGGACAACTGCAAATTAAAACTTGTTAGAAATGATGATTAAGAATCTAATATTTTTTGCCATCCCAACTTAGCATGATTATCCTACATTTATTCATCTAATAACTTGTCAGTGAATACTTAAACCAAACATTTCAATCAGTATTTGTTTAAATGTAGGTTCAACCCTCATATGGCATATGCAAAACTAATTGACTCCACAAACTGTTCAAGAAAGAGATTCCATATGAAGTCTCAAATGAGCTTTTATTACATTAATTCTCAAATGAGCTCATGCATAGGTTTATTTATTTCAATAAAATACAGCACAAGTCTCATAAGCAAGAAAACATTCTCAATGGTCAACCCATCTATCATAAAGGTAAGCTAGCTTTCTAAGGTCATTGTGATTGCAAAAGAAAAATAATTAAAACATGAAATTAAAGATGATGATGTGCATCAAGGTTAAATTTGGGTCAGCCCATCAATCCAATTCAAGTGGAGCTGGATAATGTTATATAACTATTGTCCATCAAATTTTGTATTTGCATCCAAATTTTACTATCTAAGATGGGTTGATTTCTATCAGTAATTGGATATCTGAGTACATCTCAAAGTGTAAGATCTATCCATATTAACTTAAGTAAGAGAGTTATTACTTTTTTTCTACAAAACTTTCATATTAGCTTTGATGCTTTTATACAAAGAAAAACAATTATAAAGATTTGAGTTAATATCTTAAACATTGATGATAATATACTTGATTCATGTTATAGTTACATTAAAATCCATCTTATATCCAAAATGACGTCTGTAGTATATCGTATATGCAAGGTTCAGTACGGATGACATTTACCAATATATGGAACAAGGTAAAGTGGGCGGTACACTTAGTGCACCCAGTATAGGGCCAATATCAGTCAATACAGGAATAATACCATGTGGTATATGATGGTACAACTTACAAGTTATGCACCAAGCAGTTTTTTTTTGTTCTTTTAGTATTTCTATTTTTTTGAAACTCGGTATGTATCGACACACCAACACTCGGTACATCTGTATGGACCACTCCTGATCGGTACAGTCCCAATACACAAAATTGTGAAAATTACATATTGTATCTGTCTTCTTTTTCAAGAAATATGAATGCTGAAGCTAGTTCTGAAATTATTTAGATTCACATACATTGATGAAAAGTGGATATGGATATGAATTTTCTAATATTTAGTCTATATCAATTCTCTTTTCATCCCCAGTGGGGCATAATGGTGCATAGAAAGAACAATCTGGTGATTGTTACCAGGTATGTGGGAACCTTGCTTCATTTTTTTTGTCATATATAGTGTGGCTTTCCTGGAAGATCTGCTAGACACCAGATTTCACTTGACTGGTGTCGTCAAAGTCACTAAGCGCTAAGGTTCCAAAGCGCTTGAAGCTACGCAAAGTAAGGCGCTTGCGAATATAATATTATAAAATATATATATAACTAATAAAAGCATTAAAAAATAATGATAAAAGCAATCATTAAAATAAAATAAAATGGGAGGCATTAACCATGATATGTAATTTCGAATGGTACATCCCGGTACGGACGGTATGTACTGGTCCGACGGCATACCGGTACGCGGACCGCCCACTACCGGATGGACTGTGCTACAGTGCTACAGTGTTACACTGTATCAGTGCTACAGTAAGAGAAAAAATATTTAAAATCAGTCGGTAAGCCTTAATGTACCACTCGATATGCCGGTACCATACCGTACTGAGCCAACCTCGAAACACCGGTACGGTACGGTATTGCATACCTTGGCATTAACTATGATTGTCATGATTCAAGATCCTAAAATTACAATGAAAGCCTACTAATCAACATAATTTATAAATTGTTACTGACAAAAGTTAACATTACTATATTAACAAAGTTACCTATTATTAATAAGACTCTACTATTATTAATAAGAATTAATGACAAGAACAAGATAAAGAGCAAGGTATACCAGCAATGTGTAGAGGTGACAGAGAGGAGAGGTGCAGTAGTGGAGAAGAGCAATGGAGTCTGGTTGAGTCCAAAGGCAGAGAGAAGATCCTATCATGAATAGGATGTGGCACCGAGGGGTGCTATCACACACAATGGGGTGTTTGGGGGGAGGGGAGTCTTTGCATGTGACGGGATGGCGAGGCATCGCCAGCGGGAAGGGTGTACGGGGTTGCATCCACGAGAGGCAATGCTGTTGATGGTGGGATTAGGGCTCACGAGGGCACCTGGTATTTGGCTTGGTTGAACTGAACCAATTAGTTTAGTTTCAACTCAAGCCCAAGTGGCATTTTTGGGCCTAGTGAGTGTCTGATCCCAGGCATGCACCTAGGCAGTGCCCAATCAAAACACCTCACCCAAAACATTTTCGGGCCTCACCTTGCCCTAGTGCCTAGGCGAGTACCTAAGTGCCCCATGACAACACTACACTTGAGACCCTTCTTTCTCTTAGCATAAGTCTTTAGATATTCCATTGAGACATTGATTGGCCAAGTGTCCTATAGATGTTTCTTTCATATATCTTGCTTTAGGTTTATGTAAGAAAGTGGAAATTTACTTATCTGATTCCACATGTAGTGGTGCAATGTGATCATGCATGATATAATTGAATATATCATGCATATATTCATATGCACATATAAAAGGAATACTCACTGTTCTATATTAGCACTTGTCCAATGAGTATCTTAGAACTTATACAAACTAAAACCTCTATATAGATCATTCTTATTTATGAACATACAAGTCATCTTTGCTAGTGGAAAATTTTCATTTCTCAGCAAATATTTTTAGAAAAACTACTAGATACATGTTTACCAGTCAAATTGAAAAAAATTTTGCAGACAACATGTTTTAATATTCCTATATTCAAGTAGACTTTGTATTATAGCAGTCTTTTAGCACTAGCTCTATTGGTTTTTTTTTTCAAGATTGGAAGTATCAATCTTCACTCAAGTCAAACCAAATCAAAATGAAGATGAACAATTTCCAAAAAAAAAGTAAACATGTGATTGCACACAACTATAAAAATTATACATACTTGTAAACCAAATTCTGATAAATTGAAATACTGCACCAAAGTAGCATCACAAACAAGTTAATCTAAAATACAACAAATGAATATTTGGAACCTAATTATGGATGTAAAACTTTTAACAAAATAAAGGGTGGAGAAATGCCTGGAACGAGTAAGTCATTCTTTAAGCAAGGGCAAACATACCAGTTTCTCAATGGCTCCATAGCTAGGGGAGAGCAACCTCGATAACGAATTCTTCTTCAGCTCCTTGTTGGGAATTGAATTAAGAGTAAGAGTTATTGCAGTAACAACTTCCTCCTCTTCTTCTAATGTAAGATTCCATTTCTCCAAGCCCTATAGAAAAATGGAGTACATTACAATTGAAAAAATAATAGAGAAATATAAATGTTCATAAGCATACTAAACTCTCATTGAACTATAATGGCAACACTTTAAAAAGACCGAATCCTTCCCCACCCCAACCAATACACTCACATTCACACCGCTAAATATTTGCAGGTGCACTTGGATGATTGTTCCACCACTGCACTAGCGTTCTAGATTTTGTTGCCGATTAAAAAATTTGCTAAAATATGTCAAGATTGTGGCATCAGTCTTTAGGTCAAGACTCGGTTCAGAACAAGTGGTGAAATCACACTCCTCCATGGATTTACTATATAGCTGAACTTATCTCCATGAAAAATGTTCAGATGATGGCGACAAATTTCCTTAGTCAATTATGTCAGGTAAAATTACTTGCTCTCATTTTCTTAATTTCTATAATATTAATAGATTTGTGTTTCAGCAAACATTGAAAATATTAAATTTGTACTGCAAAAGTTGAAATGTACAGTATGTCCTTTCAAAACTACCATCAAAAGGACCCTTCCTAAGGGCATAATTATGAGTCTAAAAAGATACACTTTATATTTCAACTCATTGCATGAACAAAATCTAATTTTACTGATTTCTGCTATTTTAAACATGAAACTGCCTTAAATATTTAATTTATCATTCAGATAAGCTATGTATAATAGCTGAACTGCTATGCACCAAAATTCCACCTTATATATTAAGTGCACAATCTGAAAATAGTTTCTTTGTGTAATGGTCATCAAATTATTCCACCTCTACACAACCAACAGAATCATACCAAAATGTAAGATCTAATTTCCTTTTTCTGGTGAAGAAAATAAGTTACAGAAAATCCTGAGATTGATTTTTAGCTTTAATCCAGTTCAATATCAGCAATGTATTGCAGCATGATGATACTTGTAAAGGCAAAAAAAAGTAACAGAGAATATCATGCATCATCAGATCAGGCAAACAAGGAGTCAAGTGACTTCCCATTCTCTTAATCACTTTCAACCTCTTCTTTTATTATTTCACAAGTAGTTAGGTGGTTGGATATAAAGGTTAACCAACCAAGAACTGAGTATGCTTTCCTCTCAAATGAGAAGATGTATGTAAATTAATTATAGCAGTGCTAGATCTTGGCCAAGTTCACAAGTGATTAGATTAAACTAATCATCTGGTAAGCATTTGTTGCTTTCCCAAGATTCAATATGCATAAATTATAACTACCATATTTGCAATATCAAATGTTCATCCGACATGATTTTGACAAGAGACATACGTAATATAGAAACAAGAAAAGAAAACAAAATCTTCATGGTCCGCTAAGGTAGCTGTAATGAACTTAATAACCCATCAAGTTAGTCTTTTGCACCAATTGGTAATAATAATTCTCACATCCGATTGGTTAGTGCATTGTTGCACAAGTGATGGGCTTCAGATTCAAGTCCACGTGTGAGTATCTTGTATGTCATTTAATATAATATTTTTAAAAAAAGTCAATAAATTGTAAACTAAAGAATTAATTATAGCTGCTCCAAAAAGACATATGATTATATGTGCAATTTTTCCAAAATGCAAAGGTAATATGATGCTTGGTATTCCAAAGGGTTTTTGCACTAGAAGTCATTTTCGATTGGCATAACGAGGTCAATATTTGTCCTTTTTTTTCATGAACAGAGTTTTATTTGTCCAAAAAAGTCAAAATGGTAATGAAGTAAAACAAACAGCAGAATTAGCGATAACATATTTTGGAGTCATCACCAGCGTCAAATAGAGCACATTGTTGAATGGGCTCTGTCAGCAGTAGGTTTGGCACTAAGAAAACAGGTCTGAGGGTACTCGTGCATTCATGAGTCAGCTCTTACTTCTCAACAGCCTGTGCATACAACTTAGGCACCAAAAGAAAAAGGGTCAGGATTGCCCAGAACTGATTGGGCCATCTGATTCAACTTGATCTGGTCTCCAGATCACTTGTCCAAAAATCAAGCTCATTGATTTCGGCTTGTGTAGATTTTAATCAAATTAAATATTTAAATTGGTCAACAGAGATCATAATCAGTCAATTTCAAAAATTTTAATATATGCTTCTTTAGACAAATCTGAACATGAATTTCTCTCAATAGTCTGATTCTTTGTTTGCTTCTTTCATTATAGATTGTTAAGTTCTAACTCTAAATGAAAATGTTCGCAAAAATCCAAATAAACAATGGACATTTTGGATCCACTCACAGGTTCTTATAATTTGGACGTAACACATTGATCTTTTCATCAAATAAAGACTTCTTCAAATCAGCAAATCCTTCACTACTAAAGATTTCAAACTGAAGTCAATTGTGAACATTGAATTCAAGTTCTGGAAGATCAGCATCAGTTCTGTTCATTAAATTTGAAAAGTAGAAAAACGACAGGAAGAGAAATGATAGAATTAGAAAATTCTAAACAAAGCATACCTTTCCAATTCAATGATCCCATTTGCCTCATGAATTCTTATTACAAGTTCATGAGATACCATCAACTAGTTGGATCCACCATATCAGCCTAATGGGCGAGTTCTACAGTAGGGTAAGGTATTCTTAACCTAATGTGTTTGCTTATGTGGAGAGAGAATTGCAGAAGGTATTTAGAAGCGCTTAGAATTGAATAATACCTCAGTAAAAACTTTTCATTTTTCACTTTTGCACAATAAGGTGAAGAACAAGAAGCATTACATTACTATCTACACAAAATTTTCAAAATCAATGCTTTGCAAAATCTCGTTGCACATAACTAGTTATGTGGACAGAAGTATATATCTATAGTTACCTGAGAACATATAAGAAAAAGCAACACCATAACCATTTGCTCCAAATTAAAACACTCAATTGGTCTATGCAGGTTTCACAATACGCACCATGCCTTATGCAGTAATGATTTCAGTGGGATAAGCAGGACTTTTACCTCTCCTATCCAGATCAGGATTTCTAGATTCTGTGGGTCATGAATTATTGCTAAAGCATCTTCACAAAGTTTACGCAATGCTGAGGAGCAAGCATTTGAAGATATTGATTCTGTGATCCCCGTGGCACAAAATAAACTGAAAAGAATTATTAGCACAGAAGATGAATGTAATCATGTGATTCAAAAGAAACTAGAAGAAAATCTCCAATCTCACATGGTTTTATTCCCAAATGGTTATTGTGCAAGATACTCACAACAATGGTCTAATATTACTTGGGGGAGAACATATCCACTTGGAATACGAACCAACCACCTCGGCTACAGATTTGTACACCTACCTAGGTACCAGATATGTCAGTTGTCGTCTCAAATATTGAGCATTTGTTATTCACTGAATACATGAGAATACAGAGACTGGCAAAGATTCAAAGCAGAATTTTAGAGAAGCATCGCAAGATTGATCTTACAAAGACCAAGAAGCCACTGCGCTCATCAGGTGATCTAGTCGATAGAGCTGTCACCAGCCGCATAACCACCGAGAAGTCAAATGGATATGAACATTGCATAACTGTTTCTGCAACCTGACACATGATGGTGAAATTTTTCTAACATGGCTTCCAAATGACAATGACACACACTGTTACATAATTTAAATAGTGGTTAAGAATTAAATATATCTACTTCTCATCATTTAAATCAGACAAATCAAATTAAAGGCATCCCCAAGAGAATTGTTTATCTAAGATCGCCTACTGAAGCATATTCCATTGTTCACCTAAAATTGTTTGAATAAATACAATGAACATAATTGTGTCGTTTATTCTTTCTACCATAGAGAAAGTTGGTAAACAAGGTCTAATATGAGTACCACTTATGATGGAACTGTTTATGACAAAGGATTCATATCAAACATTTACAACATGTTACATATCATGACAATAGTCACCGGTCAGAAAGGCAAAAGAGGTCCATATAAGTGGTCCATTCACTTATAGAGCCAGCATATTTGCAACATGACCATCATAGTCATCAAGAACAAGCCATCTTTGTATAAAACTAATATCACATGATACATGCCTCAGGATTGTAGAGGTATGAAAATTGTTTTGTGGCCCGTTGAATTCCTGAAGAATCACTTTCATGTGACTCATGATAGCACATACTTCAAGGTCACACATGAACACCCTCAAAAAATAGTTAGCAAATTATCATAATCACTTAAGCTAGTGAGAAGATAGATTTTTAAAGACTGTTATTGCAAAGTTTGCAGTTCTGCTCTACTGTTCAAATCAATTTTATCACAATAATGCATGCTGACAAGAACTAAACTTGAACAACATAGAAAGCTGTTGCTAGAATAAAGGCCATGGATAGAGGCAGCAAGCAAGGTATATCTATTCAATATACATAACAAAAAGTCAAAAACCGACATCATATTTGTTGATCATTGAGTGAAACCATTTGATTAAAAAAGATTGCATACCATATTTAGGGCGAACATTCTAGCTTCCAACTCTACCCAAGGGACAAATGAATCCGCAGAATTCCATCCAACAGATAAAAGCTACAACAAAATAAATTGTGGACTCAAACATCAAAAATAGGACCCCAAAAGGCACAAAAAAGTGATATTTTAGATACAGGAATAAGCTGAACTAATATAATAAATACACATGACTACCTTCAAGGAATTAAATCTCAATATTTATAAACTACACTGGCTGGTCAGAGAATTTAGTAAGCAATGTTGAAACGAGCAAACCATGATTTCAGCATGCTGACAGAGTCAATCATGAAAAGAACAAAAAAAGGAGAGAAGAGCTTCATTTGTCAGTGCGTATCAGAGCTGCTCAGATCTCCTTCGTAGCAGCTGCAAAAATTCGAAGATTATATAAGTGGATCAGATGGGCACAAATTCAAAGCTGAAGTTGGGGGGATTTAAATGGAGAGGCTAGTGGAAATGGCACGGTTCATTTTAGAAATAATGAAGTCAGCTCTGGTGAAACTCATTTATGTTTCAAAGAAGGAATGTTGCATCACATACCAGATCCGTATGGGCCCTCGGCAGGACCAGTTTCCAAGACGGAGGAGGAGGAGAAGACGAAGGCGCAGTGAAGGAAGAGGAGGAAGGAGAAAGAAAAGGGAGGGGGAAGGATGAGGAAGAAACGAGAAGGCAGTGGAGGAGTAAGGAAGATGACGAGGAGGTAGAGGAAGAGGAAGGAAGAAGAGGAGGTGGTGGAGGAAGAGCAAGGAAGAAGGAAGAAGATGAGTGGTGGAGGAAGAGGAGAAGAAGGATAAGAGGATGAGGAAGTGTACTGAGGAGGTAGATGGCGGCAAACAACAATGGATGGCAGCGGCTGGTCATGCTCCCCGAGAGAAAAGTGACTCAAGCTCACAAGTCGTAACTGAAGATTTAAGTCTTTCTATTGTTCTAATGGGTTGGACTGGACCACCAGCGATCTATGTACCAGTCCGAGCGAAATCGAGAACCTTGGTTCAGACAATGTGCAGTGAAACATACTTTGTTTGTGTTGTTAACTTTATTAAATTTAATAAACTCAGATTTTTAGTTAACCATTTGTAGTACATTAATTATCTGATACCTTCTTCACCCGGTCCATCCTGTGCCGACCATATTTACTAGTCCAGGCATGAACCAATACACGGATCCAACGTGTGCCGACCGTATTTACTAGTCCAGGCATGAACTAAGACATGGATCCAATGCATTTCAGGCAGTCTGGTCAAGTCCATATAAAAGAAAAACTTATAGTTGTCCTAATTGAGTAGCAAGCCCTTGACACCCATCACGCCTACCCCGTGCCTGCCTCCCTATGAAATTACAATCATTACCTTCTGTAGTGTTCGAAATCATAATGAAATGTAAGGAAAAAAATCAAAATTAAGAAAGTCGTAGCCAAATTATCTAGCAATTCCAATTAGTCTCACAAAAAAAACATAATTGCATAATAACATTACATGAAAAAGTAACCACTATGACTAGAACGCATGTAACCAATCAAACAGTCTAAGGTAATAAATAAATAGTACCTTCTGAACAAATGCACCAGACCCCAGAAGTTGACAGATATCAACAAAAAGCTCCTCTAGGTTCGATCTAAAGTGTGTCAATCCATCTGGTATGTCAAGTCCATCACTGCCATCGGATCCGGCATCAACAACCTTGTGAAAAGGTAACAAATTCACAATCAACAACATTCAAAAGAAAATTGTTAAACTACCTCATCAGTTTCTTTACTGCAGCTAAAACTAAATACTCAATATTGTACTGCAGCATTGTTAAACTAATATGAATAGAATTGTTCAGACTTCCAAGTGTGTCTAAACCATTTGCCTTGGCTTGAAGGTCATGCACCTACCCAGGAAATGCTAACGTATTCAAAGTAATTATCAATTTAAATTATCATAGATAAAAATTAGCAAAGTCCAACGGCAAGTAAAGAGATTGTCATGAATAATCAAATGTTTTTAACTTTTGATGGGGACGTTCAGTTTACCACATTAAACTGTTTTTCTTGTTCAGTTGCACATTATCAGAAAAAAAATCTCATTCAAGTAACAGTAGATCATTAAGAAAACATATGTCTACATGATGCTAACATGGAAGAAACATCTACAAAGTGCAAGTACAAATAACTTGCATGATGCAATTTTTGTCCTGCTTTTTGGAAGACGGTTGAAAAGGAATGTAAAAATGTAAGGATGGTTAACCAGCCTTTATAAGTTGAAAACATCAATAACTATAACTGAAACTCTAATAGACATTTTACTTGAGGTACCTCCAAGCAAGGTTTGCCTTTTCGGGTACCAAACCCATTTCGGCGGAAGGGGCGGTGGAGGAATAAGGAGGAAGGAAGGAAGGAAGAAGAGGAAGAAGCGGAGGAAGAAGAAAGAAGAGGAAAAGAGCAGCGACAGCAGTGGTAGTGGCGAGGAAGCGTCAAAGCAGCAACGGCAAGGCAGCGGCATCTTACGCGAGAAGGGGGCTCATGTTCACGAGCCCTAATCTGTTCTTTTTTTTTATTCTTTTAATGCTGATTTGGACAGGGCCCCACCATTTCTTTGATTTTTTTATTTATATAACTCGACCACCCAAAACGGGGTGGTCCGCGTATCGGCCCACGCCCGGACCGGTATGTGCTGCCTGTACCATACTGCTTCAGGCAGTACAGCAAACGCTGCCTCCAAGTGAGATCATCCAACTTCATATCTCAATTGCAGTTTTCAGATGTATGTAGATTCTTATGCTACTTGCATTTTCACAATGGTAAATCAAGGCATGATTCAATCATCCAACTCCTTGACATATTTCATAGTTGCCCTAAATTCTAGTCTATGTATAGCATCACCACTAATATTGTGAGATGAAACACACTACCACCCATTATTTAAGTTTCCTCTGGATATCAGGTTGCTCAAAAGTTCACTCTCTGAAAGACTTAGCAAAACCTTGCTTCAGACAATTCAACTTGACAGTAATCCTCCGAGCTTGTGCGAAGTTTCCTGCTAGAGGAACCAGGCAAGAGACTTGCTCGAACTCATGCAGTTAGGAACTACTAGAATTCTCCTAATCCTGGGCAGAATATAGGAAAGGAAGAAATTACAATTTACAAGCTGTGTGAGAGGGACTATTCAACTCATTGGTTCAATGACGACAATAAATCAATAACACAACATACAAAGATGAAGCATTACCACATAAGGTTTCAAATATTGAATAAACTAGTATGGAACTGCATTTTCGATCTGATCAAGTACTGGCACTGAAACATATAACTTGATACCAATACAGTACCATTCATCTTCATATTATTTTTCTTTTCAATGGGTGGTAAAACGTCTATAGCGTTCAGTGTACTGGCAACAAAGTTCAAAAAAAACTAGACATACACCCAATATGATCTAGGTTTTACCTGTTCGATGAGGGATTAGGACATGGACCATGCAAAATCACTCGGTTACCCCATCCCCAGTATAAGTTGTACCACCCGGTAAGCACACCATACCAAGTTTACTGGGAATTAAAGAGACCAATACCAGAGGGTACCAACCAGTATCAATATCTTCTTATTTAATTTATGATAGTTGTGCAGCTGTCTTATCTACTTTTATTCTCTTCTATCTCTGTCTTCCCTTGTCTTTCTCCCTTTCTCCTTCTCTTTCCCTCTGCCTCCACGCCCATGCCAAAACTGCATGATCACCAACGCATTGCCCGCCATCTCCTCCCCCCAGCGTGCCGCCCCCTCCTCCTGCCTATACACACTGCCATATCTTCCTCCTCTTCCATGTTTTCCTTCTAAGTTCCCCATCCTTCTCCTCCTCTTCTTCTTCCTCCTCATCCCTTCTTCTCCCCCTCTTTCTCTTTGGTCCATAACAATCAGTATGAGGTGTACCATGTTTCAACATGCCTGCATACCTGGACATATAATGGTCTGGCCAGGGATTTGGATCATTATTTGGAACCTTGACAGTACCATACCAATCTAGTAGATTCTGAGACCTGTACCAGGCCAAGAATTTCTTCTTGTGTTTTTGTGCGAATTGTATCATTGTCACTTAAGTTAAATATTGGTCCAATATTGACAACAACATCTGCAAATTCAAATGTTTCTTTCAATATGTACATAATACATATCATCAGTCAATGATTTCAGCATTATATATCTCATAAGGAGTTAATATGGGAGCTCACTTACTTTAATCACCACTAATACCATGTTGCTAGAAGATATTCACTTCGGTCAAGCTACCCAAGTACAATGAAGGCCACCAATCCATTATCGATCATGACAGACAAAAAAAATTACATGGCACTACAGTCTATGGTTGCATCCTATGCTAATATATCTATATAGTTTCAATACCAGGGAAAATTCAAAGACAAAAATAACATGCATTATGTGGTACAAGAACATTGGCAAAGCGTAATGCTATTTTTATCTCATTATTATTCAGAGCACCATAAAGCATAGACAACAATACCATTCCAAAAAAAACAAATAAGTAAAAAAGAAATACAAGGGAATGTAAAAGTTGACCAGAACTATATTTCAATATGTGCAGGAGTATAGAAAAAGCAGGACAAGAAAACAGGCTACCACCTGAACACGCAGTAAAAGGGCATCCAGTAATGCTGAGAATACAGGGACAAACAATTCTCCCACAATTTTCCTATTTGTGTTTTGAAAATCCAGACCCATAAGATAATTTGCTAAACTGCACCTGGAATAAAAAGAGACAAATGATCGCTGAACCTTATCAGTCAATAATTATCTTGTACTGCAAAATTCATTATAATGCATCCTACCAACAAGCCATATCCATAAGGATGGTGGCCCCACTACAGGATAAAGGTATGACGAGATGATACATTAAAGTCTACGGACCATCTCAAACCCAAGGTCTACAGACCATCCCTTTCAGCAAAAGGGAGTCTGCATGAACCTCATCCAGCTGATACATCTACTAGTTTATTGTAAATACCTTTAAGACCTGTATAATCTAAGCATGGACCTCTGTTCTTTCAAGTATATTTGATAAGCAAAGATAATTAGAAAATGACAGAAGTCGTAACTATACAACATTGACTTATACCAACAAACCCTCCCTCAATGATCAGTTCTCCAAAATCCAAGAAATGATATTTTCTTCTTTTTGTAAATGTTTCACAGAAGTTAAATTCCCAAGAAAAAAGTTGCTGAGCAATAAGCCATCTTCTTTTTATTCTAATAGCAGCTTGTAAGTAATAATTAGCTTGTACCTTATAAATGTATTGGTGATGAGACAATTACTTTGACAATATTTCACTTAATCCTACAAAATATTCACCTTTAAAACTAATCTTTATGATGAACCCTGTACATCTGGATTCTGACGAATTTGAAGATATCCACATTTGCAGCCTCAAAATTTTAACTCATATTTATGACCATGCAAAAGATGTTTGCTCTATTGTTTGAGCTAAGAGGACTTAATTTTTATCTTCCTACAAATCCTTAAATGTAATTCAAAATAAAACAGAAAAGGATCCTCTTTAAACCTTTTGTATAAATTTTATCACCTTGGTGACTGCCTAGGTGCTTAAGCTAGTGTCTTTGTCACATGATCACAAGAATTGAATGCAGCTGGGAATTCAATTATCAAAAACAAAGCAAAGCACACTTTAGCAAGTTTGGGAACCAAAATACTGATCAAGGAGAAGATTGAACGAAGGATCGTAATTTCATACCGTACCGGAGTTTCGAGCGTAGCTCCATACGGTATGGTACAAAGTACCAAGCAGTACACCGGGGTGTTATATATATATATATATATATATATATATATATATATAAAGTAAAAAAAAAAGGCGGCGTCGCAGCCTTTTTCTGCCCGCATGGGGAGAAGAAACTGAGTTTTCCTTCTCCCCGCGCAAAAAAGGGCGACGAGGCGACGTCGCCGCCTCGTTTCTTCTACCCGTGTGGGGAGAAGAAACGTCGCCTCGTCGAGGCGACGTTTCTTCTCCTCGCTACGTCACCAAGGCTTCTTCTCCCCGCGCGAATGAGAAGTCATCGACGATGCCGAGGCCTCGTTGCCTCAGATGAGGAGCATGCGATATCTCATCTACAACGTCCGACAAGGGAGGGCGGCAACGGATCGGGATCATCACGGGAGAGCGACGTTGGATCTCCAGGTTCTCCCTTCTCTTCTCCCTCTTCTTCCCCCTCTTCTTTCTTCTACCTCGGCTCTCCCTCGGCTAATACCACCCGGTAGCGGGTGACGACGGTCGAAATCAACCGTCTCCAGCCAATTTCGGGTGGTAACGGGGTAGAAGCAACCCCAATCGACGGTACTACCCGATAGCAGGCGTTCCGCGTACCAGTCTGCTAATGGACCGGTATGTATCACCCGGTACAGACGATATTATTCGAAATTAAAATCCTTGAATTGAACTACTAGATAGTCCATTGAGTGCTTTCTAACTGAAATCAATAAAAATAAACCCAGTAATGAATTCTTAAGTGTTCTCATTACCATAAGATTAAAAAACACTATATTGTTGATCAGGAATTGGGTCTTTGGGACAAGATCCATGCCTTATAAGTGTTTAAATTTGTTCAACTTGACCAATTTTATTTTTCAAAAAATAAAGTACATCAATATTTTATATGTTTGAGGTACAACTTTAGTTAAAACTTATGATATATTTGACTTCAGAGTTGGAACTTATTTGACCAAATCATATATGATTTGAGGTACACTGATAAGACAATCTTGTCAAGCATATTAAAGGAAAAAAAATGAAGTAGTTTCAATTAGGTTAGCTTTTCAAGGTCTACATATAAGGGTATGACCATCCCAAAAAAAGGTCAATGACAAGGATTAAAGTAACATATGCCATACCCATGCTAATTCTTGAACCTGCATGACAAATCCAAGGCATGTCAGCTACCACTTTGTTCCTTTAGGTGCATATAGCACCATTCTATGTATTGATCTGGAAAAAAAAAACAAAGAGTACACAAGGAGACACACAACACAAATCCACCGCTCTCCCTCCCATTCCCCCCTCCCTCTCACTAGCTCTCACCTCTGCCATATTCCCCACTCCCATTCATACGTCTGTTCTTTTCTTCCGCCTATTTACATAACATAAAATCTCGAGTTGTGGGTTAATTCAGATTATTGTACTCAGAATTTCTTTTATTGACATGGATGCTTTATAATAACAGAACAGTACAGAATGACAGAACCATAAATCATTATCGATCAAAGCTAATAGAACTAGTAATAGAATTGCTGTAATGCACATCTTGTGCAGATAACACAGAGATTAATGTTATGTAATTACCAGAATTGCAAGGTCGAATCTGCAATCTCCCAATCATCACTAGGAAAACTGACACAACTGTTGCAAATAAGAAAGTATTAGCATGGAGGATTGCTGGTCAAAGGAAACAAAGTACAGCACCTGCAGTTAAGAGACACATTCAAGATCTTGGGCAGGCAAGCCGATTTCATATAAGGAGTACAGAGATAACATTGCAAACAGCTGAGTAATAGATTATGATGTCACCTCAAAAGAGCATCTGCAAGAGCCAATGCTTCAGTGCTTGCTTGTGCAATCAGAGCTGGTGCCTGATACATAAAACAAATATCACCAAACATATGTATGGTGGCTGATACAATAGATTAATCATAACTCCTTATGGACCAATGAGAAAGTAAATAATGTCAACCATGTTTGTCAGATCATCCAATTCCCATGCACGACAAACTAGCATGTTCTGTTCCAAAACCCACCTTTTTTATATATTGGTTGAATTTAGAAACCAATGATTCCAACCAAGCCTTAGCTAGATCTTATAAATCCAAATGGTTCCAATGTTTCATGGCAATTACCAGCTGATCTGGTTATTGTAGCTGGCTCCAGCAAGAATAGGATGGTTCCAGCTGATTATTGTCAGTTCCAATCAAGTCTTCTTCATTCTAACAAATTTCCAGTTCAATTCAGCCAATTGACAAGACCTGGCCAATGTCCAACTGGTTCTAATTTATTCCAATCCATTTTCATTTTTTATGGTCAATTTTCTATTTCAAGAAGAAAATAATAATAAGGCCAATCCACAATTCTCTGTCGCCAGTCCTGGCAAAATCCAAGTTCAGATACTACCATTACTCCCAATCAAACAAACCTTGAGGGTGAAGTGACATAATAACAATATTTGACATACCATTACAATTTACAAAGAGAAGACTTACAGCTTGTCCGATTTCTGACATCAAGCATGCAAGGCCACCAATTATTTTTTCATCTTTGTTAACCAGAGCTGGTATGAGAAGTACTTCTTTCAGATACTGTATTTTAGTTAATAGAACCTGTGGTAAACCCTGTGACAGTGAACACAAGTTGTAAAAAGTTAAGTCAGGTCAGACACTAACACTCAGATAAAGGAGCACATAAAATTACCAATTTGGAAATGAGATCACAAGTCACGTGTGAAGTTCCTACTGTAAAAGATAGCCATGTGTATCCTACATGATACCAACAATCCCAGCAATTTCCCCTCTAGTAAACATTCACAAGGTGGACAGTTCTTGAGTACTATCGGGACAGTTCAAATTGTATTGTTGTACAAATAACAATGAAAACAAATGAGAATAAGAACCAAAAATGAATTGATATCATGTTTGTATTATATATTCTCTTGAATACAAGGATATCCAGAGCTTTTGCCAAATCACAAGTTCACCAGTAAATACTATTTACTGCAAACAAGGTATGCATTGTTGTTCTATATTTGCATGAAATTTTGTTTAAATTGTTAAAAAATGATCCTGATGAAATTTCTTATAGGATGGCATGGTGTACAAACATGCTTACAATCTAAAATAACATAATATCATTAATTTGTCAATCTAATTTGATTATGAAATAATTTACTATGCTACACTGACAATGCCATTTATGGACTTCCTTCCCGATGATAATGTTTCATCATTAAATTCATAGAGCAGAAGTATATATATGAATTGGTCTATGACATAACAAATACATTAAGAAATAACATTAGAACTACTACTAGTAAATGTATATAATCTACAATTAAGAAAAAAATATATTATTTAATAATGGAATCATAAAATGTCGAAAAACATACCTCATACCGACTAACAAGCTCAATGAGAACTTCAACAGCCACATCAAATGAGGATGAAACCTTTGTCCAAACATACAAATAAAGAATTGAGTGAATAAGTACGATACTAGTATAATACAGAAACAAGTAATTAAGTAATTTTACCTGCAACGAGTTAAAGACAAAGCTAAGAAGCGGGTGTGTAGGTAGGGAAGGAGGTGGAATCTCTGAAAAGCATCCCACGCGCACCTGTCGATAAAATCCTTGTTAGAGCAACAATTTGCAAGATAACAACATGAAGAAGCTTAGGTTGCCTCTTTGACAAGAAAATATACAAAGACAAATCAGGTCTTGAATGAATGAACAGACCAGATGAGGCACACATTGATGAATATATGGATTCAAATAAGGAAGAGCACAAAAAAATAATGACCTCAACCGTAAAACACAAGCAGCTCAAATCATAAAAGCAAATTCATACTGTGATTAAGTGGCTTCGTGACAAAATGAGAAGCTATAGCACAAGAGCAAATCAGAATACATCCTTTTGTATGTCCATACTCAGCCATCTTAAGGGCTTCCATCTTAAATAACTCTTCCAAATCTGCTATTTTCAATGTGAAGCTGAGTAGAGTTCTGATTACAATATTTAAAACTAGGGTTTACTAAGGTCTCTAGTAGCTTAAACCAGTGATTGCCCCAATTTTAACTTCATTTACGGTCATTCCACAAGAACCTTCGTTGCAACAAAAAAAGAACCACGAAAAAGCATGCACACTTACCCAGCTTAGCAAGCATCTCAAGATCCTCCTATTTGTCTCACGATGCTTAATTTCATCATCAAGTCTTTGTTCCGATTGAAGCAGAAGGAACTGAAGAACGGTGGGAGTATGAGAAAGGAGCTGCACCACAAACGAGACCACATCGACAACATGAAGCCATGATGTAAATTGCTGCAACCTCCAACTTATTGACAGAACTCATCAAACCTCTCGTGTGAACTGGCTTCTTCTTGCAGCATCGATGTTGTGGTCCCTGTTTTGGTCCTCTGCCACTTCTTCAGGTAGGACAGTTAGCATCTCCAGCACCGCAAGGTTCCCATTCTCTTGGCTCTGCAGTTGGTGCAAGCTGGAGAAGAGCTGCTCGATGGGCTTCCTGTGCTCAACAGCTCGTAGGATGAGTGCCGAGAGTGCAAGACATATCTGGGTTAGGAGCTGCAATCATTAAGAGCAGGCAGAACAAATGCTTAGTCAATACCACGGCACAAGAACCTATGAGAATATATATATATATATATATATATATATATATATATATATATATATATATATATATATATATATATATATATATATATATATATATATAATACATATTTCGAGCTAAAGACCATATTATGGATCCATAAAACTTCAATATCCGGTCATTCAGATTTGAATGTCCGAAGCCAAAGCCCTAACTCAGAAGCTAATTAACAAACAGTTAGATACACCGAAAAAGATGACCTTTCTGCGAGGGTTGAGGTGCAAGAAGACAGATTAAGCAGTGGAACGCAGGTCTTGTTCTCTATGGACGAATAAGAGACAGCAGAGTGCACCATATAGATATTGTACCTGTGGGGGGCCTAAGCAGAAGCGTTGCGCAGCGCGGAGAAGGGCATTGAGCAAAGCGTCCTTCGCCGCCAGCTGCAGATAGTACCCTTCGTTCTGGATCTGAGCCACAAAGACACCGACATCAGGAGCGCATTCTCGGTCGGAGGAAAAGGCGCGGTTCAGACGATGCGGTTACCTTGCGCCGGAGGATCTGGGCGGCGAAAAACTCGACCTCGAAGTCGAGGGGGGCGATGCGGAGACGGTAGTCGGAGGAGGTCAGGAGCGCGGTGGCGACCTCCCAGGCGGCGTCGGACTGCTGGAACTGGACTAGCCACTGGTTGGCGGCCACCCGGTTACAGGACTCGCAATCGTGGTTGAGCACGTGCACCGCCTGGGCCACCTTGATCTGCAGCTCGCCACTGCTCATCATCGTTGAGAGGATCGGGCAGCGACGGCGGTGGCGGCGGCGGGGGAGGAGGACGAAAAAGAGGAACAAGTACGAGGGAAGGCCGTACCAACGAACACGTCCTAATTGTGTTCGAGAAAGGGATGGTGGGAGGGAAGGGGAGGGGATCCGACGGCTGCGGAGGAGGAAGAAGGGGGTGGGGGAGGGCTAGGAGCGAGCGGAAGGGGGAGGATGAGAGCCTGCTGGGGAGATCCGAGGGCTGCTGATTGGGGCCTTTCGCCCTTTTGCCGGCTGATCAATCAACGAATAGGACGCAATTAATGACCTGCTTCTTTTTTATTTTCCGTTTATATTATTATATTCTTTTTCTTTTCTACCCCCGAAAGATATATATATATATATATAAGCGCGGAGTAAAGCTTGCGATAACTGCAAATAATTCATTTACTGAATTCAGCCACATATTTAGAGAGGAATAACTGTTCACCAAAGTGATCTCAATTCTCTCTCATCATCTCAAAAGCAAGAGAGGAATAACTTTGATCTCTGATCACTCGTTTCTACGACTCGAACACTGAGATGAATCAAATTTTCACACGAAATTTTAAGTTAATGGGGACACCAGTTTGGTAATCATCATGGAAAATGGAAGCATAATGATACTAAACTTTGAAGCCATGAAAACAGAATATCGATCTACCACGTAGTATTTACCGATCATATTAGACCATATAATCTGAAACTGATCGACATTATCTTATTATTTTATCAGATAAATATCGAATTATACCCATATATATCAGTATCATACCAATCCGATATATTAGCCAGACCAATATAAGATTGAGATTCAACCTCATTTTCACTTGCCAAATAAAACCAATCAAGCCTTCTTACCAAATGGTAAAAGAACATGCATGACAGTGTTCTATCAATATGATGGTGGCAAAATGACAGATGCATCTCACTTGCCTAGCCTTTACATTTTGGCCTGCAGTCCTTGCAAAGCTTTTGATACAAGTGGCAACATAAACAAGGCCTACCTTTCCTTTCTAAGAAGTAAGAAGAGCAACACTGCAGAGGCAGAGATCACTATCACCGAGATTGTTGCCTTGTTTTTCTCAACAGCAGCAGTTTGGGAATATAACTAGCTACAAGTAAAGTTGAGCATCTCAAAACAATATCAAGGCAGTAGTGAGGCATCAACTCTTTAATGCATCTTCTTACACACATATATGTAGTGCGAGTCTGGATCTTCGAGAACAAAACCAGCCGGAAGCTGGCCGCTCTCAGTAAGTGGGACAGGTTCCATGATTGACCTTGGTCGACTATCCCCTCCGGGGCTTTGGAATCCTGGCCTGGCTGAAAAAGGGCAGTGACGGCATAAGCAATAATGATGAAGTTTTGGCACAAATCCTTGCATGCAATTTTCGCTACCTAATGTTCAGAAAAATGTCAACTAAAAGCACCTGAATCTTGAATTTGGGTAGTTAGTCTATGCTGATGCATATGACAAATCTTAGTATATGAGCAAAAGAAGTTCTTTACCGGTGAGCTGTTTCATTAAGTAAAATGAGTTCTCACAGTTCAACATGTTTTCACTTTTCAACATTAATCAGAGCAGAAACAACTTAAAACATGAAGTGCAATTACAATATGGAATATGTTGAAATCCGAAAACAAATGTATGCGCCACTAAAGATCATCTGGTGAAGTGCAGGATACTTGAAGCAGATAAGAACTCTACGAATATATAAAACACAGACCATACATTAGCCATTCAGATAGCCATGCAAGCAATTTCAATAACCAAAAATATGTAGGCATGGGCATCTCACTTCCTACAACAAAAAACTCACTCTGATACCGGAGGTAAATTTCATGTATATAAGGTGAAAGTGAAACTGCACCACAACGAAAAAAAGTACTGAGCTCATGAGTGCTGCTACTAAGGTGAAGCTAAAAGAGTCTGGGGTTCTCTACAAAATTAACCATCAACACACAAAGTAATTAGTACATGTCCATATACTATCTGATGGACATCACTTCTATGGATACAATCTATATTCCACCTCAAACTACTATGTGTAGGTATTTCTTAACACAATTTAATTATAAAATTCAAATAGTAAAATAAACAATTTTTGCTGGAAAAAATAGATCAAAAAAATATATATTAAAGTTATTAAACATGATGCATTTGGTATGTGAGGACCTTGGCACATATGAATTTACCAGAGTCATATATTCAAAGATAACACAATTTTCATCATGGTTCATCTTACCGGTCCATACCGATGTACCGACCAACTTTCGGTATGATATATACCAAGCTGTACTGAGCCATATCGACACATAGTATATGAGGACATATCAATGCATTACCTGTACCAATCCCCTGTCGGACCGATACATACTGCCCGTATCGAATGGTACGCCACGGTACCACGAACATTGATTTTCATATTAACTAGGTCTAAGCAAAGTGGTTTAGGATATTTACTATATATTTCCATTATAATCGATCTATAAAGCTAACAATAAATTTTTGATTAAAAAAAACTTTCAAATTTAACTAAAACATTTTCTGCTCTAAATAAATAAATAAAATGAATGTTCCACATCCTCAGACAGAAGCCATATATTTAAAAATTCTAAGACTAGAGAAAGTTCATATGAAACATTAGCATTTCTGAAATTCAATGTCAAATGTTCTGTAGCTCACAAGATTCTTTAAAAATTCTACAAGTAATAACACAACAAGGATCAAAAGATATCCTTAAATGAAAATTTGATCATTCAATTATCCCAATCCCGAGGGAAGAACTAGTGAATTATTCCATTTCATAGCCCTATTAACAAATCAAGCTACATGCATAACCAGAAGCCAGACATGACTGGTCACTTGTCTGATGGTATAATTGAAAAAGCAGAAAGAATAATGCAAACACAAAACATCAGAAGAAGACATCCACACTTACGTATAATATACAGAATAATCTTCCAATTGCATCCTGGTTGGTTCAAATGAGGAATGCGAACAGATGGATCACCATAAGTTATCTGCCAATATTAGAAAATTCTTTCAGACATGTGATATGATGGAATCACACAACATTCATTGGACTAACATCGCAAGATTTACTCAAGAACAGGTATTTACCAACATATAGATCCCTCCAGGTCTGAGAAGCCTAACTTCAAGGAAATAAGAAATGTCAAATAATATAATTATACAAGCATAACCTTGAACATATACTTGACATTTTAGATGACTGCAGAAAAAGGAGACAACTGCTAGAGACCAAAACCTGTTCACTTCTTCTAGCATCTGAGAGGCACTGAGTTGAGCATCCATGCCACACTAAGATCCAAACAAAATTACAGTTAAGCTAAAGCATGACTGCTCCTTGATGTTTTGATAAAGCTTACTATAGAGCACTTACCATTAAAGAATCCAAAGTCCCTAAACAAAATCAATATTGCGATGAGTGACTGAAACAACAACCATTAAAAAGAAAATTTGTGTAATTTATTTAAATCTAACTTGCAATTATATATGATTTAAAAGGTAGCTCAGTACCTTTATCAAAAACACAGTCAAATGATTCATCATCAAAAAAGCTCATGTCCCTTACATCCATTTGCATGTCTATTGATCATAAGGATGTCAAAAGTAGTTCCCACTGCTTATTTAAAATTAGTTGCTGCCGTACTCAAAATAATGAATATTAATTACTACAAATAGGATACATCGTAGTTGTGGAATATGCGCATATTTTGTTCTCATCATTTCTATCACAATTGATGAAATGTCAATGTTCATGATGTCTATGTAACCATCCTTCACCATATCCTCCGACAAAACTGTGAGATCAGTTCGATAAACCAAATCAACTTGACAGCAATAGTAATCCATAGTAAGTATCAAAGATAAACAAAAAATGAAATTATCTTAATTTGTCAAGTGAGACATAAAATTATCTTAATTTGTCAAGTGAGACATAAAGAAATTATTCATTGAATAAACATAGAAAGCAGGTAGATCTAAGCAACAACAAGGATGCAAACATGGTGGATCACATGCAAAGTTTGTCTCTCCACATGTATAGAATGCTACATCTAGTAGTGGTGATTTTCACATGAGAATTTTCATAATTATATGCAGCAGTTAAGATATTTGTACTTTGCTTTGTAAGAAAAAGACATCTGAAACAATTGACAATCTACCCTTTCTCATCCACTTTAAATGTCAAATACCATTCAATTCTAAGCTCCTAAATTTCACCATTGTTCCCTACCTTCAACCACTCGATAACTATGAAACCTTGTTAGATTTGGATGCATATCCAATCTACTTCATGAATAAATGAAACCTCATCATATGCACCAAATATACATATATAGGTTGACTAATTTGCTTAAAATAGGGTAGCAACAAAGTTTCTAAGTTCCAACAAGAACTAAATTAGGGACCCAGCGACCATACATATATATATGTATGTATTCAATCCATGTCTCCTTGCATTCTAATTGTTCCATTCAGGTGAAAAGAATTATATTCCAGAAATCAAAGTTGGACTATAGATTTCTTGAGTATATAGGAAACATGATGGATCCAGAAGAGATTTTGAGAAGCTAAGGTTTTTCGCTTTGATTTGGCTGCCAAAAAGAGCCTCATGGTTATTTGGCAGCAATTAGTTCAATCATCATGAATCAGCAATATAGCAGCTCGAATCTAAATAACATACTAAAAGCTTTAAAAAGATATCTTCTTATTTCCTTCCCCATAAGTTTGAAGTCCTCCTAACTAAAAAAACCTATTGATCAAACACCTTATACCAGCCAAGAGTACTAAAAGGGGTGTAACTAAAATATCACTTTTTTGGAAGGAAAAAAAAACAAGAAATGAGATCAAGTTTACATGTCATGCTGGAAATTGCCACCAACAAGCAAAAAAGTTCATGTAAGACCAAGGACAAATAAGTTCACGAATATTCCATCAATCCCAACAGGAATTCATAGCTCAGCACTAACTGTTCAACATCGATCCCAAGGCATGCAAGTCTATAAGAAGAAACATCAAGAATCCTATCTCAAAGCAACCAAAAGTCCGAACCTATGAGGAAAACGCTAAAAGAGGCCCACAAAATTGTGATCTTGAGCGAGACGTGGTTCTTTGGCTACATGTTCTTGATTTCTTGAGGTGACGAATGAATGGGTTATAGGACAGGGGAAAAGGGGAAAGGAGGAGGGAAGAGGAACGGACCAGCGTTGCCGCAGCCGACCATGAGGACGCGGGCGGAGACGGGGACGTACTTCCTGACGAAGGGGCGGAGGGCGGAATAGCGCTGGTACCAGTCGAAGGAGGCGCTGCCGTCGGCCAGGTAGCGGGCGTCCCAGTAAAGGGCGTCCCCGTAGCTGTACGCGTGTCGCTGCGACGACGACATCATCATCGTCTCCTACTCCTCCTCCGCCGCCGGCGTCGCCTGCTCTTATTCTCCTCCTCCCCGTCCTCGCCCACTTCCCAATCGTTGTCGTCGTCATCGATTCTTCCTAGCTATCCATCTATCTATCTATCCATCCATCCATCTCACGCGTGCCGCTAGGAGCCGCCCTAGGCCGTCGCCATCAACCGCTCACCCTTTGGCCTTTTAACTTGACTGTTCCTGGCCTTCCCTGTGCACAAATGCATCCGAAACGAGTCCCGGAGAGAGAAACATCCGTGGCGTGTGATTCAGCTGTATCGCCCACAAGCGAAGGCCCCACATCTAAAGAGCTCCACAGACTAAACCAATCACGAGACGGGTGGAAAATACGGGTTTGTCAATTTCAGTGGATATCGGTTGTAACACACATTGAACCTCGCCCATGGCCGAATCACCGTTCGAGAATTTCTCGGGTGATGTCACCTGCGATGGACCTAAAAGCCTGGGCCCACAATCGGCTACGTGTATAAAGACCGGTCACTCCTGAAACTCTACGGCTGATTCAGTCGGACTGTATACGTTTACGGAATAAAGTCTAAAAATAAACATCTTTTGCACATTACATATGCTATAGAATTGACTATATATAATTCAAAGTTCAAATAAATCTAATATATTTTTATATATTTAATATTTTTAAAAATAATTATTATCATTTATAATTTTAATTAAAATCAAAGTGATAATTAAGTAAATAAGATTAATCACAATGTCATATATGAAAGGCTAATAAATGCAATTTTATATATCTTAAAGGTATATATTCCATATATAATTTTTGTTGACATTATATATGTATATATTACATATATTCTTCCAACGCTAGTAGTTTCACTTTTCTCTCTGTAAATTTAAGCTTAATATTCATATTCCGATGAAACATTATTCTAATTAACTTTAATGACTAGATGCTAATGGGGGCATTGTATTTGAAATATTTAATACTTAAGTCTAAATTTATGTATTAAATTGCTATTTCCAAAGGGTACATACGTAAATCCACTTCCTTTTTATGTTTAATACTGGAAGTTGGAGGAATGCTCGAGAAGCTCTTATCCAAGGCTGCGACAACACTCCAACATCCGCGGGATGTGACGCTTTACCCTCCCCACAGCTTTTCTTTATGTGGTTTTTCTAATAGGCACAGATAAGGAGACACACGTATCCCCTAAATTTATTAAATCAAAGTTAGATAAAAATTTTAAGGCAATTTACTGAAAAAAATAAATCCAAGATAAATTCATCACAGAGCATCCCAAGTCAAACTCATCAATTCCTTCTGCAATGGGTGGATTTTGACAAGATGAAACCCTCCTCCGCCTCCTCTTTTAATTTTTAATGCACCCACAAAACAGAAGAAAAATATTGTGTTGCTTTGAATCTTGTCAGTCAACAAGATGATACATTTCCAAGCAAATGAAAATATCCAATTTAGCCGGTAAAAGAACCTCCATTATTGTGCCATACCTCTGCTTAGTTAACAGATGTGCCTTACCTCTTTTGTGCAGGCGTGAGCTCCTTGACATCAGCTACTAAGCCATCAACCTTGAGTTGGTAATGGTCTCGTAGAACTTCGCAGCACTCTGTCATCATTTCATCAGCTAAAAGTGCATTACAAGAATATAAATATCAACCAATATTGATCAAATGCTGTTTTTAGTAGTAAAAGTTTGGGGACAATATGAACTTCCACTAAGAATCAACATTTCAACTAATTTTTTTGTATCTATTTGTCAACTTCCACGTATTTAGGTAAATACTGCTTTATCCAAATGTTTTTTTGTTTTTCGAGCCAAGCTTTTTCCAAGAAGATTACTGAAGAAATTGGCAGGCAAAAAGAATTTACATGGGAGGAAACAAAAAAGTCTACTTCTCGTGATTGTCGCTCGAAGGGTCAATCTTGATTACAAGAGGTTGGTGTAGGTCAGAGGGCGGACCGAACAGAACTGGTAATGGTGATGTCACTAGGATGTTCTCCACCTCAGTATTCTCAGCCAACGCCTTGTCTAAAGATGCCTTTGCCACTCTTGTAACGCACACCATCAGCATAGCTGCATAAAAATAATAGAAACAAAGGTATACTGATGCCATATCTTAACATTTGAACACATGAATTCAACAAATTATGACATGCTTTAAAATTACAAAATTAGATTTGTGCCATTGGTTCCTTTCTATTCTCTCTTCCAAGTTCTATTCTCGTGCAACTTGATCATACTTCTTCCTAAGGCAAAATTCTATTTATCTAGAATCTCCTGTACAACAATATCATTATGCAGAGGTACAATAGAAGATTGATCAATGGCCGACTCTTATCTCTATAAATATGAAAAAAAAAATATCAAGAAGATCATTAAGATTTGCAAGATGTTTATGATGTCTCCAGTACTTTGCACAGGAATTTCTTCAAAAACTTCCAGTCAACCAAAAGCTAGAATAATCAATATAGATTTGGTTCGATAAGAAAGGCCTTTAACATAGTAATTAAACCAGGACTGGACTAGCTGGTCCGACCAAATAATAAAAAATCAGATCCCTGAATGGTCCAGTTCGTTAACTGAATGTTAGTCTAAAGCTAACAACACAATATACGAGTTTAGATCCAGTAGTCACTAGTCAGGCACTTTAATTAATTTCCAGGAAATTCTATAGGGTCACCCCATGAGGTTCTTATTCCTGATTGACTGAGTTAATGTCACAACTTGCAAGTGTCATTCTTAGTCCAAAAATATTTCAAGACATTCAACATAAAATAGTGAAGGAACTTTTTCTTTCTGGCATCAGACCACCTATTTTGATATGTTGCAGGCACCATATTCTTGTGTATATTTTTTTCCCTTTTTCCAGTGACAGGCAGTTAACCTAGATCTAACAAAGACAAATGCAGGAGGGAAGAACCAGTACACATGATAGACTTCTTACCAGATACCGCAAATCCAGATATAATTAGTACCTGCATCCATTTAAAATAGGGAAAAGGTGAATATACAATGCCAACAAAAGCCTCAATAAATGTCTTGAAACCCTGAATGGTTTTGTCAACTCAGAATAATAGGTGAAGGAATAAAAGTCCATTTACAACAGCAATAGAATCTTCATTATGGACAAAGATCACAAGCATGTTCTTACTAAGAAAAGAAGAATGAAATCTTAAATATGTGGTACCATGTTAAATACATGGGGCATGCTGTGAAATTAATATAATTAATTATTGAGTTCTATGTTGAATGCCAGTCAACGTGCCACTCTGTGGGCAGGCACAAATGAGTGTCAAAGATGGTGTGGCCAGTGTTCATTGCTAATAAGCTAAATTTTGGCCTAGCCATGTATCAATGCCACCATGCTGCTCAGTGTGGCATATATGCCCTTACCTTCCTATCAGCGTATATGTCACAAGAATCCTTGTTATGATGTGAATAATCTCCCTACAATGTGAATAATATCTTTAAAATTATGTATGTGGTTCTGTGGATGGGTAATGCATTAACAACGATCATAAATTATCTAAATTCTGCATAATATACTTTTGCATATAAAATACTACAATATATAGAAGATACATATTTTTCTACAATGTCCAGGCAATGTTGTCTCCTGCTGTTCAAAGATTCCATGTCATCCACGTCTATGCTTTATTGGTTGCATATCTGATGGCATGCTACTGGTGGATTTACAAAATCAACATAGTTGATCAAAAGTGTTAAATGGGTCCCAGTTCAACCACCAGTATGAATTATGGAAGAGGATATAGTCAGCTATAACAGATTCTGGAGGAAATTTTGAAGGCCATAGAGGAAGGGAAGGGGCCTACTCATATCCAAGAAAGATACAGACCTAATGCCCTTGGTGAATTTAAAGAATCAATTAAGTTGTTAACAAAGTTGGTATGTTGATACAGGGACAAGAAAGTCGAGTAGCAGCTGAGAGGAAGGAAGGCCAAGGGTTTGATGGGAAAGGATTTAGAAAATTATTGACAAATTTGGAGTTTCTTGGAGGCCTAAGTAGAACACAATGCGATTGCTCAAATGTCATGTCAATCGAGTGATCACTTGAAAGAATTAGCTGAGAAGACCACAAACCAGACACCAACTCCATAGTCCTATATCAGTCTGCTTTGTTTCTTGAAAGAAGCCACTAGCTAACCTATATTGTAAATAAAGTTGGCACAACAAATGTCAAAGGCATATATCATGCCAACCCCTGCACATTGTGTAGTGTAGCACTAATGTGTATACCAATGCTCAGGAGTATTGTACATGTTTGATCACTTCAAGATATTTGCTCAGCTTACATTAGCTTGATCAAGACAACTTTGTAATAGGTATTTTTCACAATTTTATTAGGATTTTATAATCAAATTCATCATCAGATAGAGTGAAAAAGACATTAAAGAAAGATTATTATTTTTAAGAAAGATTAAATTTGATTGGATGATCTTTCCTAATGGCTTAACTAGAATCTGTCTGGACCTAGAGTAAGGTTGCATAAACTGTCACCCTATTATAGCAATAAGTACCATTCATATAGGCATTTGGCACCTGCAATTACACGTATTGGTCTTCTTCATGGTAGATGAAATATTATTTCACATATTCATCATAAAATAACAGCTTAACATAATCTACAGTGAATAAAGCAAATAATAAATATCATCTCTTAATAATAGACCCAAAGAAGTCTTGAAAAGTAAAATCCATTACTGGATTAAGGTACCTTCAGTATGATTATTTTCACCAAGCAAAATACTTTCCAGTTCTACTCAACAGATTTGATTTAGGTGAGAGGTCTTCTGCGGTGATCATTGAGAGAAGAAAACAAGGAAAATAAAGAAAAGATACTATAAACAATATGTTCAGACTTCAGAACAGCATCCTTTATCAGACCTTGAAAGAGGCTTCGATCTTTGAAGTTTAAACATCTCTGAATGAGCTACATTCTTAATTCACTGACCCAACCTAATTAAGGTCAACTAGCTAAAGATATAAGTGGGACTCTAATGACAAAGAGAATTGTTGGACCACTTTTCACGGCTTTTTCCCTTGGTCCTCTCCACACGAGAACAGTGGAGCAAAAGACACGATCTAGCAGTGATGCTTTTGGTAAACAACAACCCAACTAGACATTGTCGCTTTTAATAAGGCACACAAACATGTAAAAATTACATGAGGTCAGAAATTGAGGAATAAAACAAGTCAATGGTTACTTTTTATGACTCTAACCTAACAAATGAACTATATTACCAATAAGAATACTTTTGTCTTAGTTTTTATGACTCTAACCAAACAAATGAATTTTTGTCCATGCTGATCAACAGAAAGAGATGGACAACAGATATGATGGCACTATAAAGCAGTTAATGCTCACCCAACGAGTAGTTGAAACCTCACTCCATCCATGTGTCACATCAGAAAGATCTTTCAAGGTTGTTCCAACATATACCAGTGCAAAAGTTATCGGCTGCAAAGGAAAACCACTTAGATTTTAGATCACCATTCCATGTTACTACATGTTCAAGAACTTAGTAATGATTATTTTTTTTCTGAGCCATTGACACTTTGACAGTGCTTCTGAGAACCAAACAGAAAACACATGTAAATATTGAACCTAACTTCCTTTGATTGCCTGAACAACCTTCAGGATCTTCTAATAAACACAATAAGACCAATTTAAAGATATACCTCATTTAAATGGAAAAAAAAAGTGTGCATCAAAAGAGAAAATAAGGAACAAAGAGATGCGGCCACAGTATTTTTAGCATGTGTGGCATGGTATTGCATAATGATGAAGATGAGCCAAACAAATGATAAGTGCCACTAACTTTAAGTCACTAATCCAAATATGCAATTTAAAGATGTTTAAAGAAAACTTAATATAGGACCAAATGAAAGAAGGAAATCATATTTGTAAGTTCACACTCTTCTTGGGAGTCAGTAGTGCCAAATCAATGATGGTTGTACAAATTGAAGGTTCATTGTATTGAACATATTTAAGAAAACTCAGAATGTTCAGTCAGTTTCATGGATTTCAAAGACCTCTTGCCTCTGCATCATAATATCACAGTGGGAAACAATAAAGCCAGTTATGAAAATGACGAAATAGCATATAGATTTGAAGAACCAGGTTGTTAATGATGATATAAGGCATATAAACACAACCAAAACTTTGAAGACTCGGATGCTTCTACATCATTCTAGTGGAGCTCAGGAATGACAACTAAACTTGTTGCTTATTGCAGAACATCATAGCACATGATAAATCCACAGACTTCTATTAGATAGGAAAATCATTGTACCAAGGAACTTGTATAACCACTCTTCCTAAAGGAAAGAAAAAGAGAGAGATAAACATGTAAGAGAATATACATGGTTAAGAATCTCATAAACAATGCATATGACCTGGGGTTTCTTGTTTAATACCAATAATTGATGTTTAAAAAGCCTGAAAGAGTACAAAGCTAAAACCAGGAAGAGAAGTCCCTAGGAAGCATACCATCATCCCAAGCCATGATGCAATCATATATTCTCCAATGCTAACAGGAGTAACAGATAAGAGGTAGTTTAACATGTTAAATGGAAGTAAAGGTACAAGCCTTAGCAGCAATACAATCTGCAGAAAGACAACAAAAAACTAATGTCAACTCTTGGATGAGTAAACTCAATCTACAGAAAAGTTATTCCCAGAAAATCTGATACGGCAGTTTCTACATGTACTACAAGAAACATGTCAGTTACTGATTCCATCAAACAATCAAAGTTTACCTTTTCTGTTCTCTGAAATATTTTTCCACCAATGTTGCACTCAACAATGTCAACTTATGGCAGCATGATAGAACATGCTGACAAAGTATTTTGCAAGCAGATTCTACCAATAGCAGACGACATAATCGTCTCAAGAAAACAAGACCTTAGACACTTAGAAGTACTTAACCCATCTTAGCCCTTGGAAATTATAAAATCATCAAGTAAAAGTTGGCATTTCTGAATCTGAAATATTTATATGCAGACATTTGATCCAAAACTATTGCAGATATTAAAAATAAATTCACAATTAAGACCAGTATATATCTAAGGTTATCTAATTCAAGAATACCACCATAAGTCCCATCACACATTCACCATTGTGAATCACTCTAGTCAAAATTCATATTCAGATAGATATTGATAGCAGGTGTGCAAACCCAGTCCAGATTTAAAGCATGTCCTGAGCCCAACTAATAAACTAATCCTTTTTTAGAAGAGTACATCTATATGCCTAATTTGAACCAACAAAATAAATCAGCCCTCCTTCTGGCCATAATAAATAGAGTACATCTATTTGCTTTATTGATTGGAGATCCAAATATGACCGAACAAAACTCAGGACAACTTCTGGCCATAATCATGTTTCTATGGATATGTAAATAAAGAACATCATACACCAAAGTAGAGAATTATAGGTGTAAACCAACATTAGATTGAGGATTGTAGTGCCAATCAGAAGAAATTGGCTGATTTCATGCTACAAAAAGACAAACCCTGATTTAGGCAATATAAAGGAAAAAAGAGACACAGAAAGATGATTGTCAAAAACTATAATAAAGTTGAAAACAAGATATTCTGAAGATGAAGATTTAGTTTATAACCGAATAGAAGAGACAGGAAAAGAAATGCAAAGTGTTGGTCAACAAAGAGCATCAAAGACAAGATGAGAGAAAGAACAGAGAAGGTAAAGGTGAGTCGTAGAGATGAACTGGAGATCACCTTCTTTATAGCACCTTGCTGATGAATCAACAAAGTTTCTCCTGCCTATACATCCCACCTCCACCACTTCACTCATTAACACCTCTTTTTTTACCATTGTGATAATGAGTATAAGTAGCATCCAATGCACATGTGGGCTTTATACATATAGAGACCATGAAAATCCACTATGTATGGGATGAATTGGCACACATGCATATAGCTGCATATGCAGTGCACATCATTTCCCTACGGCCATAACATATCAGAAGCTGGACAAATTGCTAGTAGGCCGCAAATATATACAAGTAGATTAATAAGCAATTCTTTGATACTTTGTAGACTAAAATTTTGTTATCTGGATAAATATAGACAAAAGTGCAAACCTAGATAATCTACGCATATCAGAAGAAGTACGAACGAATCATTTACAATCATTGGTGAAGCAACCATAGATTCAATAGTAACATTTTATGGCAAAAATAAACAAACTATGGAGTTCTTTTTGTGCCTTCCATCTTAGTTAAAGATTTTCAATCACATGCTTCACTCAAAGTTAAGTAGAAATATGATTGCTCAGAGAAAAAAGCTTTGGACCTTAAAACCAGATCTCTGAATTGCAATAGCAACTGCCTGAAACTTCGGATAATCCTTCAACTTGGAAATAACATAAGGCCTCCCTATCTGCAAGAGAACAAAATAAAAGGATATATTTATGCTGTATAGTCATAAATAAGTAGAGACACAGCATCACAATAAATTTTCGATTGCAGCATGTTCCAAGCCTCCAAGGTATAATCAGATAAGTAAAATCAGTATATTATAAGCATAGTTGCAAAGTTACCGACAAAACCATGAAATAGAATTATAAAGTACAATAATGTAGAAGCCCATAAGATGTTAAGCTCTACCTATAGATAATTGTCAGAAATAAACAATGGGAATAGGAACAACTGAGAAGGATGATGAAATCAACATATCATACACAACGATGTCCTAGGTTGCATACATTTAGGTACCCTATTAAGCTCACTCTATTTAGTATGATCAAGAACAAAGGTAGAATGAGAAAGAATATAGGTACAATGTTGTGTTATTATTTCACTCATGCAGCTCAAATAGTTAAAAAACGCTGATGGAAGAACTTTTAAGTAGACTTTTCATTTAGTCACCATGTCTTCTAGATTAGTCTTATGTCTACAGTAATTTTAGATGTTTGTCCTCTAGTTGCATGATCATAAACAAGTAAACAACAACTAGTAAGATACTTAAATAGCCTTTAGATCATCATGTAACATCCAATTTTTCAAGGGTACAGACACAAACCAACTTGATATTTGCTATCTTGGGAACACACTGTCATAATTAAATCCTCACTCATAAGAGCATCAGCTCATTTAAATCTTTCTTATTGCATTACATGTTAAACAAGATTCTGAAACTCAAAGTTTGTAGGGAAGTTGAAGAGGAAAGTATTTGTCGGCCTTTTTTATTATCAAATTTTAACCATCACTTTATTAGAATACAACAACTTGAGTGAAATAACGATGCACTTAATAGATGGAATAAAGAATAAACAGGCAACTGTCACTGATAAGGTCTAAATTTATTTATTTTTACCGTTCTACCAAGAAGAAATGCAGCTGTTGCACCAATTGTTGCTCCAATAGAGTCAGCCACAAACCCTATGGGCAACCCAAAAAGATATCCACCACCAAGCTGACAAAGCAAAATTGTATTAACTGCTGAACCAAAAGAAGAAAGAGAGAAGCATAACACACATTTAACTTTCATATGTTCGAACCATAATATAACACTAGGTATCCAAACCGAATCAACTCAAGACTCATGGCAGAACTTAAAGTGTTCATTTATCATCATCACTTAATATATCATACAATGATGCCGAAAGAGTATAGATGATCTTTTAAATTACATCAATGATCCAAGTAGGCGATTAGACAAAAAGAAGACACGAGAAATATAAACAATGAAAATTGCTCATTTACTAGTTAACCATTGCCAAAGCATAACGACCGGAAACGAAATGTATTATGAATTTGTTAGAGTGTTGCAATCTATGAACCCTATCCTTTTGAATCTTTGTCAAATGAAAACATGTAAATTTGACCTCAAAGGAAACTAGAAATGTAATAAATCAGCTATATCATGTAGAAATAGGACAGAGAGGAGAGAGATAGAAGCCACTCAAGAAAGATAATTCATCTTTAGCAAAGACAGTTAATCGATGAGAAACATGTATTGTGAATATGGATGAAAAAATTGGAAATATGTAATGACACTAGTTAAACATTTTATCAAGATAAGGAGTATTCCATACTTACCGTAAGTACTGATGCTGGAACAGCTAATACTGTCAAAGGAATATAAGCAAAAGCCCTAATTAAAGAAAGAAACAAGATTAACATCAAGCAGATAAGGAATATGGGAAAAAATAATACTCAGGACTGACAGTATTTATCAAGATGTAATACTCGAGAAAGGCAACCTTAGAATCAACAAGCTTAATTCATCGATCTGCATCATGTGAAGGGCAATACACTAGAAAAGAAAAAGGCCATCATTCTTTTCTGACTAATTGCAAACTTTTTACCTTGTACACATGCATGCTGATATTTGATTGTTGATCTGAAGAGGGATGCAAAATATTCATTTTCATTTTTAAGCATAGAAGACACAGGATCCTTTATTGACAATAATCGCTATTCAGCCAGCCAGAAATGCAACAGACAGCTGCTAGCAGCCGCAGGGTGCAGCAGGCTTGCAGGCCTATAAATATTTGGGACAGTAGTGCTACCTACTTGTAGAGTAAAGGCCACTTTGACCCTTCCTAGACACCACATTGTCGAGAGCCTGATGCATAAAGCTCACCAGCACTAAATTTCTAGCTATCAATGCACAATCTGGAAAGCTACTTCCATGGAAATATGAGACGTGACATTCTCAGTGACCAGAATAATAAATTGGGTGCAATGATTATCAGTAGAGAGGTCAACAGTAATATGAATGTCCACATGTTGGAGGGGCAAAAATTAGTGCAACATGGAAACCAATAACAAAGATGGATGGTGAACTAAACTAGGAGGGTAAGTCTGCCTTTAGAAAGAACAAGTTAGAGAAAGAGGAGATATAACACTATAAAATGTTTCTTGTGCCACATCCGTGTTAGACATTGTTTAACATCAAATGAAAACTTCATGGAAACTTATGTTGTCAAATTCTTGGAAACTTATGTTACACACATGTATCATCTGCATTAATTTATATTAATGTACGAAACATGTGTACACAGATACTTCTTCCACTAATCATGAACGTCAACAAATTGCTTATTTTTTTGTATGAGTGTGAAGTATATTTAGAAATGATTGTTATTATGAAAAGTATACGTGTGTTTCTCTTAAGTTAGATAAATGGTAATCACATATTGTTTAAACTGTTCAAACAATTATCTTTTCTTCAATGTTTCATATAAGATATCAATATGTACTCTTAAACCTAGGCCATAAGAGCTTAACTTTTATCAAATGCTTAGCCTATTTCAAACTTAAAAAACACACAAATGTGGGGAACAAACAACAGGAGATAT
Source organism: Musa acuminata AAA Group (assembly GCF_036884655.1). NCBI lineage: Eukaryota > Viridiplantae > Streptophyta > Magnoliopsida > Zingiberales > Musaceae > Musa > Musa acuminata. The sequence goes on along the minus strand of NC_088329.1, from coordinate 36,055,509 downwards.
AGCATATTACATTTCATCAAAACATTAAAATCCATCTACCAAACCAAGAGGAATAGAAATGTTCCATGACGACATCAAGCTACCATCTAAAAGAATTTTACTAGCAACAGCAAGTAGTTAAAAGTTATTTGTTTTATACAGACTGAAACTAACTTCATGAGAGATGACCTCTAAGCAAATTAGTGTTACTAGGCGACAACACCGTCGCACACTAAAATATTGATCCCAAATTAAAAAAAGAAAAGAAAAAAAAGAAAATTGGTGGTACTACAATAATAAAATTGCTCAACAATGAACTAAACAATAAAATTGACAGAGAAAGAACACGTCATCACAAATTATAATTGCACAAGAACTTGTTGTAGTGAACATTAAAAAATATCTAGTAAAGAGTACCATAACAGCATACAGAGAAAAAGAAGGCTAGCAGAGATCTATTAATAGACACCTATTGTCACTTACAGCACTAGAGGACCCCATGGACCAAGATTCTGCTTGACCCAGACTAAAAAATCCTTCAGAATCTGTCAGCAAGCATATTTCACAAGGCTCAGTCATCAAAAGTTCAAAAGCTAATGTAAACAGAAAACTTAACCATTTTAACAGTTACACAGACCAGAACACTGACATTAATGCAAAACAGAAGACAAAGGAAAATAAATCAAGTACTTGTTCATAAGGTATTGTCATTGAAGTGTGAACACAACCATCATTATCAACCACATTTCTTGTCAAGATTGATTTCTAAATAACATAATCAGTTTGCAGTTTAACATTTGTATATATTAATATAAGAAACAGTCAACCGGCTATATAATCAACAATTTTTTTGAAAAAAAATAACTAAGAAAATTTGAATCACAGGTTAGATAACAATCTCCTTTTATATCTGGAGGGTAGTAAAACCCATTGAATGTAGTATATTATAATAGCAGCGGAAATATGATAACTCAATGGTCTTTTCTTCTGCAAAAATAGCATAAGCAAGTGCATCAAACTGTACATTTCATAGAAGTCAGTTATAACAAACAGTTCAGCAATCTCAAGAGTAAAAATAAGTATAGGGTTTAAAAAATCTAAGTATTTGGGAGGAAATGAGTAGTCCTCAATCAAGAGTGTAAGGTACCTATCACTACGGTAGCATAAAAGGCATCAACACCATTATCACCAAAAGTGATGATCATCAATCAATGAGGCCTTTGCCAACAGAAGTGGTATAAGCATTTCAGAAAAGTAAATAACCTTTAATCAACAGTGTATCTTATAAGTGTATTCAAGCACACAAGGCATTGACACCACTGTCACTAAAAGCTATAAACACAAGGCATTTGTACCACTGTCACTAAAAGTTCTAAGCATCAATCAACCTTTACAGCAATATTGCTCATGAATGCATTAAATCCTTAAGCCAACAAAATATCCAGTTTGAGTGAAAATTAGTGGGAAGATTAAACTTTTTCCTGTTTTGAGGAAGTTAATATAAACATCAATTAACCTTTACAGCAATATTGCTCACGAATGCATTAAATCCTCAAACCAACAAAATATCCAGTTTGAGTGAAAGTTAGGGGGAAGATTACACTTTTTCCTGTTTCAAGGAAGTTAATCGAGTATTTTGAGTTTCCTGAGAGTTAAATTGATGAAACAAAAAAGTAGCCACATGTTCATAGCATACAGGCTAAAATGCTAAACAGGACCAGATTCTTACTTGGCAAAAAAATAATGTAAAGGTGTTTGAAGAATTGCAATGCAGGTCATGGCTGATTAAATAGTAGATGAGCTAGACAAACCCAAATACAAGCACATGTAACTTTGTCTAGGTAGAAACTTTCTCAAATGGATGGAGTACTGGAAGATCCAAATAAAGATGGCAATGGTGGTATGCACAGTACAACTGAAAACTGAAACATCACCAACATAGTCAGAGACTTGTAGAGCAAAAAGATTGTCATTATTGATTTGGAAGACTTTCTCTAGTTAGCAATAGAAGGAAATGGACAATCATACAAATTTTTAATTGAGAGAACCTTACATAGTTATTCATCATAAAACCTTAAGGTTCCACAGTTTGATTAAAATATTTGATGTCTAATTCAGCTCATCAATTAAGATCAGAAATTATCACATCGAAGAAGTGAAATGATAAAACCTTGGAGCAATTGGGTGGTCTAGCTGAGTCAGGTTTAGGTAGTGTGACAATCATGCTAAGATTTACATTTCTGTTTATTTTTGTTGTCATTGGTCATTCGAGGGCCTCAAAATCAGACTCTGCTGACCCTATGCCCCAGTTTATCTTGTAAAATCTGGTTACATCGACAAGCATATAAATCACCGGCCGATCTAGCTACAGATACATTATGCAAGCATGTGTACTAAATGCTGATCAATCCATCGAGACAAGTCTTTTTGGGAAGATTGTGTACGGACATAAGCTTTAACAACTAATGTAGGAGAAGAAACCCATCCTTATTATTTCTAATACTGATCATTAAAAACACAGATAACCCAAATAAATTTTCCGCGAGGAAGAAAGAACAGTGACAGATGGATCTAGGAACAACTTCGCCACATGTAATCGTTTAACCAGATCATGCTTCGTATCCTCATCGCATTCCACGAACGGAACCATCATCACACGCTAACAAACCACAACAATGTGATGGCGCCTAAGACATCGCAGATTGTGACGATTAGACAACGAGAAACCCCTCGATTCAAGGACGACCCGAGTACCTTTTCGACGGGAAGAGTGATGAAGGCGGTGACGATGGCAGCGGCGAGGAGGAAGAGGAAGGAGACCCGGAAGAGGGCGGACCAGGAGACGGCCATCGACGACAGCCGCCGGCGCCACGGCCGGCACTCCTCGGCGTCCTCGCCCTCCATCGAGCTCCCGGCCTTCCGCGCCCTCAACCCCCCAACGTTTGCCAGATCTACTCCCCCCTCGCTCGCCTCCCCCTTCTTCTTCGGCGTCTAACCGACCAATTCCATCCCCCCTTCCTCTTTCCCCCCTTGCCCTTTTTTTAGTCGGTGGATCACACTACTGGTAGAAAAAGACGCCGCGATTCCCCACCTCCTCGGTGATTTTTTTTCCCTCTTTTTTTATTTGATGCTTCTTCTTCGGCCAATGATAGAAATGCCTCACAAAGGGAAATGTAACGCCGTTGGTTTATATAGCCGTTCCACCGGTGAGCCTTCCTCGCCGATTGTGTTCGGTTGAAGCAACGAATTGGGTGTTTGAGACGCAAAACCACCCAAACGCGTTAAGCTGTAATGTGATTCGATGTTTTTGAAAATAATTATTTAATTCTCAAACATTGTGCATTAAATTTATTATGTAATCTCTCTCCTATTCGATTGTTAGTGAAAACTTCTTTAATTAATACAAGTTAAAATTAATAATATTTATATTTTAGATATTTTTAATCGGTATTCCTATTTTTATTTTTTAACAATATATTTAATTTTAAAAATACTCAAACTTTCCTTCAAAAATTTTCTCGTCTATTATAATATTTTTGGCTTATTAAATTTATTATGTGATCTCTCTCACATTCGATTGTTAGTGAAAACTCCTTCAATTAATAAGCATTAAAAGTAATAATATTATCGGTGTGAATTTAAAATATATATATATATATTTATATTTATATTCAGGATGTTTTTAATCCCTATTCCTATTTTTTGTTTTTTAACAGTATATTTAATTTCAAAAATATTTAATATTTACCTTAAAAAATTTATCATCAATTATAGTATTTTTTACGTATTATAATGTTTTGAATATCACAATAAAAATATCTACTCAAAAACATTATAAAAATTAAATAAATTTTAATCTTAATAAAACTAACTATAAACCTAAAAATATGATATTATAATGATATATAAACAATGATAATAATGAAATATAACATAATATCACATTTATGATGTTTCCATACCTTAATGAAATACTGTAAATGAGCCAAATTATAATAGTTGAAGACGGATAAAAAAAGGATGAGAAAACTTGACTAAAATGCTTTTGAGAGATACTTTATGTATTTTTAAATTAAAATTTCTATTTAAAAATTAATATATATATATATATATATTAGAAAAATCATTCATGAGATTGATATTATATCAGTAAAGTGTCTATCATAACTTCAGATCATAAGTATTTTATCCTTAAAAAAAAATTATTCCTCAAATCTTACTATCAATCCGATCATCGAAATCTAACATTTGCTTATAGTCTGAATGAATTAATATCAGTCCGTCATCATCTTATAAATATAGATACATTAATATTAATTTTTATCATGCATGAGGTTTTTTTTTTCACTCTAGTAGGTGATTAAATTTAAATTAACTGTAATGTAAGTTATTGTCATACTTAGTTATTCATACTAAAGTTCTAAATAATATATTGTATCGGTATATCAATCAATTGTTGATACAGTATATATCGAGTTATACCGAACATATTGACATATAATATATTAAGACATACATACTTTCACAGGCCTTCTATAGTATATATATCGTCTATATCGAATAGCATAGTATGATATTATAAATCATTATTCATACCTTTTAATATATTGTTGAGATTCAACTCTATTATAAATTATAACATCCGAAAAGAAAATAAATTTAATTCTATTATAGAGCAAACAGAGAAATATAATGATTCTTAAATCTCAATAGATATAAATTTAATCAAAAATAAGGATTCTGTTATTACTTCCAAATATAGAGGATTTGGTTTTTCTTTTTTTGGTATTAAAATGGCGAAAACAACTAAGTGCTCACTAATGATCCAAATAACATTCATTAGAATAAAGAAAAACCTTCATATTTTTTTATACTTGGAAAAAACTCTTCTATTGAAAATTTATTGGATGATGTTATTTTTTAGAGACTTTTATTTTTATCTCTAATCTTAATAATATTTTTTTTATCTTCTTTTAATCGTTCAAGTCGATACACCGATTTGGGTTAATCATCCATTTACTCAAGGAAACTCATATTACACTTAAAAATAAGTTGAAAAACACTATGTTCCCACCATCATATAAAAAATATATCAATTTTGATAGAAAAAAATTTAAATTTATCAGAAAATAAAAGAATTCAGTACATTCAACTTATTTTTAGAATTTACCTAAGGAAACCATGTTACAGTCTAAAACAAAAAAAAACTCATGTTAAATTTTTTTTATTGTAATATTTTAATTTGTTTGATTAAAGTTAATCTTAAACATTGATCTGGTTATGAAATATTAGGAATCTTACAAAAGATTGAGGATTTAAAATTTTAGTTAACTGATAAAGATCTTGATAATTTATTATAATATTTTGAATTTGTTGAATCTCGTATTTTGATGATGAAACTACTTGATATATGTTTATGATTTAATCTGCGTTTCGAGTGACGCAGGGTGCTTCGATCAGGATGAGACAATTAAAGCAGGAACATCATGTTGTGCCGGAGGAACATGTCAGAAGATTGGACGTCGGGCCGGTGGATCGGTCGACATATCGACAGAAGGCTTCGGGTCGTGGACTCAGGCATCGGGCCAAGAAGAGCGGGTATTGTGCCAAGGATATCGGAGTTGCGGAGTCAACTGGCCGATTGGGCAATAGGCTACAGGAAAGGACGATGCGCCGAAGAATCGGACGAAGCGTCGAGGGACCAATGACATGCCGGACAACTTAGTTAATTGCTTAGGATTAATTGTCTCGATCGAAGTTTTTATTTTTATGTGTGCAGGATTAACTACGATGGAAGAAAGACATGCAGCAGGAGTTACGCCGGAGTCATGACAATGATCACGTTGGGAGTTCGAGAGTTCGACGGAAGTTCGGACGGTCGTCGGAGGTTCTGCGAGAACAGATCCGAGGAGTCCAGAAGCTTGCCAAGCGAAGCTCGTCGGAACTCGCCAAGTGGATCGTCGCAAAGTCCAAGAGTTTGCCGGAAGTCCGCAGGAGCATCACCGAGGGTTCATCGGATGATCGACGGAAGTTCGCCGGAAACTCGTCGGAAGAAGCGATTGACGCACCGAAGCAAAGCTGCAGAAATTGTCTTAGATCTAATCATAGTTAGCACGTTGATTAAGTTGGAAAATGGGAGGTGATCCCATTAGCTTAATCTTGGGGCAATTGGGCCCTTGAAAGACTGAAATTGGGCCGAATGGAGCTAACCATTCGGACCCTGATTGCACCAGGAGGTGCAACCGCCTAGGCCAGGAGGTGGCACCGCCTGGGCTAAGCCTCCCAGCGAGGCTGGGCAGTGCAACCGCCCCAGCCAGGAGGTGGCATCGCCTGAGCTCAATCTTCGAGCTAGACTGGGCGGTGCAACCTCCTTGGCAGAGAGGTGCAATCGCGGCACCGCCTGGGGCTCAGTCTCTGAGCCAGACTCAGGAGGTGCAACCGCCCCTGACACAGAGGTGCAACCGCCTGGGCTCAGTCTTCGAGCTCTGCCAGGCGGTGCAACCTCTCCAGTCAGGAGGTGCAACCGCCTGATCCCGGAATTCTGGGATTTGATCGTTTTGAGCTCCAAATTTGAATTGGGTTGGGGCCTATAAATACCCCACCCATTCAACACCGAAAAGATATAGACCTACACCGAATTCTTGATCTTTTCTGTGATTCTAAGAGCTCAAATTTGTGAAAAGTCCTAAAGTTCTCCTCTTTCTGTTCTTCAAGTCTTGAGTTGTAAAGAGATGAGAGAAAGGTCTTGTAAGGGTTGTCTCCTGAGCCCATCAAAAGGAGTGAATCTGTAAAAGGGCAGTTGGCCTTCGCCTATTGAAGGAAGGCCTCTAGTTGACGTCGGTGACCTCGTCGGTGGAGGATGCCAAAAGTGGAGTAGGTCAAGACTGACCGTACCACTCTAAATCTCTGGTTTGCGTTTATTTTGAGCACTTTATCATTACTGCAAACCTCCTACATAGCTACTGCTCTCTGCGCCTTTACGAACAAGTTTCTAAGTGCTAATCTTTCCGAATCTGCATTCAGACGTAAATCGGTGTTTTCATACATTACAGTTTACGTTTACATTTTGATTCTGCAAAACTGTCTTCTGCGCTTTTACGAACGAAGTTTCTAAGTTCATATCCCTGTAAAATTGTGTTTTAGACGTAAACTACTTTTAGACGTAAAACTACGTTTAGACGTAAAATTGCGTTTAGACGCAAACTGCGTTTAGACGTAAAACTACGTTTAGACGTAAAACTGCGTTTAGACGCAAACTGCACTGCGCTTAGACGCAATCTGATCTTAGACGCAAACTGCGCTTAGACGCAAACTGCGCTTAGACGCAATCTGCATTTAGACGCAAACTGCATTTAGACGCAAACTGCGTAAACTGCGCTTAGACGCAAACTGTGTTTAGACATAAACTGCACTTAATCATAAGTATTCTTAGAATCGGCTTTTGCATCAAAATAGTTTTTATCAAACGAACACAGCTTTCGTTTTTAATCGCTGAAAGATTTCCGTTGCACTAATTCACCCCCCCCCCCTCTTAGTGCTCTCGATCCTAACAGAATTTAAATCCCATCTTCATTACTTATTATTTCTCAAAAGAAAAAGTCACACTTAAAAATAAATTTAAATACATTAATTAATAAAATATATATCAAATTTAATAATTAATCATCTTAAGATCATAAAAATATATTAAAATCATTGTTAGAACCTTTTTGAATGGAGTTGTGAAAATTTAAGTTGGTATTGGAAGTTAACCTATTAACGAATGTACTTCTTAATACAAAAATATATTATTTTTTTAATTAATTATTTTTAAAATTCATCATAAAAAAAATCATATAATCCTTATTACAATCATGTTCTACTATAATTATTAAAGTTCAAAACATATACAAAAATCCCGGTTTCAATCATGTTATGGTAAAATTAATTATAATAATTTGAACTATTTTACTAAAAGTTGAGCATTACACTCAAAAATAAACTGAATTATAATTTGTAAAAAATCGATATCTCTTGGTGGAAGCTAATATATATATATATATATATATATATATATATATATATATATACTAAGTATATTTATTCGAACCGGACCGGTTCAATTTAACCAAAAAAAAGAAAAACTATGTGCAACCTATCCATTCATAGAACAAAGACCTCATTGGGTAAATTTTAATATAAAGGTATTTTCTAGTGAAAAGTGATTATGAGTTTTTTTTTGGGATAAATTATTTCCTGAATCTAAGTAACTTAAACAAATTTGGTAGCATCAGACACTAAAAAGATTGATAGTGTGATTATTGGAATATGTTTAATCTTAATGGAAAACAAATTTGGCTCGGATAAACCGGTCCCTCACTTAGCCCGAAAGAAAACCGGACCGCTGTCATTTACCCTCCTTACCGAACCCCCAACATGTATCTCCTACTTGGTTTCTAATAACCCGACAAACTTGCCGCAAAAAGCAGCTGTGGCCCGCAAAGAGTCTCATGTGGGCCCATGTTTTATATGCAATCACTACTAGGGTAGACAGGACGAGTGCACTGTACGGGGCAGATAAGAATCGCTCTGCGTTCCCTTCTTGTCCACCTGATCTAACTCTGCTGCTGCTTCGCAATCGATCGATTTATCACGGAAAAACCCCAAGTCGTTAGACCTCAGGCGTTTCCTTCTTCGTCGTCGATCCGACGCCGATTGTGTCGATCTAAGCCTGGCGAGATGGGTAGCGGTAGGGTTGGCAGAGGAGGCACGTCCGCGCGGCCGACCTACTTCTCGTCGTCTTCGCACCCCTCGGCCCCTCCTCATCCGCCGACATGTAGATTAACATTTTGAGGATGATGGGTCACTCTCTGATAAGGCATGAATTAATTTGTCTTGACATGTAGATTAACATTTTGAGGATGCACATATAGACTTCGCTTTGCCCAAGATAAAAAATTATGACCAATTAATGCAATAAATGAGAGCTTGATGATTTAATTTGTCAAATATAATAAACTATATATCCATATCACATGGTTGAGTCCTCTCAGTGGTGTATTGTGCCTCTCTTCACCTGCTGGTAACATGTTTTTTCGAAAGATTAATGCAGGATGTGGTAGGATCATATTTTATCTACTGATTTTGATATTTTCTTCTGTACCACTATCACTATGGACTCTGCAGTTTCGTTTCTGTTTATATTCATTTAATGAGGTTTAATTAAAATTGACATTGTGCTATATTATAACTACCCTTCAACACACTCATTAATATGGAAAACTGAACATAAAAAGATTCCTTTAGATGATTTGTGAATTAAGAATTTCTAGTGCCCAGGTGCTTCTGGATGGGGTTTGTGGAGCTTACTTTTGATAACATATCTTCCCAAAAGCAAGTGTAAAATTAAATTAACACCCTATATGTTACATAGTTTCTCTGAAGTTAATTGTTTCTTTAGGCTGATATTGGCTGGATAGAACACTTGTGACTAAAAGAACAACAGAAATATTGGTCACAAGCTATGTTCAGTTCAATCAGTGACTGAAATTTAATCAACTTAGCATGATTACCTCTGACAATGACATAATTATTGTTATAGACCATTGGTGTTTCCTATATTTCATCTGCAGTGTATTTGAATCAATAACACTGAAATCTTATATTAGGCAATGATGATGAAGAATGGAGGTTGTACATGTTTTTATATTATGAAATTGCTTGCAATCTTGGGCCTCATCATTTCATGATAGGGTTTGTTTTAATTTTTTTTTTCCCTTGTGCATGCCTGAGGTTTTGCTACATGTAATTCAATTTTGTAAGACATAAAAATAGTGGTTAATAGTCAATGGTATATGTTTGAGTCCTATCACTATTATATATATAAAGGAGTATGTGGAATCTATTACTTCTTTATACCATATTCTATGTTTTTTAGCACAATGGTACTTGCACATTTTATCATTTTCTAGTCATATAAATCGACTCTTTCCAACAACATAAACAAAACTTGCTTGTTCTTATTTTCAGGCTCTACTCCATTTTATATACTGGGATTCCGTATGTGACATGGAAAGGATTACTGGTTGGGATGCAAAGTGCGCTTCAACTCTAATGGCTCAACAGTTGCTTGCTGCTACTGACCGCTTTGCGTTGGACAGGCTTAAAGTACTTTGTGAAGTCAAGCTGTGTGAGGATGTTGCTATAAATACAGTGGCCACCACTCTAGCATTGGCTGAGCAGCACCATTGTTTTCATCTTACATCTGTTTGTCTCAAATTTGTTGCATTACCGCAGAACTTGAGAGGTACACTTAGTATTCTATCCCAAGAGGTAATTTCACTGTTAAATGCATTCATAGTTACATCTTCAGTACATAGTTACAGAATTTACAAAATTATCAGCTGCCTGTTCATGGTGCTGTTTCTCTGTCAGCAAGGAATGCAATGAACTGCGTAAATAGGCTTTGAATGCCGAGTTATTCTGATTTTTGCCTTAACATATGGTGTGGCACTTAATCAGACCATTGTGCTCTTCCTTTGTAGTTGAAATGAAACCCTTGTATCCGCAGAATTCTTTGTGAATAAACATTCATTTCTGTCTATTACTTTGCCGGTCTTGGAACATTTGTCACTGACCTGATCTTTTGTTGCAATCAATTTTAGTTGGAGCAATTTTGACAAGATCTAGTGTAATTATCTCTTTCCAAAGCACAGGGCGGTACCCTGCTAGCAAAGTTGATGGGTTATTTGTCATGTATATTTTAGGTAATCTGGATGTAGTTGATTCTTATCATATTGTCCTTTGACTGATATCTTGTTCTCATTATGCAATTATAGCTTTCAGACCTTCCAGTTCTTTCGTGTAAAAATAAACTTGTGTATAGTCTGTAAGATAGATGGGATCACAATTTACTTGATATTTCTAATACATCTAGTGGAATATGACACTTCATCAATGTTGTCTATCGATGAAAGGAATTGTCATAAATTCAATAGCATTAACATCCATTTAAAACAAATCTCAAAGGTTTGTGTTTCACATGTCATGGTAAGGATATGATTGTTGTTCATGAAAATAACCTCTTTGTTTGTAAGGATAAGGCTCCATGTGTCAACTTTCCTTGAGCCCATGATCAGCAAGAGATCCGTGCACCGGATGTCCTTTTTTCATACAAAGCAAATCCCGGATAATGCTTAAAATAACAGATTTTTTTTTTTTTTTTGTTCTAATGAATTTTGCAGCGGTGGTGCAATCTGAAGGATTCAAATACTTGAAGGTCAGTTGTCCATCATTTGCTGAAAGAGCTGTTACAGTATGTTGCCGGGAGAGGAGAAAATTCAGCGGTTTCGAGTGCAGACACGAATGACGTCCTCGATGGCAGTGATGCGAATGGAAAGCGTGTCAAGCCCCGGATATGATATTTTCTGTTGACAGATATTGTTTTGACTAACGATCAGTGACTGACGGCAGCGATATTTTCTATTTATAGAAAATGGTGGAATGGTGGACCGAGTCGAGGTATTCTTCCACAATGTATTATACATTGACAGTGATATTTTGTTTCTCTCCTTTTTCACAGAGGAGAACAGAGCCGAGGTTTTCTTCCGCAAGGTATTATATTCAAACTGAAATGGTGGTTTTCTTCCGCAAGGTATTATATTCAAACTGAAATGGTGGAATCGACATGTATCGATGTGGCCGTGATCCTTTGTTTCTCTCCTTTTGTGATCCATGTGTGATAACATATTCCGTTTTCTTCCTGCACCATTTCGGTCTTTGGATATCTAAACGACGGAAGTAATTTTGCATTAAAAGGCACCATAGAGCTTTTGGACTCGTTCATAAATAAGACTCGCTCGCCCCTGAAGACCATTGTACGCAACTGCAGTTGGTGATCTGCAATATTTTCATTAATATGAAGGCTTAATGTTTGAGGCAATCGAAAATAGGGTGCGGGCATGTTTAGTCGTATCAATCTATACCACCCACCCGTATGATCAATAACGTCGTTGATCATCCATACTAAAAGCAACTCGAAAGAATTCCAACGTTTTGATGGTTGTCAGGTTTCAATATCGAGGCAATATAAGAACACCTCGTACACAGTTAAACGTGACTAAAAGAAATTAGTTTCAGATAATACATTACTTGTTAGAAGCTAAAAAAAAAAAAAAAAACGTGCAACTGAGTCGAAATCACAAACACAATCAAAATTTGACAAACCTGCACATCAAAATTAATAGAACAATAATACTAACCCAATCGATTGCTCCAACAAGAATGTTGCATGACTTCTTGTTGCATGACTCATCATGAGTACCTTGGAAGAAAAAACATTGCAAATATTGCACAACTAAAACTTTGCAAAGAAAGTCCTTCCTTTTGTAAATCACGTTAGAATGCATGCAAACTTTCAAAGAGACCAATAGCACTCGGACTCGATGGAGGCAACCTTGTTGGGAAAAAAAACCAACCATAATTTCACAATTACATGGAAAGCTGCAATGCATGCCCTAGTAGTCCATATTCACAGCCATTAAATAGCGGCTCTCCTGAAAAATTATTGTTGGTTAGATTCCATTCTTTTTTACAACCAATGAATTAATGTGTGGAGGGGATCAGAATAGAACACCTGGTCGCGAAGGGTACATATTTACGTCGTATACATCACATCACAGAAACAACTACCGATCAGATACATATCAAATTTTCTGGAACATTGCCTTCCGACCCTATTGATTGTTCTTAAAGAAGTTCAGACCCCACCTCCGTGATAACCCCTCCATGATGTGGCTCGTCGGGTTCTTCTGAACAACAAGTGTGGCTCGTGTGCCAGCTGCAGCATCAGCATCAGCATCCTGTGCTGAGGTGCTTCTGTTGACTTCACCACAATCATCACCTAATGTAACACAACTGGCAGAATTCTTGCAAGCTGCTTCAACATCTTGCGACTGATTGAGGTTTGGATCCACGGTTGAGTTACAACTTGTGCTCGATGATGTCGATCTTTCAGCTGTGTCATTTGGACCGCCGGACTCTCCAGTGAAAGCTTCCAAGTCATCTGCTGATTTGGATGTTGCAGTATCTACAGCGGAGTGTGTATCTTGCTGGTGCCTCATCTCCAGATCCTTCAGTGATTCTATCATTGCTTCCATGATCATCTGTATCAGAAAAGGAAAAAAAACAAGGTTATTACCCCAGCGGAAAAAGTAGTCCAGCAGAACTCGGTATGGATAGTGCCAATGACAATACATTTATGAAACCCCACCAACACCACCAAAAAGAAAAACCCTTCTTTTTTCCACCTTCCCATCTGAATGATCATTGCCATTCATCAGCACATCTACAATAAGCAAGTCACAGAAAAAGGACCCGAAAAAATGAACCGAAGAAACTCAGAAAGGAGTAAATTAGATGATACTTGAATTTTCAATCCGCCAAAAACCAGGACAGTAACCTGGCATAAGCAATGGCCTTCCTACCAAAGAAATATATATGAACAAGATGCACAATTATCACACTTGGGCACCACCATTGGAAACTTCCCCAGATTGGAATCCTTGGTGCAGTCTAAAGTCATGGCCACCAAGAATTTCACAATAATATCCATTCCCGCCAGCTACTCAATTTTAATATTTTGGTCCAAAATCCATGGCCACTTTAATTATAAACTCAATCAAAATTGAAATCTCAAAACCGGAAAAAAAAAAAAAAAAAGGATGCACCTAGTGCACGAGCTCCCGTCAATACGGAGTCTAGAGAGGCTCAATGTATGCAGCCTTACCTTTAAATATTTAAAGAGGTTATTTCCATAAAACCCAGAACAAAGCATAACAAAAAAGAAAACATATCAACTATGAATGAATAAAGCAGGCAAATTAAAATAACCAGAGTTCTATTGTTGCATGACTTATGTATCCTCAATTAGCAGCTGATTACATTTCATTTGAAGGATATCATATTCCTATCCGAGCATACAGTATTTTCAATATGGTCCATCAGCAGGTGGTCAGTGAGACTAAAAGCATTTTATTTTTGTCTGCCAAGTGTTAGGCACATAGGAAAAAGAGAAAAAAATTGACCCAATCTTATGAAGAAAAATATTATCAATAGTTGCATCAGAAGTAACTTGTAATGCAGCAGATAACTTGAAACTGATGCTGCCCAGCTAATGCTATCCGAGACATACCCTTTCTTCATCTTCAATGCTGCATGGCACATCTGGTAGACTTTCGAGTGGAAGAAACTCCAAAAAATTTTCTTTTGTTTGTGGGGTAAGCCAACCATATGAATCACCACTAGAAAAATCTTCAGGATATAGTGTAGATGATGGACCAACATTACATGTACTTCCATGTTCCTGCAGTATAAAACCAAAAGAGAATCATTAGGTTCTGAATTTATGCAGTAAAAATGCCTAAACTGCAATTTTTCCTTATATATCAGCAATTTTGACAGACAGTACACCTGAAACCAAAAAAATATAGACCCAGGTAAAGTTAACCAACTCCACAAGCTAGTATGCTCAGATTTCAAAAACCTTGCTTTGGGCACTCAACTTTTGAACTTTCAGGATCAGACACAATGGCATGAGATAGTATGAACTGACAATGCAACACGTATAAGGAAACACCGGTGCTACACCAACAATGCGACATGTATCAAGCAAACACTGGTATGCTACTTATAGTATCATGACACTTTTGTGCCATGGCAAAATATTTCTGGCATAGAAAGTACCAGATGATATGATAATGAGTGGACCAACAACCTAATAATGCTAATGATATTTTGCAAATGCTACAAGGAATTTACAGTACTATCATAATATTTTTTTTTTAAATCAAACCTTCAGTAAAGAAAATCTATTTGCAGACGATGACCCTCTTTCCTTGAGGTAGGACTGGTTCTACCTCAAGGAATGAAACCTTCAGTATCATTTCTTATTAGGCAATGAAACTATATATAATAAGAAATGCAATTTTATTTCTTCTCTCTAGGTAGGACTGGTCCCTTGAGCTACATCTGAACACTTATATCTACGTAATTATTATCGTAGTTATTCGATGTAAAACTGTCTAAACTTACAGAAGCCAGGGAGTTTGGACAGCTCATTTACATATTGTTTTGCACTTTTCCATCAATAAAAATGGCTAATTAAACTACTGATGCAACACAAAAACCTATATATTCCCCATGCATTACTGCTAACAAGAGTTATCAAATGTAACACTCCTTTGAGTGATTGTTGAGTGTTGATAATTGTGACACTGTTGCAAGGTTGCAAATCTCATGCCGTAACACATGCCAGTTTTGCCATGCTGTGCTGGTCCAATACAAAAATGGGGCACAGAATGCATATCACAGGTATTTCAGCCATGACAACAATGTTGTATTGACTCATGACACTGCTAGTCATAGGTGCCCTGCAAGCCAATCACATGAGTGGCGACACGTGTGACTTGACACGCAGTTTTTTTGCTTATTATTATTATTTGACATTTTATCACTTTGCTTGAATATATTGTGATGTCCATGGATCTGTGCAATAAGAATCGAATCGTGATGAGATCACGATAATGAGATCGATTCGCTTTTAACACGGATCCTAAATAATCACGGTCATAGGTTTCTCGAGAGGGACATCGAGATAACCAAACAGACTGATGTGTTGTATACCCGTCCATGTGATGGATGCAGCTGGTCTCATAGTTGTTCGTGTGGAGACACTAGGGATATAGTACAAGTGCTCATTAGAGAATGAGTTCACTAATTGATCCGCTTATGGAATGTCGGATAGTTGATGATGCTTTATTATCAGACAACGATTTCGTAATCCCAGTGCTGTATCTAGTCCTTAGACTTAAGATACCAAGGATGTCCTGTATGAGTACTCCACTCTTTGATACCGGACTTATAGGTCTGGAGATTCCAGATCTAGCACAGTCGATCATCGAGAGTGATATCCAACCTTATGAGGACTATTGAGTATCGATAGAGGATCATCCACTCTCGATGTTATAAGAGGAATATCTCATGTGTTCTTACTCAGACAAATCCCTAACCAGGATCATTCAGATTGAGGGAAAAAGATTCTTTGGGAAAATCCGATTAGAGCGAGACTCGAGTAGAAACTGTATGGGTCTGACAGCACCATGCTCGATATACGGTCTCTAGGATATTAGATGGATGAGGGACTATAGGTATACAGTAACTGAGGACAGACAGGTCCAATGGATTGGATTCTCTTGTATCGTCTGGGGATTGCGCCAGCTCGATAATAGGCCTAGAGGGTACATATATGGTAGGCGTTGTGATGAGTAGAGGTTCGGATATGAGATATCCATCGAAGCCCCTATCTTATTGGATATCTAATAAGCCCCTGAATTATTGGATCCTATGGATGAGATCCAGTAAGAGCCAATGAGAGATTATTGGATAGAGATCCATTAATCTAGCAGACTTAGGTAGTTGAAAGGAGATCCAATACCCAATAGAGCAGGATCCATTAGGGTTATGTTGACAGGGGACCTCTATAAATAGATAAATAGGAGGGAACCAATGATTCATGGGCTAGAGCCTCTTTAGTTGTCATCTCCTATTCTCCTCCCCTTCTCCTCCTTATATAACAGGCTTGGAGTTTTGAGGAATATCGTCGTAGCCCTGCTGTGTTGATCACCACTAGAGAGGAGGACGCTTGACCTCCTTCACCCTCTCCTACAGATTTGCAGGGATTCAAAGATATACGATATCCCTAGGTAATACAATCTTTAATATACGCAACTTTAAGTTTCGTGATTTTTGTGCACCAATATTCGCACGACAACGAACACATAGATGAGAAATTTAAGGATTTTGTTTTTATGTTCTTCCCAGTGATTTCAATAGGCGCTCGGGCAAGGCGAGGCACGAGCGCCTCGCTTCATGTCCAAGTGCCTCGCTTCAACGAGGCGCCGCCTAGGTGCTCGCCCGAGCCCAGGCGTCGGGCGCTTCGGGCGAGCGCTCGGGTTAAACCAGGCGACCGAACCAGTGTTTTATGTCTGGTTCGGTCTCCGGTGCTTTAGTTGGTTCAATCGAACCAACTAAATCACCGATAGGCTCCCTCTCACGATTTCTCCGACTTCCCCAACCCTAACACTCGTGATTTTGCTGTCGAGATTTCTTCTCCGTTGTCGTTGCTCTCTGCTGCCACTGCCACTGTCGCTACTCGCCACTGCCACAATCGTTGCTTATCGTTGTTGTTACCGCTTGTCGCTCGCAGCTCCCGCTCCCACTTCCACACCCGCTGCCGCTCATAGCTCCCGCTCACGCTATCGCTCGCCGCTCCCACTGTCGTTGCCTTAGCAGCCTCGGTCTTCTCACACTCTTCTCACTATACTGTTACCAGTATATTAACAGTTAACTGTATACTAATAATAGTATTTTTTATTTATTAGATTAATAATTTTTTTATTTTAATACTATTAATTTTTATTTATTTAAAATTATTGTTAGGTTTCAGAATAAATGACAAGTGTACAGAGCAACTCAATAGATTTGATGTAAAATTTTATTATTTTAATTTTTGAGACTTTTTATTAATATGATATTGTGATTTTGTATTCGATTTTCTTAATTTAATAGCATATTTTTTTATTTAAATAATTATATTAATTATATTATATATTTTTATATTTTAGTGTCTCGTTTCGCTCGGGCGAGCGCCTAGCGCCTCAGGCGTTTTTGGATTTTGGCGCCTTTTGGCGCCTAGCGCTTTTTAAATCACTGGTTCTTCCGCTACGCATGTGATGTTCCCTCCAAGATTTCCCTACAGACACAACATGCTATCTCAATATTTTGGTTAATTAACTTGTCTAATAACATCATGTAATAGTTCTGCGACAAAAAAGTGCATCATAAGACACAAAAAAAGTCCATTGGAAAGTTGCACCAGAAAATGAAAATGGGACCGAGAAAGAATAGATAAACACCATGGAAGGTTAGTTCATGAACTTTAGCCCTTGTCACCCATTAGATTATCTTCTTTTTGCTAATTCAATGAATTTCTTTATCTACCGACAACCCAAAGAACATTTCTTCTGAAAATTAAAAGTAGGACCAAAATATTTGAAGAATGACATTCTTAAAGATACTACAGCAACCGGTAATGGTTACTTAATTCATACTTGCTGAGATGCTTACCAAGTCAGAAGGAGATAAGCATCATCAGACAAATCAGGTCCTTCTTCTGCAATTGCCACCTTCCTACTTGCTTGGTACCAACATTTGAGCTCCAACAAGAATAATTGGGCCATTGGAAAGACATTTGCTCGTATTACTCACTCCCCCCTTCAACCTGCTTAGTATTCACTTCTATTCTAGATCTGTAATGTATATATTAACCATAGACTGACACTGACTAAGCACCAGCTAGGAAAAGGTTGAATGCTTCTATAAAGTTGAAAACCTCCAAAGTTGAAGAATCAATGTGCCAAGCAAGATCACTGGAACTTGCAGTTGTCTACTTAGTTTAAAACTGACTACCTTATAATTGACAAAAAATCAAAGACAACTGTCAAAGCTTATTGTCCTAATGGTTGTGATTGTTTCTATCCTCAACTGATAGTTATGCTAGTGGCAAACACTAAAACTACTTCCATCTCTCTCCTGATCCTTGAAGAATCATATATTGAACTGTATTAACATGTTCCTGGTCACTTTGAGCAAAACCACTAAATCTGGCCATTTTACTTGTGGAATACAAGAAGATATGTTGGTCCACATTTACCCTATAAGATAACTTTAGTGCAGCTTACTAGAAAATTAAATACTGAAATCATAAAATAGTATGACATTCCATCACATGTAAATGGATAATCTGCAAATAGGAAAAAAGCAATAATTTAAGAAAATATTAAGCCAAAGTTGATAACCATAAATAGTCATGGGCAGAGTAGAAATCTATTATGAACCAAGGTTCAAAATACTGCCAGGACCAGCCCATACTCCGCAATATGTACTGGTCCGATGGTGAAATGGGACAAGGACCAACCAACCCTTTGTGGTCCAGTCCAGTACAGTTCTTTTTTTAAAATTTAGAGTTGAACTTAAATCACTTGGCCTCTTTATCTCTTCCTCTCCCCTCTCTCTTTCTCTATCTTTCTTGTGCCTTGTGATGCTCATCATCTGCCACCATCCACCCATCCTCTCAGTACTACTACTCTTCTCCTACTCCACTTTGTCTCCTCTCCACCTGTCCTCCTCCTGGATACCACGGCATGTACTAGGTTACATGTGTTGGTATGCCAGTACGAATCAGACCCTCACTGGTTGGGCCATGGACCCCCAGGATTTTAAATCATCCTACAAACAGCTTGGAAAAAGCATGAACTAGTTTATACCTCATCTTCATGTTGTTTCTCTTGGGAGGAAATATCACGAGGAACCTGCAAAAGGATCCACAGATGCATATATGAGCTTAAAATGAACAAGAAAAGCTTGCAATGTACAAAACTGGTTAAGCACCTGAAAGCACAAAAAATGAAAAGGTCCATGAGGGAGTAAGATGTGGCACTTGATCTCAGTCACATGAAGAGAGTATTACATGACACAAGTAATTATTTGCAAGAAAAAGAGAAGGATGGCAATGAGATTTAGAAGCTATGATACAACTGGTCAAACTAATATGTTAAGAAAAACAGTAGCACATTGGAGAAACATGACAACATCTCATAGTTGACTATAAAAAAGAGCTAGGGAGGAACTAAAGCATTGTTGTGGAGTTGTTGGCTGGCGTAGATTCTGAATTCATGTTGGAGCGAAAATTTAGAAATTAACATGTGAAGAACATAAAAATATGTATCTAATCCCATCTCTCTTGTGTTGCAGTATTGAGTTAATAACCATGTTATTGTTGAACTACTTGGACAAATTTTAAACTAAATTTTTCATGGGCACACACAGCAAATGTTCATTGCATCTAAAATACGATAAATGAATATTAAATCATTTAGGAAATTAATAAGGAACCTGCCAAATTACCATTTTATTAAGAACTAGTTATCAATAAGCATCCCTAGTTGATCTTAAAATGCAATAAAATCTTAATCAAAAGTTTCTCAGTTAATATGGTTTTCAATGAGCTTCCATGAGAACTGATAATAAAAGGTAAAGGCAAAAGTATAGCTGTTCTCCCCAGCAATTAATCATAAAATCATACAAAGCAGACTATATTATGACTATTCTGAAGGAGGATAATTTAACTCTTGTTAAGCATAATATTCACAAGCACATTACACACATCTTAAAGATGCTTGCAAAATACAATATATCATTGAACTGTTTAAAACCATACCTCTGTCCGACTCATAGGTCTCCGAGAACGCAATTGAGCAATAGCATCTTCCGTGCCGCTAGGTGCAAGTTCTAGTGCATAAACAAAAAGATCAAAATGAACACTATAGTATCAAACAAATAAAATCATAAAAGCATATGTAATTGCTTTAGAAAACATGTTCCTCATTGATGGCTCATAAGGCTAATGAGACTTGCCTTGAGGTGGTTCAACAGAATTTTGATTCTCATATTCATGCACGTTATCCCAATTATCCTAGAGATGGAATCATCACAGAGGTCAAACCAACTCCATAAAGAATACCAAACTACAAAAATGTAACTCTGAGCTATGACTTACCTGACCAAAAAAGTCATGCATTCTGTGAAAATAAAGCTCATCAGAGACAGACTTTGGAGGGTCTAATACATTGTGGAAGAATATAGTTATTGAATCAAAGTAAAATTGAGGGCGTGGGGAATTGTGATCTCCGTCAAATTTGATGATGTTTTTGTCTCCCTGCAAGTTTCAGATTACACGAAGCCACATAAGAAAGTAATGTGGTCTATTTTCATCAGATATACAAAAAAAAAGAGGAGGAGAAGAGATAGCAAGCTAGAGCTTCTCAGATATACCAAAAAAGTAATGTTTTCCGCACTTCCATGCTTCATTACTACATCTTGAAATCAAAATGGAAAAAGAACCACAGACAAAATATATGCAGCACACATATATTCATGCACAAATATATTGTGCTAAACTAACCTAGAAGAACAGAAAATTGCTATTTTGGTTTATTAAATCATCCCAGAAACTTTTCTGGGTGAAGTGGTCTCCCACAGACAATGCGGTGGAACCCACAAACTTGCGAAATTACCTCAGAAATTTATTAGTCAACCAATATAGTGCGGTCAAGAATAACAGGAGGCAAGATCCATCACTTAAAAAAAATCTGTGGGGTACAGTCGTCTCTAAAACAGATATATAATTGCACTTGTGTAAACAAAAATAGTAAAAGAAACAATAAAGATAGGAGTATCTTCATAAAGAATCTCTATGAAGTATTAGTTGAAGCATGAAAGTAGGAAGGCAGAGGACGAAATGAAAAAGAAGTTTAGGTTTTCAGATATATATCCATGTTAACTCATCTAAAAAATAGCATTTGCAGCCATCTTCATGAACTCCACATTAGTACCATCCCAACAAGTACATGTAGAAAAATACTAAAGTATATGTAAACTTTAAAGGGGAATCTGTGATATTTGCAATTTTTTCAGTTTCTTGTGAAATTCCATGCGAACACGCAGGCAAATATGAATTTACACCTAAACCAAAGATAGTATCTTGATGCAAACTCATCCTGTAGAACCTTAACCATCAAAAAGAACCATAAACGACAACCATTTGAAGATTGCTACATTAAATTATCTATCTTGCAAAAACAAAAGGCCCTTTCTTCACATAGATCCTACAAATTCTCCAGTACGCTGTCATTGTTTAAGTTAAATGATTTCAAGTTAATCATCAGCAATGTTGGCAAGCCAAGCATGCTGACTCCAACCAAAATAAGAAGGAAAATATGATTACGAATGTTGAAGTGCAATTGCCTCCAAGGATCCCAGTAACAGCCACAGGAAGAAGAAAAACAAACAAAAGAGTGAAAATAGCAGAGAAAGAAGAAAATGCAAGAAAGGGACTTACAACATAGGAACTATATATATCATCTGAATGGTGTGGACGTATAAAATCATCATCAATGGCATGCCCCAGCAAGACCGGCACAAAACAACGTTTCGCCACCTATAAGATCAGAGGAATAATTGATTCCATATAGAGCATAAGCCAATATAACGAAAACAAAGGAAACTAGCATAATGCAATACCAAAAATATATGTTACCAGTAAAAGAATTAAGATGTTTAGTTGGAGATGACGAGAGCTATTTTAACTATTCAGTTCAGCAATAATCAATTGATAAGCCACCCAGGCCCCATTTTTCCTCTTTTTTAAGTAAAATGAATGTAAGCCCGGACTCCAGGGGAAACCAGAAACGGGTGACCTGATTGACAAAGAGAGGTTTGCCCGGACATATAATCTATCACTTTTGACTCTTGTGGCAGTCAAATGTCTTTCTTTATGAGCTAAAATTGCAAGTTTAGTACTAGGTTGTTTCAAATTGCTCTCTCTTTTGGTCAGCCATTCACTATTGAATCTTGCTAATTCAGCCTCTTATGATTGTCACTTGGTTAGGGAGGAACTGGAGATGTTCTTTTGATGGAAAGAATACCCCTCATTTTGGTTTAGTCTTTGAGGAATATCCCAACAGAGTGGACCTTTCTTGAGTTTTCATACATTTGTCAACTTGTTAATAAGTAGTTCCAGTAGATGATACTGTCTTTCAGCAAGATGTACACTGCATAAGAAACCAGTGGTTTCCTATTGCCCATTCGGCTAGAACATTAGCAGTCTGTAGATTCTTCTCTGACAGGGCAGCCCAGAGTACGAGGCTTCTGCTAATGCAGGGATGCACAAATGGCCTGCCTTTTGGGTCTAGTATAAAACATAAACAGAGAATAGAAAAACAATATGTTAAAGTGAAAATAAGCTAATCAAGAAAAGACCAACCATGAGTAAATTCCAAGCAAACTAACTTGAGTTCTACCTAATTCTGCCCAGCACTAGAGCATCACAAATTACAGATCAAATTAAGGTTAAGAAATAAAAACCCAGACTAGGATTTGGGACAGGATTTACATATTGAGCAACACCTATCCTATTCAATCCCAAACTTATGATATAAATGAAAAGAAATACATGAATTAGTAACTTAATAACCGTAGAAAAGTCATTGCCTGGTTGTTTGGTTGATAACAAAAATTGCCCTTTTGTCTCGTCAAATGTTTGATTCCACTTGAGAACAAGTCTGACTGTAGATTGTGCAGGGCCTTGGCCTACAGAAAACAGAACCACAAAAAGACCCCAGAGGAATCCTTGTTCCCTCTTTAGATCTCTTTCTCTCCGTTACTAATTCATATGTCTGTCAGGACCACCATTTATCTATTCTACACCAAGAACCTACATAACTCAAAATGCAGGGAATTGGAATACCAGATTGCATATGCAGGCCATGTGTATTAAGGCTGTTTATAGCCAATGTGATAGTCTAGCAACAATAACTAACAACAATGTGATATGTTGCTTCACACATATCATGCTACTGCCCATGTTCAAATTCATCCTGGTACCACTATCTTTTGAAACACCTTATGTGCTACCACTAACTGGAATACTGTTGTGAAACTTATATTACATGAACATCACTAATCATAAAATGGAATAAAAGAAAACTGAAACAATTATCATATGCTCGTGAAGAATATGAAAGGTCTTTTCTGATATGTTACCACAAATTTGGCTGCAAATAACTACTCAGAACATGAGTTTCCAAGACAATATGATCAATTTATCTACCTTACAAGGTGGCTTTTCATCTCTGTGAAATTTACCTGAATGGTATCAAGATCCATGATATCAAAGTTCGCTTTCTTCTTGATAATCTTGCGCATATGCTGAATTGCAAGCTTTACCTACAGGGATGTGTTGCACAAGCAAATGAATTGCATGCAGGTACAAACAAAAAATACATACCAAACAACAGAAGAGAATGCAAAGCAATAATATAAATGCAAAGGCACAAAAAAGGTTCTGCAGTTCCATCTTTCATAGATAAGGCCATGTATGCATCTACCAAAAATTGTATCCCAGAAGAAAATAATTCAGCATCAAAGCATAACAAGAAATTTTGAGAGAAATTACAGATGAAGTTCTTGACCAATATTTACTGATTAAGGTAATGCATGAGCATCTTACATAAAGGTCCCACACTAAAGAAAGGTTTGTCAATATTATTTTGGTATTTCCTTTATTTAGCTTACCGATGCCACTACAAATTCAACCTTTCGTATTTAGCTTCATCTAGAAATAAAAGCAATATCTAGGGAAACAATAGTCAAATAATTGTCATGTCAATGTTGTGTTGTCCTATATTTCCATGATTTCTCGAACTGCACATATGTCACATGTGGAGTTTATGCCCTATATTGTCCATTAGTTATAAACCATACATGTTACCAAGAAAACCAAGTACTAGATATTCCTTTCATCAAAATATTTTATCTAATACTACTTGAGCAACCATAGCATATAACCTTATAGATTAATCAAAATGACATGCAAGTCCCTCTTATTTTAAACTTTTACACTAATAGCCTTATAAAACAAATAGCTCTGTAGGTTAATATTACAAGGATAAATAACCTGTGGAAGGAAGGATTACTATAAAAAGTTGTTGGCAAAAATAATGATTTGTTAACCATAAACATGGATCTTCACCAAATTCCTTATATCCTATACCACCAAAATAATCTAACATTTAGTAGCACACATTTTCACATGTATGATTGATAAACCATGTACACAAAATATTTAAAATAAAATTCATTTAAGAAACCAAAAGTCCAATCAATTTATACATGGAACAAACCAAGGATTGAAATATCGTACCATACTGGAGTTTCGACATTCGCTCGATACGGTATACCGAGTGGTATACCGCTTGGTATATATATATATATATATATATATATATATATATATATATATATATATATATATATATATACAATTCGATGACGTCGGCTCACTCTTCTCCTCAACGTCATCGTCTCGTTTATATATATAAATATATACAAATTAATAAATATATATTTATATTAAAAAATTATATATATATATTTATATATAAATATTTTTATAAAAGGCGACGTCACCTTTTCCTTCTCCCACGCGAGGAGACGTCATCAAGGCGACGTCGCGTCGCCTTTTATAAATATATATATATATATTCCGTCCAGTAACGAGCGGTCCGTGTACCGATCAGCTGACAGACCCGTACATACCGCCTGGTACGGACGGTATTATTCAAAACTGTATACCTTGGAACAAACCTTATCTCAAAAACAGAATTTCATATTCAAATTTTAGAAGAATAGATCCTTTATGTACAATATTAAGATCACATGTAAACAAAACTTACAGTAAATTTTGGTAATGGATACTTGTATGTATCAACAAGTTCCATCATTAGGTCCACCAAATTAGAAAATGGGCTATCAAGCACCATTCCCGCAATGGATGGATCTTCAGCTCCATACATCAAGCTGTAGAAACAAGTATTTAATCTTCAGTAAGTATTAACAAAAATACAAAAAAACCTATAACAGTTCCTTAAACTAAATGTGATATGATTGATATCAAATGCAATGATAACGTAGAAGCATAAAAATTAACTGGCATAACTACTAATCATCAATTTGTTAATTAGTCACTATAAATGATTTTGGTATGTAAATTGTTGACTGTCCAGTTTGGCATAAAAAAATTTATAATGGGTTAATTATGAGAATTTACATTCCAAATGCTGATGCATTTGAGTTGTTTGTGTAGAAAGTTACCATAAGAGCCACAGTATTATTCAAGACCAAGGTTTAAAATGCAGACATCATGAGGGCTACCATATCGTTGAAGGCACAGTACCACTTGGCAAGATACTACTTGCATGTCCCCTGTGCTAGCTTACACTGGAAAAAGATCAGCCTAAACATGAAAAAAATAGGGGGCACAAGACTCCTTAGACCACACAAAATTTGAACCCTTAACCAAGACCATCTGGCATGCCCTTACATTCCCAAATTGGTGTGCATGAGCAGACCACTCTTTCTCTTTAAGAAGATCTCCGGGACTATTGTGCTTTATAATTGGAGCCCTTAGATTAGTCTATGACAATGTGTGGAACTATCAATACTATGTTACACACTATGTGACAGGTCACTGGGTTTCTTTTCATTTCCTGGATGAAAAAGACACCAAAAGGCATCAATACTTTGATCTGCATGCCAATTCTTTAAGAAGTAATAGAGCTTATTCGCAAACGTCATTCATTGTTGCTAGCAGCTTGAAAAATTCAGAGTTACTCTCTTCTTTGTTCACCTCCCTCACCCTCCAAGAGCAAAGAAAACAAAAAATATAACCAAACTTAAAAGTAAAAAGAATTTGACTGGTTCTCAAACAATGAATGCAAGCAAATTAGTTGCAAATGCATGTTTCTGGTCAAACTCAAGATAATACAGAATTCAGAAATCAGACTCGGCATACAAGTAATGCATCGAGCACGAATTTCTGGAAACAGCCAATGTATCCAGCCAATATTTTACGAGTTGGTAGAATTCAGAGTATTCAGGATATGCATAAAAAATTTCTGTTGGTACAACAGTCACTGGCTGCAAATAGTAAAAGTTGGGATTTGGGAACCCACAATAATTGATGATAAGTTTATGAAAAAAAAACTCAAAACTATATCACACACATGAAATTAGTGGAATGACATGTAAGCTTCCAGAAATTCAATTTGTGTGTCTGGCTACGGAAAAAATTATATATTGACAACAAAAAAGAAAAAGATGTGATAAGTCAATAGTTGCAAAATCCTTTCCTGAAAAATGAAAATGCAGTTAATTAAGTCTTCCATATTAACAGTATGTTGTGCCCAATAACCAAAAACTATAAATTCAATATAATGCCCCAAAGCCCAGAAAGAATACCTGGTCACAGCACCCATTGAGCGTCCCCATAAACCAATGCAAGAGACATTTCCATCGGTCCTCAAATAATCAACCACGGCTGTAAGATCATCTTTCTGGAATAACCAAACAACAGTATCATCAGGTGTGATTAATGAACACACCCATGTGACCTCACATCAATTAAAATCAAGTAGACTATCACAGCCTAATCTAATGGCTGAAAAGAGATAAAGGTAATATGAAACTTTTTCCAGACTGAGGCTCATGTTCAAGGTATCTGCACCACTTCCTTCGAGGTGGCGGCTCCTGCATACTTTTATAATATACATAACATTAAAGAATGTCCATTACAGAGGCCTAAAGGCAACCTTTGCAGAGCAACTGCAACAAGATTTGTGATTCCGGCACAAAACAATCTTATGGATAAAAAAGTACATCAACCCACTTAAAACGAAATGCAACACAGAAAACACAGTGGCAAGCAGCCTCTTGTATCATGCATAGTTTGCCAAATCAACTTACAAAGTTGATATAAAATAGGCAAATACCACAAAAAAAAAAGTCAAGATATCCTGACTTTGGTTATTGGAACTGTAAAAAATTATATTGACCCTCCGTTGACCCCGATTTGCAATAGTCTCGTGCATTGAGCTATTCTTTTATCTGAAGCCGACACAAAAATGTTCTACTGGCTTAAAAAAATATCAGCTAAAATCCACCAAAACTTTACTATCCACTGATTTCTAAATGAGCAGTCAAACCAAAAACCAGTTTGGATTGGCCTCATACTTAGGATCCCTCTGCTCATAAGAGCCATTGTTGAACCTAATCTTTGACCTCCCACATTCATTTAGGAACAATCCCTCCCTTTCGTTCAGTTTTGCTTTCCGTGACAGACACCACCCATGACTAGTCACATCTCTCAACTCCAAGAAACAATGCATATGATTATTAATAATTAATATTGATATCTACTAGTAATGAATTCATCCGATCTAAAACCACACAATATTATAATTTTGGACCAGATCATGAGTTAACAGTCTTAAAGCCTTATTGACCTAATTACAAGCCAATACGTAATGAAATTTTGATTGTTCTTATAGCTTAACACATTGTTTCTTGTTCTCCATTTTTAATCTTTTCTATTTTGACCTGATTTATAAACCATCATCAGATTCAAAAATTTAAGATAATACTTAGGTTACAATGCTTCATGAATGTGAGTGCTAGCCAATTAAAAAGCAACAAATATACAAAGTTTTTATCACTGGGATGAGAATGTTAAGGTGGATGTATAGAATTACTAGGAAATATAGAAAAAGAAATCCTCTCATTCATAAACAATTATGTGTAGCTCCACGGATGATAGAATGATGGATAATCAATTTAAAATGGTATGAATACATATTAAGAAAACCTATACATATTGTAGTTTAAACTTTAAAGAGGTGAGACAATGAAAGCGACGAAAGGTAGAGACATAGAAAAGAAGCATTTATTAGAAACTATAGAAAAAGATTTACATGCTCTTAATCTAACTAATGATATTGCTTTTTTACATTTGTATAAAACCATTTAACCGACTTATAAAACCATTTATATCATAGTCTTGTAAATAGGATATTCCTGTTGAGCTATCAGAGACCCAAATCAGGTGGCTATCTTATCTTTCGAGGGGAAAACCAATCAACTAAAAATGGAGAAGGTGAAGGCCTCAAAAACCTAGTAAATAGCAACATATTATTGCACAATAAACTTTTTTCTCAGTTAATCAAGTAAGCACTTACTTCATTCCATCCTAGAGTTACATGTTCTCCTTCAGAGAGTCCAGACCCCGAAAAGTCAAGTGTAAACACAGTAATGTTAGAGGGCAGCAAAACAATAGCAGCTTCGCTAGCATCAGCCCTGCAACCACTGTTACATGAGAGTTGTAACATGTCAGTAGAGAATTTTAGAAATTCATAAGTTACCAAAAACTTTTTGGCAATTGTATTATAGTTGTCTCTACAGTAAAATACTAACATTTAACATTCCGTAACAAGAAACATAATAAAAACACATTAGCGCATTGTACCTATATCAGATTCCATTGAATCGGTTGCAAGCACACTCCTAAAACTAAAATATTAATATATAACTGAATCACACTAAGGTCCTTGAACTGCCTCTCATGGTCTCAAGGTGATAATTTGGTGGCAGTAGGCATAATATATGAAATTTCTTATCAAATAATACATCCATAATGCATCATGTTTTGAAATTTATACATCTTTTCTTCACATACGATTTGTAATGAATGTTTAAAAATTAAAATATATTTCGATTCATTGTTCAATATATATTTGGTCCAAAATATGTTTTTTGATTTACATCAAAATCCATTAAAATTATAATTTTGTTAGGTCTGGTCACTTTGTACTAGTCAACATGAGGGTGTAAACACTCACCCAACCGTAGAAGTACCAAAATGATCCACCTAAGGCCCAGTATTAATACAAACCAACTTTGGAACCTTGAATAGTTCACAAAAGCTCCAAACAACTAGGCAATTTTATTTTAACTACGTACAGAAAACTTAACACCCTCTGAGCAAGAGATGTTGCACTTGTAATTGAGATCTGCATAATACTTCTTAGGCACATATATGCAGTAACCATCTTAGTTTCTCATTTATGCATAAGCACCTTGCCAAATATATGCTACAATGTAGCTGCTAGAATACTAGCACAATACAGGTACAACTTAAGACAATGGACATAACTCTATGATGTCTAATCACTTACGGTGAAGCCCTCAAATTTTGTAAAAAACTAAAAAAAGGATTGATCTCCCAAAAATTCAACCAAAATATTTGAAGTATTTATATAAAAAATATCTTCGGATCTCTCGTCAAATTACAAGATTTTAATTACTGGTTTTCAAATATAATATTAGAATACTAACTAGTATTACAAATTCTATGAGCACCACTTTTTTTCTTTCATTCATTTTTTTATAATCGAGCAATCTTCGGCTGTTGTAATTTTAAACTTCATCAAAATAAGTCCAGAACTCCTTCAAGCAGTTATAATGTAAAACATATAAAATCAAAGTACCAAACTATGACTAGTGGCGCTAGTCAAACAATATATTCCATGTCTCTGATTCCTACTAAGAAACCACATATCCCTCCTCCATTTGCCTCTATGAAGAACCATAGACACCATCAATTGAGGGCTTATGTAGCATTCTGTACAACTACTATGGTACTACCTATGTCTCCTTACTCTTACCTACTTCGAATTGGCCCATTCTTCTTGGCTAGGTACTCTAAGCCAAGGTCCACTGTGCCACAGTATACCGCTTGGTACGGGCGGTATACACCTATCCGATAGGGGACCAGTATGTGAACCATCTTGTATCAGGTGGTCTGTATTATATGACCCTGTATCGCCCGATACAAGGTTTGTACCGGTCTATGGTACTACCTATGTCTCCTTATTCTTACCTACTTCGAATTGGCCCATTCTTCTTGGCTAGGTACGCTAAGCCAAGGTCTACCATGCCACAGTATACCGCTTGGTACAGGCGGTACGTACCTATCCGATAGGGGATCGGTATGTGAACCACCTTGTATCGGGTGGTCTTTATTATATGACCCCGTATCGCCCAATACAGGGTTTGTACCGGTCAGAAAGGTCGGATTTCGATCGATACAATCAAAGGCCAGGATTGATTTGATTCAAATGGTTCATTTGATCGTTTGAATCAATAGAAAAGGTTTTTAAACTCTTTCCACCCCTTCATTCTCTCCCCTTTCAATCTCTCTAACTCATCTACTCTCCCGATCTCTTTCTCACCACATATTTCTCTCATTCTCTTATTTGCATTCTTTTAAACTCCACAAGGCTATGATTTATAGATTAGATCATGCTTGGGAGGCTAATTAAAGAGGATTAACACCAAAGTTAAAGGAAAGACTCTCTAACTTTAGATTATTCTCTTAAACTCCACAAAGTTAAGAGGAACAACTCATAGGATTAACACCTATGATTTGCTCCTCAAAGTTCATAAAAGATATGTATCACTATTCTTTCTTAATTTAAATTATTTTTACTAAATTTATACTAAATTTATATTTATTTCCAACTTAAAAACCCCAATCTAATTTTTTTCATTTTTCAGAAATTTTTATTTGTCATTTTCCTATGCCATCGACACACTTCGTCATGTCGACATATGATACACCAGTACACAGTGGTACATACTATAACATTGGCCAGTTGATACATCGATTCAAACCGGTGAGGCAAACATTGCTCTAAGCTACATACGTAAAACTTCAATTTTAAAATAATATCACAAATTAACATTAGCCATAAGCAGTTTCTAGGTCTTATATTTTTCTATTTTGTCGCTTGAGATTATATGCAATGACTAGTGATAGAGAAGAATAAGCAATTTAGAAAAATTGAATGATTAAAAAGTTCACATAGGAACCACCATTAAGCTAAATAATGCTTGTCACTATGGCACCTACATTCCATGTTGCTGATTTCAAGGTTCATATAACTATAAGTTGCATCAAAGAAATTGTCCAAAATAAATATATTCCGCATAACAAAATATAGCAGAATGGATAAATCAATTTAAATTCTAACCATGATGCTACACAAATAGGATAATAGATGAATGTAGTGCAGACACCCTGACAAGATATCCAGAACAATAATTTCTTTGTTACCTATTTCCATGACAGTATATAACACAAGGTAAAACTTTTCCTTCTGGAATCACAAGGGGTACATAGTGACTGCACTGAAGTTTCTTTCCTCGACCATTTATGACCTGAAATGAAATATTCTAATATCGATGTTAACATAAACAAGGTAAAAAAACAAACAAATGCAAGCACACACTGACTTACCAAACCTGCCACTGAGATTAAAAAAATAACAAAACCACTAAAAATAGGTATTTGTTTAGCCAACAAGAATAAATGTGCCTGCACCTGCCCTCACCAAAGAAAAAGGCAATGTACCAACCTAAATGATCCACTGTCGATCCCTTATCAGGATCGGGAATACCGATTAGTGCATACTAGTCCAGCCTCTGTTTGAAACTTTGAGCCTGACCATTTATCTCCACAGTATTCATGATATCATTGTTTTTATTAGTGAAGATTTGGATTGATGAGCAAAATAGATATAATAGCATCATTGCTGTTGGTTTCTGCTTAGATGGCCCATTGGTTTCTTGTAAGGATTAAATGAATTATGAAAAGTTTTGAATTCAGAGATATCAGAACAATTTAGAATTCAAGATAGTTTAATGAGCAGCATCCAACCATGCTGATAATTGTAAAACTAGACAAAAAGAAAGTCAAGTTGCTCCAAGCACCAGCTCCGATAGAAGACCTTGAACCTCGATTAAGAACCTCTTGGTAATACTTGTCATTTGAAACCAAACAATAAGAACTGCACTCAAACTTGTTTTTATTTCTTGCATGATGCTTTTGATATATTTCTGCTTCATAATACTACTGTTCATTACATGCTATTTAATCATTGCTCCTGGGCAACTTATATTTATAATGGACCAAGTATCTAACAAGATACATATGGTGGCAGATTTTAGAAGACCACTAAAGAGTACATATCATCGTCAGACAAAGCTTTATTTCCCCGACCAGTTCTTCATACTGCTAAGAACCAAGTTCAGTTCTTTTCTTTCTAAAGAATATAACATCACTCTGTATTTTTCTCACAATGTAACATGGAAAAATAAGGAAATAATTGGATAGCTTTTATAATGCAATAGTGGAGAGCAGCTACAAGAGAAGCTTCATGGACATCATGATGTTTCAACCAACAAGCAGCCGCAGGTGCAAACAGGTCACATGCTAAAGAAGTTCTTAGCGGTGTACGTCAGCAACAAAGCTCAGAAAAGTCATCAAATATTGTTACCTCCAAGTCCTTCCTCTGAAACCATCGTCCCTTCAGCATAAATTCCTGCTCCAACAAATCATCTTGTGGACTGTAATCAGCTCTGAAACGTATAACATACATGTCATACCTTTGAGCGAGAGATTAAATTTAAAAAAAGTATAAATAAGTAGCTATATATCAGAATATGCATAAGACAACAAGAAAAGTCTCACATTTTATAAGCAAAATTGCTGGTAACCCTATGACATGTTGCTTGTGATGCTGACCAACTAAAGACCATTATCAGTTCAAGGACCAAGTAAGTTATAAGTATAGCTTCAAATAAGTCTACCACAATTATAGCATGTATAGCCCACTCACAGTTCAGAATATCCTTCATTTACAATGACGGTCCAGTTCACATGACTCCTGCCCATGCGAAATTTCAGAGGAACATTGTGTGCATCTTAATTTTATAAGCATAGAGAATAGTTAGCAAAGTTAGATAGGCCAGTCCAATTGAGAAAACCAACAATCAGAGCCTTGGCCACTTTGGTACGGCTACTTGATTGGAATTGTCAAAAAACTGAATTGAACCAGGTACAACCAACCAGTGTTATGCGAACCAGAATAACTGACTAGTCCGAGCAAAAATAATAAAAACCTAAATACCAATTAGTAACAACCTATCTGGTCATCAGGTGACAGGTCTATAAAAAGTGGTATGTACCAGGTAATAACGATATTTGATTCCTTGCTGATAAATATGGCAAAGATGTTGCTGTGACCTACAACTCTAGTCATCCAGATTACACATGAGAAGCCTCATTGTGGTGCCAAGGCTCATCCTGTGAAAAGATAGCCTAAGCCATGAGACACCCGGCAATATGTGCAACTTGCCCTTCATTCCATATGTTTTTACAAAGACATATCCCAAGATTGCCTTCAAATACTTCACACTCAAATCTCCTCATTCCGGTTTGAACCTGTCGGATTGAGGTTTAACATATGAGATCACCTACATCTTTTACTACAATTGCTCAGTTACAAATCAATCATATATTAAAAAAAGTCAAACTGGTTGCAATTCAGCATCCACGAGACCACAAGAGGGACTTTGAGTTACTGATTTGTTCCTTTTAGCAATCTGCATTTGCCCACATTTAGTCTAATAATAGAAACTCCATACTGGTCGTTTTAGATTCTGTAGTTTCATATGCAAGGTGTCCCTAATCAGATTAGAAATACAACTGTAGACGACCTATCTAGTATCAACAAAAAGGTGCACTTGGCTAAACTAGATGTATGTGTGGAGTCTTAAGGGAAAGGATGAGACCACCTCTTTCTCCTCTCTCTCAGAATCTCTTCTAATATCTTTTTCTTAAGCATACCTTCTATGCTAACTCCTCTGCTTCTCACATTTATGCTGCAAGAATCTATCAGCTGCCCTCAAATCCAGTCAAATGAACTGCAGAACTCGGTATGGCTTATATTTATCATCAAAACCAAGATCCATTGAGATAGATACTTATCTCTATATGGGACCTCTAAACAATTCCTCAATCATTTCTAATGAGGAAGCTGACCTAGGAGTCGTGGAACTATGTGGAGGTATGAAACCAAATGATTGGGTCTATGGATGATTCTTCTTTCATGATAGAAATAATAGCAATATTTACAAAAGTCAAAATAAGCTGTCGGAATACCGCTGCAATCTCGATCAATAATTACAAAATGCGCAACAAAGAAGGACGCGGTGGAGAAACAACTCGACAACGACCGCATCATCAAAGATCAACTGCAGCAGAACAAGAACACGCGCCCCGAGATCGATGTAATGAAATAATTGGGCCAAGAAGCGTAAAGGGGTCATGCGCATTTCCGTCAACCCGGGCCAAGATTCGGTCAATTTAGACGACGAACAGATTGGCAGCAACTCGATTCTGCGCATTTCAATGAACCGTAATCGTTATTGCAGCAGGAAATATTCTCATCAGCGCGACTCTCGTGATATATCGCTTCCCATGTCAACGTTATCAAACCAAATTATATTCCGAAAGACACGAAGCCCTCGACCAAAAATTACTCAAAAGAAGCCTATTATATCGATGCAAAAGGTACAAAAGGCACAAAGAAACCCAAAAAGAACGACAATTAATTGAATCGACTCAGAACCTTGGGGGGCGGATGATGAAATTGACGAGCTGCTCCATTATCGAACCCACACGATCGAGAACAAGAATCAGGCGAGTAAACTTTCTCCTCCAGATCTCCACCACGAGAAGAGAAGAAAGGGAAAGAGAAGTGGGGAAAGGGAAGGGCCGAGGAGAGAGGAGGAGAAAGAAGGGCTTCGCCTTTCTTCGATGCGTCTCCCTGGCGCTTCTCTCGATGCCGCGTCAAAAGGCTTGGCCACAGGGGTGAGCCCCCACCCACCCCCACAGGCCGAAAGGGAAACCGAAGCCACTCGGCACGTGCGGAGCACCCTCTATCACGTGCCTCCAACATGGCGCAACCTTGTGGCGTGCGTACGTATTGTAATCGGATCGGTCCGGTCATGTCTGAGCACTCCACAGAGGACTAACTGATCAGTTCACAAAATTAATAATTTATAAAAATAAAATAAAATCATTGATTAAACATAAAAATATATAAATTGGCGATTCCTACATTTGCGTGTTTCTTTAAAAGCATCCATATCTTTTTCGAATATCCAAAATATATTTTTGTCAGAATATATATATATATATATATATAAATTCCTACCAAAACCTGTTGAAGCATATGATTCATGGCAAAATTTCAAATAAAATTATTTATTATACAAAATATTTTTAAAATAAGCTTTTCTGTACACAATATATCTTTATAGTTTTCAAATATCCTAAAATATTTTTCGTGGTGTTTATTTCATTAACTAAAAAAAATATTTACTATAAACTTCATAGCCGTTCATATCAAAGCTAAGAAGGCTGTGTTTCTCTCCGATGCTTACTACTTACTATATTCATACATTTTAGTAAATTTGGATACCCAATTAATCGTCTTATTTCGTTTTCTTTATATATATACATATATATATATAAATATAAATATATATATATATATATGTATATATATAATTCATAATTAACAATTTGACATATATCATTTATACAAAGGTTCGTCATACCATACTATATCGATGTTTCGATCCGGGCTCGATACGATATAGTACCAGTGTATCGGGCGGTACATCAGGGCGTACCGAGCGGTACACCCTGGTGTACCGAATAATTTTATACTTTTTCATATTGTAGCAGTGCTACAGTATAGTACTGTAGCACGATAGCGATATCGAACGGTCCGCATACCGATAACCTGTTGGACCGGTACATACTGTCCGATACGAACGGTATGCTTCGATATGACAGATCTTGATTTATACCTTGCGATTCAATTCATTTAAAGCTTCATTACAAGCTTTCTAGACCAACAACAATGTTAGCTATTTCTAAATACATCTTATAAAAATACCATCAAAAAATAAAAGAAAAAATAGATAATACAGAGGAACAAGTAGTTGAGTGAGAGACTGATGAAACATGAAATTATATTAAATTGGGTTCCTAAAAGACAATAAGTATTTTATTCATCTTTGATAAAAGATTAGTTAAACATTAAATAAAATAATACTGTTGAAACGTTTGAACAACAGTTGGTAATTAACAATTGTGTTATAAGCTTAAGCTTACTCATCAGACAAGTGATACAAATAGATACAGAAACATATGTGACATGCGTTGCCACCTAAACCACAAAAAAGCATTCACTGGCAACTACAAAGGCGAAGTGTCCTCCTTTTTCTTCTCCTCTGGTTTTGAAGTGGAGTTCCTGTTCTTATCTTCGGACTTGGTTCCCCAGAAACTGGCCATCTACTAGGCTTCATTGTACTTCACATCTGAAGCTAAAAAACAAGACTTGATTAGTAAGATCACAGGTTTTTGGCGTACTACATAACTTGGCTTAACTACCTAATTAACTTATTATAGAAAAGAATGAACACTATTTGCAGTTTTCTTTCTCAAAGTTGTGTCTTCAACTATTGCACTCGGAGATGGCATTCAGAACTCTTTAATAACTAAAAAATTGTAACACCTCAGAATATACACGGTATGCAAGCTGACATGCTTGGTTTCATTTGGATTCAAGAGCATAAAATATAGAAAACTAGAGCTTTGTTCAAAGTAAAGCATTAACATACAATCTGCTAAACATATGCAATTTTGATGTCTAATTTAGACCCATAAATCTGTATTAATTCCATCTCATTTTTATTATGTCTAAAACAAGGTTTAAAAAAGTAACTAGATCGGTCGATACAGACTAGTATTTACCTATCCAACTAAGTACTGGTATTGAATTATGTAGCTTGATATCTACACAATACTTCATTTTTATATTTATTAATTTATTTAATAAAAAATCAGTATATACCGTCTGATATATCACATACCGTTACTGTACCAGTTTCTAGATTCCTAAGACCTGCATTGGAGCGAGATTTAGTTCGTTGGTCCTAGATGACACCTCACAGTGCATACAGATCAGATAAATTGTAATGTTCCTAGAAGATGCTGTAAATGGTGAAGCATTAATTTATCAGGCAAGATGGCACCAAAAAGAAACAGTTTTAACTTTTAACTATTAAGCAGCCAAAATATGATGAAAATGGTGAAACATACAATTTATCGATAGTCAGAATCTGAGCATCCACAAGCTCTTTGAAGAAAATAGGATGAAAAGCAACATACCAAAACCTGATGTAGATTGTTCTTGTTTTCCAGGAACTGAGGTTGCTGAGGAACAAGAGCCTTTACTCAGCATCATGCATTGTCAAGGTAAAGGCACATTTACGGTGCGCTTCTAAGGTGTTGACTTTTTTCATTAATCATGATGAAAATATATAAATATGCTTTAAATGTTTGTGAAAAATGAAAAAGTTAATACAAATACTTCTTTGTGGAGAAAAAGTTTCGGGTAAGAACAAACATATAGACACAATAAATCAATCAGAGCAACATACTGATCCTACAAGACCTGACATGCAACATGGGTAACCACTGATCGACAACATTGCTTTAATTCCATATCCTTGATCAGTGATATATGATGAAACAATAGCATAGTTGAAAATACAGTTTGTAGCACCAATTCACTACTCGGTAGACAACCTGATAACAATGTCCAAGAATTGTCAAACACATGCCAACCAAAATGGTGCTAGACTACAAACCTCATGTGCAATTGATAAGTGGGTTCAAGATTAGATTTCTTTCTTTTAATAACCAGCACATAACATGGCTACAAATATCAAATCAAAGATTGTGTGGTCGATGCCTTGTCTATCAAACATAGCAAAGCATAAGTGCACTGAGACATGCCTGTTCAATCATCTGATCAGACACATCTAGCATGTAATAGTTTACAAAAGTATCATACTATGTTAGCTCATAAATAGCACAAATTGGGTACACAATACTTTAACGCATGGTTTTTAAGTTTTTACGAGAACAGTTGAAATTAATTCAAAACCAAGGTAAGAACTGAATCAAGATTTACTAAGATTTTTAGTTTGCAGCTGTTTGGCACTAACCTACTAAATTTGGCAGGTGCAATAAAAGTCAGTATAAGGGAGCTACAGAGTCAGCACCTTCATGGTCTACATAACCCATACATTTTAAAAGCCATTTTCCTCTCAAGGACACATTTTCCCTCTAGAAATATATATGTAAGAAATTCCCTACAGTTCCCTTACTTTCAAATTGATTTCAAATAAAGATCATCGAGAAACTTTTGAAATCTGACAACTTTTTCCACCCAGATGCAATTTTGCTTTAATTTAGAGATATACGGTACTATTCATTAAGTAGTAAATACCCCCCAAAAAGAAACTTTTGATGCGTCCCTATTTCAATTTCTTTGTTCTTACTACTTTATTGTATTAAAAAAAGTAGTACAGCCAACATATATGAAACCAGAGATATCATGAGAAGGGCAACATTAAGTAATTCAGTATTTTTGCCTTTTGAAACACACAAATAGACAAAAATATAAAAGAAAAAAAGCCAACAATGTCATGGCCAGCAGCTCCAAATTTGCATATGCAAAAGATCAGCAGAGATAAGTATGTTAACAGATTCAAAAAGTTCAATCACATTTAATTTTACAGCATGACATGAGCAACCATTACCAGCTAAGCAGCTCACAAATAAATGAAGAAAAACGATACTTGATTGACATTGTTATACCGTTCGATCAAGATTTTGTAGACACATCATCATCTTCAATATCCCAACTAAGATCCTCATCATCCTCAACGACACTGAGTCTCTTGCGCAAATCCTCCCGAAGAGGGTTTACACTCTTGTCACCAGATTTTTTCTCATCATGTTCATCGAGATCCTCGATTTCATCCCACTCGAGATCATCTTCCTCCTGCACAGAATGCTGGCTTGAGACAATTGAAGAGCTGCTATCCTTGCACAACCCTACATCATCCGTCTTCCCTTTTTGCACTGCCTTACCATCTGTTTCATCATCCGACTTTGAGTTCATCTCCTCCTTGCAAATAATTTCGGGATTTTCTGCCTTTCCTGGATCGGTACTCACTCCCTCGTCAATGTTAGCTGTCGAAGTTTCCAAATTCTCGACCCGAGAAACCTCAGCATGTTTCTCCATGATGACAGACTCAAAATTCATGTCTTCCTTCTGCACCACCTTGGCAATCTCATCCTTTTTTCCTTCTTCCTGTACTTCTTTATTCTCTGTCAAAATTTCTTCTTTCTCGTCATCCTTCTCAACTTCTTCATCCTCTTCCTCATCGTCTACCTCCCAACTCAAATCCTCCTCTTCTTCCCCTGAAATCACCCTTTTCACTAGCTTTGCCCTTGCATCCTCCGCTTGCTTGAGCTTATGGACACGATAGTAATACCGGCACCAGAATGTCTCGTAATCCACCAATCGAGGCACCAGCTTCTCAAGAAATCCCTCCAACGACCCATTCTCATAGCACAGCCTCTCAATTTCATCCTCTTTCTCGGCCAAATCAAATCCTAATCTCCAATTTTTGAAATCCTGGGCATCCTCCGGCTCCTCCGAGAACGTATTCACATCGAACTGGATCGCAAGCAGCTGCGCCTCGAACCGGTTGTACCTTCTCGAAGAAGGAGACCCATTCTGGGGCCCGTGATCGAACGGGTACTGGTCGGTTCTACTGTCCTCGGCCTCCATCGACATGATCGCTTCCTTACCCCGGGAGATGATCTCGGCCGTGCCCCGCCACACCGAACCGCCGATGTCGTCGACGATCCGGCCGACGGACTCCAGGGACTCCTGAGCGACGGAGGCACCCGCATCGAGGGAGCCCGGGAGGTCGAGGACCGCGCGGGCGGTGGCATCCCCGAGGAACGCCGTCTCCTTCTTGATGCCGGATCCGAACTCCTCGAGGTCCCGGCGGTAGGTCCGGATCACCGATTCGGACTTGGTGGCGAAGGTCTTCACGAACCCTCCAAAGCTCCAACCGCCCGTCTCGCCGCTGCCGCCGAAGCTGCCTCGTTCATCGCCGTCCGGTGAGTGGTGGGGGGATTCCGGCCGAGAATTCTTCTGCCGGGGGGAGGTCGGATCGGCGGAGAAGACGGATTTGAAGAAATCCATGGCAACGGAACCAGAGACACTCCACCGGCCGGTTGGCCACAGAGCGGACGTCTTCGTCTCTGGTGATACAGCTAAATGTACGCGTGGAGCCTACACATACGCAGCACGAGTTGTGTTTGCAGGCTCGGTAAGCTGAGTCGAACGTTCGTGGATACCAGAAAGTTCTACCCCGAACGTTCTTCTCGTGGCTTTCGTAGACGCTCTGCTGTGGTACGAATGCAGATTCTTACGTATTACCTCATTAGCTATTTTTATTATTCCGATTTTTATTTTTTTGAAAATTATATTAAAATTTCTATACTTACAAAAATAAAATATTAATTTTTTTTATATATAATTAAAAAATAATTTTATAAAATTAAAAATATTAATATAAACTTTTTAACCTAGCTAATTACAAGGGATAATAATATGTCAAAAGATAATCCCTTTTATCTCATACAATCATATAAAAATAAAAAATATTTTATTAAAAATATTTTTTTATTAATAATCATATTATTATCTTTTGACATCCCTCAATTATCATCTCAGAACATTGCATCGTGGATTGATGCAAATGATATTTAACCGTTAACGTAATGCTAATGCAATCGGGATGTTAAAAGTAGTTAACTATAATAGATAATTTATAATTAGCTTAATATTAAATATTTATGAAATATTAATATAATTTTTTTTAAAGGAGATTATTATTGGCAATCTATTTTTGGGATAATCCCTTCTTTTATCTCATACAATCATCTTTAAAAATAAAAATATTTTATTTTATTAAATATATTTTATTAATATTTTTTTTTTACATTCCTCAATTATCATCTCAGAACATTGCATCTTGTGGGTTGATGCAAAATGATATTTTTGGAGCTATTATAGAAACTAAGTATCTTTCCAAATATGTTATCCAATTTAATAGATGTAAAAAATTATTTTTTCATCTCTTTCTCTTATATCTTCGGATCTAATTCTCAATTATATTATTATTTCCTACAACCCATCAATTAGCAATCATATATTTGAAATATGACATCTTATGATTTGTGCAAAGTGACCCAACATATTTTAGGATATTATAAAAATGCTCCAAGTATCATTTTTTGAACCAATGACTTGGCATCTCAAATCATAAAAATATTAAATCGATATAACAAACATTAAAAAAATTATTTCTTATTTGATTAGCTTATCCCATTTTATTATCTTTTTTTATTATTTTATTTCATTAACGATGAAAGATACTACGAAGAGAAGAAGAAGAATAAGAAAGGGAAAAAAAAAGAACTTATAAATTAAGTGATAAGTTAAGGTATTTATATTAATCTTATAAAGGCATATCTTAGGAATATTAAAAAAAATTAAATATAATTAGAAATAACAAAAAGTGATTGTCAATAAAAAAATCTCATTTTCATGAGAATGATACGTGTTGAGGGTGATTTTCTAAAAAAAATATTATTTTTAAGTTTTTTATCAAAAAATATTTTTTATGTTTATTTTTCTCAAATGATATCGTATATCAAAAGTATCCCTCACCAACCCCAATAGTATTATTTTCGCCCACACTTTATGGATCGATCCAAAGTATGCAATGATCTAAGCATCGTTACAATCTCCCTTCCCCTCTCTACTCCAAAATTGTGCTAATAATCAATATAGTGTTTTTATTGGTCTTTATAGTTTTTTTTATTTTTTTCTTATTTGTTATTCCCCTTTCCTCTCCCATCCTAAGAGAGTCCTCATTGTGTATTTAAGGACTTGTCTCATACATAAAACTTAGCATACAAAACATATAAGTGCATTCCAACTTCTACCATGTTTTCATCATGATTTTTTCATCTAACAAAGTTTTGTATATGAAAGTACATATTAATATATGCATTGCACCTATTTTAAACTAGAATTCAGTGACATTGACATTGTATGAATTGGAAACAATAAAAAAATGGGTTGATAACCCATTTACAGTGTTTTTTTTGTTTTTTGTTCAAATATAATCTTTTTTTTTTTTTTTGCCTATGAATGAAAATACTATAACGATGTTCCAAAATATAATAATTAACTTTTTATGACTTGTATGAACACGTCAATGTAAATTATGTTCACATCCATTTATTGATATTATACACAATGAAAAGAAATATAAGTATTTTATGATCCCTTTATAATATTTTTCTATTCAAATATAATGTTTTCTATATATGAATGAAAACACTACAACAACATTTCAAAACACTATAACTTATTTTTCTATGATTTGTATCAAACACCTCGATACAAATTATATTCATATTCATTTATTGACATTATATGTAACGAAAAGAATAACAAGAATTTATATTACAACCTTTTGTTAGGATCGAGAGCACTAAGAGGGGGGGGTGAATTAGTACTGCGGAAATATTTCAGCGATTAAAAACGAAAGCTGCGTTCGTTCGATAAAAACTATTTTGGTGCAAAAGCCGATTCTAAGATTACTTATGATTAAGTGCAGTTTACGTCTAAACACAGTTTGCGTCTAAGCGCAGTTTACGCAGTTTGCGTCTAAATGCAGTTTGCGTCTAAATGCAGATTGCGTCTAAGCGCAGTTTGCGTCTAAGCTCAGATTGCGTCTAAGCGCAGTTTGCGTCTAAGCGCAGATTGCGTCTAAGCGCAGTTTGCGTCTAAACACAGTTTGCGTCTAAGCGCAATTTACGTCTAAGCTCATATTCGGAAAGATCTGAACTTAGACACTCGTTCGTAAAAGCGCAGAAGACAGTTTGCAGTTATAAATAGAATCAAAACGTAAATGTAAACTGCAATGTAAAGAACGTACGAAAACACCGATTTACGTCTGAATGCAGATTCAGAAAGATCAGAACTTAGAAACTTGTTCGTAAAAGCGCAGAGAGCAGTAGCTATGTAGGAGGTCTGCAGTAATGATAAAGTGTTCAAAATAAAAGCAAACCAGAGATTTAGAGTGGTTCGGTCAGTCTTGACCTACTCCACTTTTGGCTTCCTCCACCGACGAGGTCACCGACGTCAACTAGAGGCCTTCCTTCAATAGGCGAAGGCCAACTGCCCTTTTACAGTTTCACTCCTTTTGACGGGCTCAGGAGACAACCCTTACAGAACCTTTCTCTACTCTCTTTACAACTCAAGACTTGAAGAACATAAAGAGGAGAACTTTTGGACTTAACACAAATTTGAGCTCTTAGAATCACAGAAAAGATCAAGAATTCGGTGTAGTTCTGTATCTTTTCAGTGCTGAATGGGTGGGGTATTTATAAGCCCCAACCCAGTTCAAATTTGGAGCTCAAAACGATCAAATCCCGGAATTCCGGGATCAGGCGGTTGCACCTCCTGACTGGAGAGGTTGCACCGCCTGGCAGAGCTCGAAGACTGAGCCTCTGGGCGGTGCTACCTCTGTCAGGAGCGGTTGCACCTCTCTGCCAGAGCTCGAAGACCGAGCTCAGGCGGTTGCACCGCCTGACTGGGGAGGTTGCACCGCTTGGCAGAGCTCGAAACTTGAGCTCTGGCGGTGCTACCTCCTGACAGAGGAGGTTGCACCGCCCAGTCTCGCTCGGAGACTGAGCCCTGGGCAGTTGCACCTCTTGGCTGGGGCGGTTGCACCGCCCAGTCTCGCTGGGAGACATAGCCTGGGCGGTGCTACCTCCCTGCCTGGGCGGTTGCACCTCCCACAGCAACCTGGGTTCGAATGGGTTGAACCATTCGACCCAATTTGAGTTCTTCAGGGGCCCAATTGCCCCAGGATTAAGCTAATGGGATCACCTCCCATTTCTAACTTAATCAAAGTGCTAACTACGATTATTTCCTAAGACATATTCTGCAGCTTGCTTCGGTGCGTCACTCGCTTCTTCCGGCGAGTTTCCGGTGAACTTCCGTCGATCATCCGATGAACCCTCGGTGATGCTCCTGCGGACTTCCGGCAAACTCCTGGACTGCGACGATCCACTTGGCAAGTTCCAACGAGCTCCTTTGGCAAGCTTCTGGACTTCTCGGATTTGTTCCCACAGAACCTCCGACGACTGTCCGAACTTCCGTCGAGCTCTCGAACTCCCAACGTGATCATTGTCATGACTCCGGCGCAACTCCTGCT
The DNA here is from genome assembly GCF_036884655.1 of Musa acuminata AAA Group. Taxonomy (NCBI): domain Eukaryota; kingdom Viridiplantae; phylum Streptophyta; class Magnoliopsida; order Zingiberales; family Musaceae; genus Musa; species Musa acuminata. Next base: position 36,010,899 of record NC_088329.1, on the reverse strand, counting down.
GCATGTCTTTCTTCCATCGTAGTTAATCCTGCACACACAAAAAAAAAACTTCGATCGAGACAATTAATCCTAAGCAATTAACCAAGTTGTCCGGCATGTCATTGGTCCCTCGATGCTTCGTCCGATTCTTCGGCGCATCGTCCTTTCCTGCAGCCTATTGCCCAATCGGGCAGTTGACTCCGCAACTCCGATATCCTTGGCACAATACCCGCTCTTCTTGGCCCGATGCCCGAGTCCACGGCCCGAAGCCTTCTGTCGATACGTCGACCGATCCACCGGCCCGACGTCCAATCTTCTGACATGTTCTTCCGGCACAACATGATGTTCCTGCTTTAATTGTCTCATCCTGATCGAAGCACCCTGCGTCACTCAAAACGCAGATTAAATCATAAACATATATCAAGTAGTTTCATCATCAAAATACGAGATTCGAACACCTTTTACAATGTTTTTCTGTTCAGATACTGTTTTTATATATGAACAAAGCATTGTTATAGTCATAAAAAATCAATTTCAGTATTTCTGAACATTGTTACGTTATTATCTGTATACGAACTAAAACACTATAACGAGGTTCCAAAATATCGTAATTCGCATTTTATTACTCGTATCAAATACTTCAATGCAAATTATGTTTATATCCATTTGTTGACATTGTATGTAATGAAAAAAAAATCTAATAATTTATATCATGATCTCTTTATCATATTTTTTTTATATCAATGCAAAAAATACAGTAAATTATGTCCATATTCATTTGAAAATAATCATAAGAATTTATATCACGACACCTTTATAGTATTTTTATATTTAGATACTATGTTTGATGTATATTTAAGTTTGTAAGAATGATATTTTTCTCGGATAATATATTATTCATTAACGATAAGATTGGTAATCAAAGTAAAAGTATCATGTTGAAGACAACTCAATGGTCATCATGATCAATTGATGGGGAAGTCACTATATCCCAAGTGAGTCATATACATGACCCAAGCTTTTTGTATAAAAATGAATAAAGTGATGATATAATTGAAACTGAATTGGTTAAGTAATAAATATTAGATGAAGTTGAATTAGATATTGATCTAATATATGTAGCCTATGGTGTTGTTGGTAAAGTTGTCTATCTTCGTAAGGATATATATGACAAACATGTTGAAGAGTCAAGAACGACGAAGGGAGTGAGTATTAGCCTTAAGAGAGATGATGATTTGATATTAAAGGATTTTGTTTACTATGTCGAAGATGAAGAATTTTTAACCAATAATATATATTTATTCATTACATAAACAATATATTATTTATGATATTTTCATAAACTTAACTGTTGCTGTATAGAGGAACAAGATTTGATCGGAGACTAATGTTTGCATTCCTAAGTATTGGCATTTCATAATGGGGAGAAATTTAAACAAGCTCTAAAAGAATATATGATTTACAGAGGTTTTGATATGAAGTATATTATCAAAAGAAGTTATAAGATAAAAAAGATTTGGTGTGTAGTTAAAGAGTGTAGATGGATGATATGCACGAGTGGGAATTGAAAGTTTTTTAATAATAAAGTTTGCAATGAATATTAGTATAATTTGTCTAGAATATTAGTAGAGATTGATATATATCAAACATCAATGCATAGTATATCAAGATTACAGGCTGAAAATGATTATTATATATATCTAGAAAAGATTTGGTATTGTGTTTTTTTTTTATAAAAAGACATATATAATTCGGGAGATAATATGTAATCAAGTTCGAAGTGATTTTGTAGAGTCATTTATAGATTTAATTTCATTTTTAAATCTGAAAATCACTTTTGACGAATTTTTTGAGTTTTTGGTGGATGTATTAGAATTTTTGGGAATAATATAAAACTTGTCTTTGATTTAGAAGTAGCACACTTATTAGATAAGTATTATGTTGATTTATTGGTAGCTACAAGAGTTGATGGTGTAAATTAATCATTCCCATTTGCATTGCAGCTTTAAAATTGAAAATTTGAGTTTATTGGGAGTGATTCCTATTTGAATTCTGAAGCTGTATTAGGATACTTGAATCTGTGGATATCATTAGTGATCATAATCTAGATATTTTTTTGAATATAAACATCTTTCCTAAAGTTTATTATGGATGCTATATAATCGAGAAGCATTAAAATTGTTTTGGATTAAGCTACAAATATGAATTTATCCATAATCATATTAATGAAAGGTTTTTTTTGTTATTGCTAAAACAATAAATTTAGATTATGGTATAAACAAAAAAATAAAAATAAACTTGACAATTTCATGAGACTTATTGCCATATTGAATATCACATTGTACTTTTAGAGTATCTTAAATCAATAGTAGTGCATAAAAAACTTATTTCTTGAAGTCAAACACCATAAAGTGTCAATCGACATCCCTATTTGTTGATAATATTTTTTGTATTATTATAAGATATGCAAATTAGTTAAACTTGATGGAGAATCATATATATATATATATATATATATATATATATATATATATATATATATATATATATATATATATATATATATATATATATATTAAGTAAGATATAACAAAAGGAGATGATCCAAAATCTAGTATGTATGATAACAGTGCAAAGAAATATTGCATTGGAATAAGTAGCTTTTAGGATGACATAATAAGTGTTGATGATATCTCTATACATGAAGATTACCTAATCCAATAATATTTGGAACAAGGCATAGGAAAGGTAGAGGAGAAATGGAGATATTATTAATTTAATGACATGTTTCATGTCATGTTTAACTACTCACCCACTAATAATATCAAAATGATTATCTCATCCAATATAAAAACATCAAACATACGGAACCAATGTTAAGAACAGATGCAAATTAAATTCTGATTACATGTAATCAATCATAACTCTAAAAATAGTTAGTGTTTTGGCCAACATGATAAAACAATATAAAACATATTGGAAAATATTATTTATGAAGCAAACTAACTATAAACTTAAAAATTTAGTATCACTTGTAATGTTTTTCAATAACATTATAATATTTTTAATATCTCAATAAAAATATTATAATGTTATTAAAATATACCGAGGCATATAAAATTAAAATGTATAAAACATTTGATATATCATACCGGAATCAAAATAGGTATTTATAATAGTTTACTAATAACATCAATCAATTGGTGATAAAAAAAATTAACTTGATATAATATTTTGATCACTACACAAAAAAAATTATAGAATATATTTGATAATATTGTAAATCATCGGGATGGAGTCGTAATCTCAACAAAACCAATTATACTCTTTAATAGGTTAATAACAATATTATGATAATTATAGTGCTTAATAGTTCATGAACAATGTTATGCAAATTAAGATTTATAATTAAATTGAAAGACGATAGTGCTACGCAAAACTAGGGCAAAAAGAATTAAATGAGGAGATAATAATAGTATGTAAAATTATACAAATATAAGGTCGTAAAAAAAGATTGAACAAAAATATAGTAAAAATTAAATAGAGAGACAAATATTTGTCAGTGATACAATTGAATAATTTGAAAAAAAAATACAAACGACTGATAAGAGAAGAGACAATCGATGAGTCTCCTGTAGTCAATAGAAGAGAAAAATTAAATCATCACAAGAGAGTATATAAGCCTATTTCGAGGGAAGTGAGAGCCTATGTGACTATGTTTATAATAAGAACAAAATTGATAGAAGCTAAAAAAAAAAAAAAAGAGACGAAAGAAGACATGAACTCAATCGGATTAGTATACTACTCATGGCTTGGAAATCAACTTAAACTAAACACGATCGAACGATTGGACTGAACCCAATCGGATTTCTAATGACAATCGATAAATCTCATATTGAAAAGAATATCAAGTCTCAAAATCATTCCTCTCATCAAATCATTCCACTCGAGCTCAATCCTCACCACTTCACCGTATGGGTTACCATCATTCGGGTCAACATTTTGACTCGAGCCCGCTATAAGCCGCGTAAATTGGGACAGGAACAATGTAGAGGGTGCCGCTCACGTGTCTTGGGCGACACTTTTCCACGCATCACCAACGTCACGCGGGTGGTGCGCCTCGCAGATACGTAGTGGGCCCCGTTGGAGAATCGTGGTGGGTCTTCCCGCAGCAAAGGCTGGTAAGTCTGGTGAGTGGGTCGAAGAAGTACATTTTTATCTCGTCTTTGCTACGCAATTCGTTCTGAAGATTTTCTTCGAGGCGAAGAAACCCACCGAAAAGGTAAATAAAAAGGGCCAAATTCTATACCCACACCCAGGAATGTACACTGAGATAAACGCTCCGCGGTCCCACAGAAGTGGACGTTTGTGGCCAGTTCATGCGCGAGTAGGAGATCGCGTAAACGCACTCGAGTAGCAAAATATTAATCAGTTAAGAAATATTCCTCAACTGGAAGCTTAAATCGGAAGCGAAGTCCAACCAACGGCCAGATCTGTTCCACGCGTCCTACACATGTCAAGCGGAGAGAGTGCCTTACGCGTTCTATTAAAGAAGAAAGAGAAGAAAAGAACCGATAAGTACTGCGACGGAGCGATGGGTTCCTCCTGCACTCGCTCTTCTCGCTGTCTTCTCCCCCACTTCGTGATCGGCTTCTCATTGTGCTCTTCGTTGCTCTTCTCGATCGCGATGGCGGCCATGGTCGGAGGGTTGAAGGAATCGGAGGGTAGCCAGAACAGCGCCGAGATCGAGGAGCTCGCCCGCTTCGCCGTTGACGAACACAACAAAAAGGAGGTCTTGCGTTGCTCTGGTTCCTCCATTTCTTCGAATTTCGTCCTTTTCTTTGAATTTGATTTTTATATTATTTTCTTTGGGTGTTCTTTTGACGACAACTTCTTTGCTGAGTTCGATCCTTTCTCCCGAAATCTACCGATCTGAATTCTGATCTCTGTATCTTGCGATCCTTTCTGTTTAGGGTTTCGACTTATCTTTACGTTTTTTTGGTTGGATATATTGTAATACAAGAAGTTGGTTTTGCTTGATGTGACCTCTTATCGTATCTGTGTTGTTTTTTGGGTTAATCGTTGAACCCTGTGATATTCTGCGATAAATTTGGGCGTAACACTTGTTCTTTGTAATCGACTTAACTTGTCTCGATCGAATGACACATGAATAAAAGATAATGATCTCGTTTCGGTTCTTCTGGCGTATTGTATCACTTGTGTTGTCACTGTAACTTTCCGTTTGCAGAATGCACTTCTGGAGTTTGCTCGCGTGGTGAAGGCCAAGGAGCAGGTTGTCACTGGAACCCTTCATCACTTGACAGTGGAGGCAATTGACGCAGGGAAAAAGAAGCTCTATGAGGCCAAAGTGTGGGTCAAGCCATGGCTCCACTTTAAAGAGCTTCAGGACTTCAAGCATGTGGCAGATTCTGGATCTCTCACGGCTGCTGACCTCGGTGCCAAACGAGGTAATGCGGTCTCGCAAACCCATTGATTGTCTATAGTTATCTAACTTGTCTTAACATACTCGGAGCTGTGAATATAGTACCCAATTATCTATCTTGATACGGTTCCTCGTGTAAATCCCCAATGAACAAGAAGTTGTCTATCTTGTGTTGGCTTATTCGGTGACGAGCTCACAAACCCATTCTTTGTTCTTTTCAGATGGCCCGGGCTTCAATACTTTTTGTTATCTGTAGTCATCTATGTTGTTATGGTTGTGATGTTGATGTTGGTTCCAAGACTTTTTTGACATTGGCACTTGTCCATGGGTGCTCTGAATTTCTGTTTTGCTTTTATTTTGTGTGTGCTTTCTTTCGTTTTAATCTTCACCAAAAAGTTTTGCCATGTATACATTGTATACAATGACATCTGATTCTCAGCAATTTTTTTGTTTATGTCCTATTGGTCTTAGTCAAAGTGCTTGTTGTTCTTGGATGGAAGTTCTGGTTCCTAACCATTATTCCAAGAATCTTATCACATTCTTCTTTTTCCCTTTGTGCTTCTTGGAGAAAACACAGATTACAGGGGAAATTGCATAAGCTAACAACTATTCAGCTTCCTTGATCCTTTGTTAATTAGTCAAATGGGCCTTCACCCTTTGGCTCTCTTGTGGGCTGTTATGAAGTAGCAAATATGACTACATAAGGAAAGAAAACTAGAGATCACAGATAAATTTGCATAGTATCACACGTATGGGCAAAGTTGGACACAATGTGCTATATCAAATGATGGAGAGCACCCTAGAAACCTATGGTAAAGGAGTCAAGCTTGAATGAGCAGTCTCTTCCCTTATTTGTATTTCACTTGGTCGAACCAAGAGAACCATTTTTCTTTTGCTCAGATTGAGTTTGACATTAGCTCAACGACCAACCGTCGGGCTTTGTTTGACCAAACCTAAGCAGTTCGAGGTTGGATTGATACAAGCTAACGATTGGTGACATTGAGAAGATGTTCAGAGTGGATGATGCAGTGTTGTGGGGAGGCAAGGGGAGGCATCATGCAAGAGACAAAATGACTGATGTATGATGTGGTTGGTTGCCTCGCTGGCATCCTCAATAACCTCAAGGAGGAACAGGAGTTTGATGAGTTAGACGGTGGTGAGGTGGGTGGCAGCAGTGGGGCTGGTGTTGATGATCACAATGGTGGTTTTTGGAGATGGCACGAGAGCTAAAGAGATGGACAAAATGGGGCTTGTGTGGTTGCGTGAAGCTGAGGTGGGTTCGAGAGTCTAGCGGTTTTTAAATCCCAACATATTAAATAGGATTGGTCTTCTAACAAGCCAGAGACAAATGAATTGGTGTTAGTTTGTGATGTGCTAATCAATAATTTGAACAAGGACCAGGCTATTCGGCTCTGACTCATGCTTCACAAACTAGGCTAAGCTTGAGTTGTACCTTGAGCTATTCTTACAATTCAGACTACTGACAAAATATGAATATGAAAGCAGTAAGATTGTCAAAATTCAATGCAAGGATTTTAGAATTTGATCTGGTCCAATAAAGCACTAGTTTTTTTATTTATTTTTAATTTATTTTCTTCTGAAGTTATTGGTGGTGTCTTGTACCATATTGCAGGTCAAATTTATGTCAGCCTAAGAGGGACAACCTTTTGCTGAGTGAACCAAGTTAAGGGAATGCATCAAATTAGTTTGGCAGACTTGGCAAACATATTAGTTGGATCTCATGTATCACTGGTCTTCTTCACAACAAAGTCACCCCGAGTGTCTACGTGTCAGGCGAAGCAGCATTGTTCCCAAATGTGCTCCGTTCCCATAGGAAATCTGATATTTTGACTAGTGAATGTCACTCTAATTGTAGATTATGGTCACCTCTTGTCTTGATCCTGTCTTACCAATCAAGCCTCTTTTTGGATAGCTTACTGCCTTTGGTCACGACCATAATCTGATTTAGTAGCAGACAAAGTGATTATAGGCTCCAAGGTAGCTTTCCAATTAACAGCATATCAAACAAGAATTATGATTAATCCATGACCTCCCAACTGAATATTATTATGACAATATAACCAAAAGCCTCGTTGCTTCAGTCACCAACCAGGCCACATGTAACTTGATATTTGTTATTAAGGGCCTTTAAGCCTCACCTAATAGTTATAACTTCAGTAGGCACTTAAATGTTATAAGTAAACTTCTAAAGTCTGCCCATCGTTTCTGAACAAGGTTAGCCTGTCATGGTCTGAAGTTTGTTTATGTGTTGGCTTATTGCTGGAAATCAGTCAAACTGTCAAATTTGATTAAGACAAGTTGGAGTCGATTAATTCTGTGATTATTCCCATAAAAATATCCATGACATATGAAATATGAAAATTTTGAGTTGCTTGTCATATTAGTACCAAATACATGCCAACTATGGTATTAGTAGAATATTTCATGCGTATACACCAGTTGTTTCCTCGATAGAATTTTATTTTAAATAATGGTTAAACTAATAGGATAATTATAGAATACCTGAGAATATGTTGTGGATACATTTTAGGCTAACTATATTTTCTTTATTTTTTTACTACATATAAGATGGATATGTGATTGGATATATTAATTACGTGTTATTTTTAGTGTTAAAGATCAAATTATGAATGATGAAATTAAACTCAAGAGGTTACTTTACATCATAAGTTCTTGCTATCTTCTTTATACTGAACTGCTATGTTATTAGAGGTATATAATCAAACGCCATTAAGCATATCAGACATTGTCACATATAATGCTATATATTAAAATATCTTGATGGCTGTATTTGTAAGATATTATATCCTGTTTTTTCAAGATATGATATATTGGTATATTTGTGTTGTATCATTTCTCAATCTCATGTCAATAATCAATATCCATATTCTATGGCCCATGACCTACTCCCTCGCCATGTGTGTTTGGTCTTTAAAATCTTTTAGTAGATATCTTAAGATTTTCTCTTACATGACATATAATTGAAATAATGTTACATCCTTTTATTTTGAATTGTGAATTTTTTGTGTTTTATCACTTTTAAGTTTTTTTTTATCTTGCTTCTTTTTTATCTGATAGCACTTGATTTTTCTTTTTTCATTTGATATTGGCATGTATAATGCTTGAACTCTGATGGTGTCTATCACTGCTTTCCTGTGAAATGAGATGAAACTATGTTTACAATGGCAAGGCTGTTATGAGATAGTTGAGCTATATGTAATTCTCAATAACTACTTTGAAAAATACTAAGACTTGGAAAACTGAAGAATTTATTGGTTTAGGTTTGTAAGTGTTGTTCTTCCTTCTCTGGAATGTCTGTCTGTTTAGGAGCTTAGATAAATCTGAACACTTGTGTTATCTAACACAATCAAAAGATGAAGCATCTCTGTCAAGCCTTGTAAGATTGGCTCTGCATTAATCATAATGAGCCTCATTATATACCAGGTGAGCATGGACCTGGCTGGCGTACTGTTCCTGCACATGATCCTGTGGTCAAAGATGCAGCACATCATGCTGTGCAGACCATTCAACAGAGGTCCAACTCATTGGCCCCCTATGAACTTGTGGAGGTCCTTCTTGCAAGGGCAGAGGTCTGGCCTTCTTGCCCTTTTATTTATTTTGTTCTAGTATGGTTTCCGAGCAGATAATCTTTTCATCTTCCAACGTTCAAGTGCTTGAGATCAGTGGGTTTATCACGGCTCCTTTCAATTCTCAGGTGGTTGAGGACATTGCGAAATTTGACATGCTTATCAAAGTAAAGAGAGGAACCAAGGAGGAGAAACTCAAGGTTGAAGTGCACAAGAATCTGGAAGGCACTTTTCACTTGAATCAGATGCAGCAGGAGCATTCGGAGTCTGCAAGTCAGTAAACATAGTGCTCGATACTACTGATATAAACAGCGGTATCTAAACCCAGCAAATGACATCTATATCTGTGTTTTTGCAAAGCATGTTTTCTAATGAATTGCCTGTAAGTTTGAATGCTTCTGCTGCTTGGTGAATATGTACTAAGAGAGTATCTTGAAAACATATTTCCTGTTTGCAACTTGCTGTGGCATTACCTTCCCTCAAAAATCCAATGTTCAATATTTGGAAAGAACCGTCTATTCTCCCTATTTGCTGCTTTAGATCAAGAAACCATATTCCCATTGATCAGTGTCTAGACAGCAGATTTGCAGTACAATATGATTCTAATTTTTATTGGAATAAGCATCCTCCCTTGCAATGGTGTTATGGCAGTTGACAATAATGATGGCTGGATAAGCTGTTTCATGGTGGTCTGATTAGAGAAGAAACATCAAATTTAGCTGTGATGCCATCTTCAATCCTGTGATGCGTCTTAGTTTAATCTATTTGGGTTGGTTTGCCGACAGTCCAACCTTCAGATGCATATGCACCAGATAAGATCTGGGAGTTGGTATTGCTTCTTAAATGTCGATATATTAGTCCTCAAGTGGTGCAGCATTAGGACACTCAGAGTTTTGCTGGTGTTCATGATGACGTTCTATTATAAGGAAACCTAATGGATGAGCTTCTGCAAACTTGGACATGAACATGCTGGACTGCATATCACCACAAATTCATGGATATGGTTGAATCCTGGAGTAAGCAAAGATCCGCGTGTGATCCAACAGTCAGCTCACGAAGAACATGCAGTAGAAACCCAGAGCTGACAGAGCCGACAAGAGTACCTCCATGGAGGACCAAAATGTCCGTCGGGTTCCTTTCAGTTCTGCAAAAGTAGTAAGCATTTGATTTGGTGGTGTTGGCATTGGATTCTGTGGGTCAATCTAGCAGCTGCAATCAAGTTGTCACAGACAAAAGTTGGAGCTAAAAGCAGAAAGGATAAGCTAGAAACAAAGAACTTGATTGCAAACACTCGACCACTGAGCAAGGAACATAAGGTGGATCGATGGAAGATGTAGTAGGTAGAAGACATACAGATACAGATTTGTCTGGAGCAGGACAAGTTACGTATTAGCATCCAGCAGCACAAGGAATATGCTTCCATGGATTCTCCAGAGAGCTTCCAATAATTGGAAGGAAACATAATCGTCAGTCTGAGAAGGAAGACAATGGTTTTGTTTTAGGTTAATAATTTAATTTGGATTAATTACATATTATCTTCTATGTTTAGATTTTATTAGCATCATGATTTTTTATATTTAAAAAAATTATATTAAAAATTTTATAACTCTGAAAGTAAAATAAATAACTTAATTTATTCTAATATTGTCGGTTATATTTACATAAAACAGATATCAGGTATTGGATCGGTACGAAAGTGATTGACAAAAATATAATTTTAATATATCTTTCTCTCGTGAGGTATTAAAATTATTTTTTTATGAATGAAATCGTTAGAAATAAAAAGAATATTAAAATTATATTATTATTATTATTTTTATATCGATCCAATACGTGATGTAACGTACTATGTTTTCTGTCAATGTGACTGATGATGATGTTAGAACAAATAAAATTATTTATTTTATTTTTAAGATTATAAGAATCTTAATATAAATTTTTTAACCGCGTTAAATCTCAGATCCAACGGCTCCCGATGAAGATCAAATTCCAGCCGTCTGATAGGGATCGCTCTCGGACAACGTTGCGGTGGAACCGCTGCACAACGGAGGACAGATTTGTGATTTCGTTGGATATCTTCGGGACGATGTCGTCATTTACCTTTATGGTTTTTGAAAGCAAAAGCTTCGGCCCCAACCGTCGAGACCTCGACGCCCGCAGCCGTCCGATCAATCTATCGGACGACATCCGAGAGACGATAAAGAAAAGGAGGGAAAGAGTTTTGGCCGTCCGATTCCCTCCCATAATCTCTATAAACCTCGCTTAGGGCTCCGCCTCCCGATGCGCCCTCACGTCTCTCTCGCTCTCTCACTCTCGTTGCCTCCGAGGACAACAGTATCTCCGTCCTCGCCGGTAAGCCCTCTGTTATACGCGAATTCTTCGTGTCTTCGAGGTTCTTTTGTGGATCCGGAAGTATCCTTTTCTGATCTTGATAAGATGCTTTAGTTGCCCTCGCGGTTTCTTCGGAGTCGATTTCGGTTCGTGTTCTCATTTTCCGGATTTTACTCTCATTTTGTCGAAATTATTTTTTCTTTTACTAATTATAGATGGAAACCATAGGATTTTTATGATGATGTGCGATATTGGATGGTACTGATTTGTGTATAGATGTGTTCTAAATTTGATCTGTTCTTGTTGGTTTTTGAGATATCTGCTAAGGTCTATTATCTTATGCTTTAATTGAATATCTTCAGGAGATGTTATCGAGATTGATGTCATTTCGGTCCTAATTTTGCTTCCCTGTCGTCAATATAGGTGAAAAATGAGAGAAATCCTTCACATCCAGGGTGGCCAATGCGGCAATCAGATCGGATCCAAGTTCTGGGAAGTGGTGTGTGATGAGCACGGGATCGATCCAACCGGGCGGTACACTGGGACGTCGGATCTCCAACTCGAGCGCGTCAACGTGTACTACAATGAAGCCTCTTGTGGGAGGTACGTCCCCAGGGCGGTGCTGATGGATCTGGAACCTGGTACCATGGACAGCGTCCGAACCGGGCCATATGGTCGGATCTTTCGTCCCGATAACTTCGTCTTTGGTCAGTCTGGTGCTGGAAACAACTGGGCTAAGGGTCACTATACCGAGGGAGCTGAGCTCATCGACTCGGTTCTCGATGTGGTGAGGAAGGAAGCCGAGAACTGCGACTGCCTTCAGGGTATAACTTGCTTCCTTTCTATCTGTCGCTTTAATTCCTTCGTATTCCAGGCTATACATATTACTTTCCTCATTGATTCGTATGTAATTATTTTGCTCAGGCTTTCAAGTGTGCCACTCTCTTGGAGGAGGAACTGGTTCCGGAATGGGAACGCTTTTGATATCTAAGATCAGGGAGGAGTACCCTGATCGGATGATGCTTACCTTCTCCGTCTTCCCTTCGCCCAAGGTTTCAGACACTGTCGTTGAACCCTACAATGCAACCTTATCTGTCCACCAGTTGGTGGAGAATGCAGATGAATGTATGGTGCTGGACAATGAGGCTCTTTATGATATCTGCTTCCGCACGCTCAAGCTAACTACTCCCAGCTGTAAGTCATTCCCTTTACTGATCCATATTCTTGTTCGAGAATTTTGGATTAAAATGATCCAAAATATTTCTTGGTGTTATCCCACGATTTCAATTGGTTGGATTAAAATGATCATGCAACTTTGCTGCTTGGAAATTAATCACTTTTGAACATTTTGCCAATTCACTCGCTCAGAATTGGAGTAATCAATGAAATTAAACTCAGATTTTTTCTGTAGGTTCCAAGAGATAACTAGATTCATTTATTGAGACATTTCAGACATCAAACCTGTTGGGACCTTTTTCTCTAGAATTGATGGTCGAGTCATAACGTTTATTGCATCAGATCTTCTTGGCTATGTGAGACTGGATGAAAGTAGTCCTGTTTGCTAGGTGATTTTGGAGAAATGTAAACCTTTATGCAGCCAGGCACATGAATTGTTCTTGTTGATGTCTGCCTTGATATGACATCCTTCGCTTGCTATTAGTTGATCTTGGCATGAGCTTTGCAGTTTATACTACTAAAGTTTGCTTGGATCTTACTTAGAAGACGCTTAAATTACTATTCTTTGATAATATAACCTTACAACATTATCACTATTTTTACCTTTCCAAGCTCTTTTGACGTTGTAGAATTAATTTTACTTTGTCGTACTTTTCCATGTTTTTATGTATCTGCCAAATATTTGTCGAGTAAACAAAAGCTTTGATGTTTCTTATCTGTGTTTTGTATTATATATTCTCTGTTTTTTGTCTGGCTAAACTGAAACTTGGAAGATTAATATTTGGTTGTCTTATCAGTCGGAGATTTGAACCAGCTGATATCTGCAACCATGAGTGGTGTCACATGCTGTCTCCGATTCCCTGGGCAACTGAACTCGGACCTGAGAAAGTTGGCCGTGAATCTGATCCCCTTCCCTCGCCTCCACTTCTTTATGGTCGGTTTTGCGCCGTTGACCTCCCGTGGATCACAGCAGTACCGTGCCCTGACCGTCCCTGAGCTCACCCAGCAGATGTGGGATGCTAAGAACATGATGTGCGCCGCTGATCCTCGCCATGGTCGCTACCTCACTGCTTCTGCCATGTTCAGAGGCAAGATGAGCACCAAAGAAGTCGATGAGCAGATGATGAATGTCCAGAACAAGAACTCGTCCTACTTTGTAGAATGGATTCCCAACAATGTGAAGTCCAGTGTCTGTGACATACCACCGAGGGGCCTCTCCATGGCATCTACCTTCGTCGGCAACTCGACATCAATCCAAGAGATGTTCAGGAGGGTGAGCGAGCAGTTCACTGCAATGTTTAGGAGGAAGGCTTTCTTGCACTGGTACACCGGGGAGGGCATGGACGAGATGGAGTTCACCGAGGCCGAGAGCAACATGAATGATCTCGTCTCGGAGTACCAGCAGTATCAGGACGCCACTGCTGACGAGGAAGGAGAATACGAGGATGAGGAACAACTGGCCCAGGATACGTGAGACGCAGGCCTATCAAGTCGCCCTCTTCTGGATGCATTCCTCTGCCATCTCCAACTATAGTAGCTAATCCTGAAGCTGTTGCTATGATGACAAATCCTAGTAGTCAATCTGTCTGTAGCTTTTGTTACGATGATAAGTCGGGGTAATGTTCATTTTCACTGTTCATGTGATATTTCGGTACAGCATGCTATCAAGTTAATGTTCTATACCAAGACTCCAAAAGAACAATGGGTGGTGGCTCTCACATCTGCAATAAAGCCGATGCTGCATATCAACTTCCAACATGTCTTTTGACAGGAGATGTAGTAACCACTTTAGTACAAGGAATTTAAAGACTTCCATCATCCAGCAAATCTTCATCTTGTAAATCTGCAGGTTTCCCTCTCACCCTATGTATGATAAGAGTTTAAGATGATTAAGCATATTTTGGATCACACCACATCACACCCCTACCATGGAAGCTTGAGATAGTACCGTTCCGCACATAGCGGACGGTGGTCGTACGAAGGTACGATCTCATCATTCGGGGGATCGATTGTCACGTCAAATCTGCGGACGACCGATCCTCGGGCAACAGTATAAAAGCCCTCAATTGGTACTTGGCCAGGGGACGGAAAAAAAAAGAAAAAAGACCACTGACTTAATCTATGAGGGGCCCAAGTCGGGAATCTCCCAACCAGGGCCTGTGTGCAGGAACGTGGACACCTCCGGAGACGCGGCCATCCCGACCCCTAATCCAGCTCGACCTCGACGTTTCTTCCAACCGACCGAGAGACTCACCCACGAGCGCCGGGAATTCCGGACATCATTCTATGGACAAAGCCGTGCTAACTCCTTGGCCACGATGCGTGAGTTTACCAATATTTTTGGCGCTAGAAGGAGGGCAGTAGAGCTGCTTTGCCAGCACCGGATGGAGCGCCCTTCAAGAGAACTCTTGAGCTACCGACCCATTGGACCAGATCCGACTCTCGGTCTTGAGGGTCGCCCACCACGAGGCATCGGGAGCACCTGGCTCCCCCTCTGGAAGGTTGGCCATGCTCAAGGCCTGGAACGGCTCACCTTCGGAATGAGGCCGGATGCGGCACAAGTCCCGCATTGACTTCGGGCAGGTTGACGATTTCCCCGAGGGGTCATCACCAGACGATTTGACGCCCCCTTTCCCTCTCGCGCCCATCGAGCCCTCACCTTGGGGAGCAACCCCAGCCTCGGGTAACCCCCGGGCTGCCCTCTCGCGAGTCGCTAAGCTCTCGGACATCTTTTGAGTCCCCGTTTTCACCTTTTTCTTTGTTTCCAGCGATCCCGACTTCTTCCTTGGTGTACCCCTCTTCGAAGCATTCCAGAGGCCAGAACTCTCTGAATCCCGAGACGGTTGCGTGACGACCTTGGCACGAGGCATCCCTTTTAGCGCTTGGAGGTTCACCATCTCTGCAAACAAGGAGTTGGTTGGTCAGCCGATCCATAAGCAAAGTAAACATTCCAAAACGTAAAGATGACCATACCCCTAGGGGCTGGGCTTAGTTCCGCTTCGACCAGCCACTCCTCGGTCATTCCCCTAATTACCCGAGAGGATGACAAAATCTCCCTTAAACGATTCACATTCTCGGTTTCTCCGATAGAAAGAAATGAGGGAACATTATTGATGGTTCAAGAAGTCCATCTAACATTAAAACCCCACCGTCGGCTATGACTCACAAAAAAATAACGAGTTTTCCTCCCTGTTATTAGAGGGCACACTGCTGATCTTGAACCCACCGCGAGTGGTCAGGGAGTATCCTCCTCATCCTTTACATAGGCGAAAGCAAGCCAGGAAGAGCATTCGGGTTGGCTCGATTCCCGCCCCACGACACTCCCCGAGGAAAGCCACCATGTAGCGCCAAGAGTTAGGCGCCACTTGGGACGACAAAATCCCTCACCCGCGAAGGCACTCCTTGATGATGGGATTCAAAGGAAACCACAGTCCCGCTTCAAGGGCATATGTGGTTAGTCTGAACCCATCGGGAAATGGGTCGTAGGGACGCTGACCAAGCGATGGAGCATGGAGCTCATAACTCTTCTGGATACAACAATGATCCCGAATCGAACCTAAGAGTTCCTCGGTCACCACCGAGTCTACGTCATGCCACAACCTCATTATTTTAAGGGCAGTAGAGACCTTCATGTCTTCTGAGGGCACGCCACTCGAAGATGAACTAATTACTTCTATCCCAGGGCTCCTAGAGGTCGACTCATGAACCTCGGGAATCAATCGACCTGAAGAAGAAGAAGAAGAAGAAGAAGAAGAAGGGGAGGAAGATGAAGACATCCCGACCTCGAGGATAGGAGGAAAGATCCGAGGCATAGAACAAGAGACTGGACAATGTTACAGCAATCGCTCCAGAAGAAACTTATAAAGGGAGGATCTGACTGCGGCTGCCGTTGCAGGTGGCTGTAGGCACGCAGATCGAGGGCAACGATTGTTGCTGCCCTTCCTTGTTTTTGCGTCAACGATTTTGACGTCAAAATTATTCCTAAACACAACGCACGTAGTTCAAAACCAATCATTTGCACGAACAACCTGGCTCTGATATCACTATTGGGAAATCTTGGGGGCGACATCAGATGCGCAGCGGAAGAACAAGAAAACAAAATCCCCGATTCCCAAAGAGATGTTTGTCGTCGTGCGAAGATTGGTGCGCAAAATCTACGAAACTGAAAAACTGCATATAGAGTATATTATGTTACCTAGGGAGATCGTATATTCATGTTTCCTTGCAGATCCTTAGGAGAGGGTGAAGGAGGTCAAACGTCCTCCTCTCTAGCGGTGATCCATGCAGCAGGGCTGCGACGACGCTCCTCAAAGCTCCAAGCCTGCTCTCCCTCCTATTTATAGAGATCCCCTGTCAAACCCTAATGGATCCTCCCCTAGTGGGTATTGGATCTGCATCCAATAACCCAAGCCTTTTAGATTAGTGGATATTTATCCAATAATCTCTCATGGGCTCTTATTGGATCTCGTCCATGGGATCCAATAATTCAAGGGCTTATTGGATATCCAATAAGACAATGGCTCCGTCGGATATCTCATATCCGAACCTCTACGCATCGCAATGCCTACCATATATGTGTGACCCTCTAGGGCCCCCCCACATCGAGTCGGAGCCCGCATAGGGAGGTGCCCCCTCGGCAAGTCCCGTCCCGGAAAGCTCGAGATAGCCTCGCATGGCGCCATTCCGAGCATACCGAGCGACGGCCATGCGAAGGTATGATCTCGTCACTCGAGAGATCGGTCGCAATGCCAAATCCGCATACGACCGATCCTCGGGTAACAGTATAAAAGCCCATGATCGGCACTTGGCCAGGGGACAAAAAAAAGAAGAAGAAAGACCACTGACTTAATCTATGAGGGGCTCAAGTCGGGAATCTCTCGACCAGGGCCTGTGTGCATGAACACGGACACCCCTGGTGACACGGCCATCCCAACCCTTGATCCAGTTCGACCTCGGCATTTCTTCCAACCGACCGAGAGACCCACCCCCGAGCGTCGAGAACTCCGAACATCGACTCGTGGACCAAGCTGTGCTGACCGCTCGACCACGATGCGTGAGTTCACCGTCACTACCTATAATCACAAATGGATTGAGCAGGTCTTACATCCAAGTACTTACCATCCAAAAATAATTTGGGTGCAATACGATCTACGCAATCCTAAACTGAGTCACAACTGTGAGCACATCCGATTCGACTCGATCATCTCTAGTCCTTTCTTCACCGTGCATTTACGATTTATTCTTGCGTCGGCACTCTCACCCGTCCACTGACTTGTCACGGACTCTCCCATCCTTTTCTGGGTGGCATGGCATCAATGCATGTGGCAAAAGGAAGGCAACGGAGAGTACTCATCCAGCTACCATTCACATGATCCTGTGAGCATGGGATCTCTAGCCACCGACGCAGCTTTCACATACAAATGCTTGTCGCTCACCCTATCATTGCTCGCTTGACCAAACGTACACTGTTGCTCTCCCATCTCCTCCTTTGGCCCTCTCCGGAATGTGCTCTAAGGAGTTGTGCATCATGCAAGATATGAGAAAACTATGTTCTAGTTTTAGTTCCTTTATTACCTTTAGTTTTAGTTCTATACTGTATTATGTTTGAGTTAAAGGTTCAAAATTTTAGCTTATAAAACGAGAAAATATGCTTTCAAAACAATAATAATTAAGTATTAATAGGTATGACTTTTCATTGACCAGTAGTGGGTTTGGAGTTATTTTTTAGACTATCTTTCATTTCACATGGCATATGGGTCACATCAATTCCAGCAAATACCTAGCACAAGAGAGAGAGAGAGAGAGAGAGAGAGAGAGATGGATTAAGGTATGGCAAAAGTCAACTTCCTATAATTTTAGGTGGAGCTGAGCTTTCTACTTAGAATCATCACTAACTTCTACTGAATAGGATGGAGATTGCAAGGAGGTTAGCAATAATAGTGTATTTAAGATATGGTAAAGGTTAAGTTCCTATTAATTTTTGGAGGAAATGCCAATTGTCATGTTCATCTTTGCGTCTGCCTCCACCCACCTATCATAGTTTTGAGGTGGAAAAAGGTAAAGGGAAAGAAACAAGTGATCGATGGCATTTTCTATGGCTGGCCACTGACATTGTCTCTCCTGTCTTAGCTGTATGTACAGGTGAAGTCTCCACCCCAGCATCCTCTTTCAATTTTTGTACCTTCGGGAGCTCACTCCTCACATCCAGTCCCTGATCCCAAGAAAAGATGGAAGGGAAGCAGTCTTGGGAAGCAGCCCCTCGTCGGGTCTCAGGTTGTTCCTTCCGCTGCCTCCTCATCATCTGTTGTCTGGTGACCCTCCTCAGCTGCCATGGCACTGTTGCTTACAAGAACTACACGGTGGGGGACTCCTTGGGCTGGTTTGACAGCCTCATGAAGCCTGCGGTTGACTACCAGAAGTGGGCAGCTGGGAAGAGCTTCGGCCTTGGAGATTTCCTCTGTAAGTTCCATATTTGGATGGTTTCCCGATGCAGAAGTTTTGCCTCTCTCTTCTCCATGATTGTCTTCTCCATCTCAATAATTGGTAGTGATTCTCCAACTCCTCGTCATAGATCTATTCGATCTCCGAAAAGCTCTGAAATGATTTTGTTTTATGCAATCCCTTAGAATCTCAGAATTCAGTGCCAAAAGGACACCCTCTCATCAACTTCAATAGCTCACGACATCAATTTAGTGCTGGGACTAACACAACAGCTTCGATTGCGATCCGCATTTTGAATTCTTGTGTTCCTGCTGATGAGAACGATCATGTGTTCCTACTGCAGTCTTCGACACGGACAAGAACCACTCGGTGGTGCAGACCTACAACGCCACCACATACGAGCAGTGCAACTACGACGACGCGGAGGCCGACGACACCACCGAGTGGTCCGCCACGGCGCCGCAGTACAGCAGCGACCCGGTGACCGTGCCGGTGCCGCTCCTCAAGGTGGGCACGACCTACTTCTTCTCGGGGAACTACGACGGCGAGCAGTGCCAGCACGGGCAGCACTTCAAGATCAACGTGACGTACGGGCAGGGCCTGCCGGAGAGCATGAGGAGCCCGTCGGAAGCCTCGGCACCGGCCAGCCCCGAAGACGGCGGCGCCGACACTTCTGTGCCGGCCAACTTCGACCATCCCAAGGACACCGACGACGGGGTGAAGCCGTCGTCGCGTGCAGGCGAGACGGTGCGTGGTGGGAGGCTTCATGTGAGCTTCGCCTTCTTGTGCGTTCTAATGCTCATAAGGTGAAGGAAGACGGGCTTATGGAAAGCATGTTGGTGATCCATTTATTCATTTATTTGATGTTTTTATTGTGTGCTTAACAATCCATGTCTATGTTGATACGTATTGGTGTAAAATCTATATATTCTACTTTTAATTATATTTTTTATTAAAAATATTTATGTGTGTGAAATGAAAATAATAAATTCGAATATTTGGATTGTATTTGTGTCAAATGTTATGTATATTAATCTCGATCAATTTCATTAGAAATTTTTTAAATAATATAATATCAAGATCTTTGTTAATCAAATATGCTGGTTAAATTCATATCAAGTTACACCGTAATTATATCAGAGGAGGGGTGACTCGCCCTCGCATATCAAAATGATATATATAAATTTTTAATTCTTCTTTCTATTGTTCCAATTTTAGCGGATGTCTTCAAAAAGACTAACCTGTATAGTTTATAATTATTACGATTCGAGTTTGATGGGCTAATTTACCTATCAATTTTATTTGATCCAAACTATTGACAAAAATATCTAAGCTAAAGTTATAAATCCTAAACCCTTTGAGAATATAAGCATTCGATACGAGGAATGTATCACTTAAATTTTAAAAAAAAATGATATGGATGAATTATCGACCCCCAAAAGTAATGCTTATGATTAGAATTACTTTCGGTGGGTTTAATACAAAATGAATGGATTATATGTCCTCAATTCATGTTAAAAAATTTTAAAAATAGCTAAATTATTTTTTTAATATAATTTTTGATTAATTATGTTACACCTTTTTTTAACCCTTCCTTTTCACTACACTTAGCCTCTTTTCCTTTTTTTTTTTTTTCTCTTTGCTATTTATCATCTTTTTTTATCTTACAAAAAACTATTTTTAATAATTGTATCACTCCATTAGTTGTTTTAACATGATTATGTTGATAACAATAATTACCCATCTATTAATCTTTTTAGTTTTGCAAGAATATTATATATATATATATATATATATATATATATATAATAGATGGGTAACAATAATTACCTATCAAACCGTCGTCCATGAGTCCGTGTAAGTCACGCGCCGACGATTTGGGCCGGGCCGGTCGGGGTCAATCTGAAATCGGACCACAGACTGCTTTCGGCAGCAGGAAAGCTTGCTTCGATCGCTTCGTTAACCGCAGCCGAGGTAAGACCGGAAGGAAGTAGAAGCAAGAAAGGGTCTACCTCCAAGCCATGGACGAGCAAGAGTTCCGACGCCTTCTCGACCTCTTCCCCGTCGTCCGATCTCGGAATTACTGCGTAATTCTTCCAATCCCCGTCCATCGTCGTCTTCTCTGTTTGTTTTCGTATCAAATGTTTGCGTTAGGAGGGCGTCGAATTTAGCAAGCTTCTAGGGTTTATGTGCCGTGGTGTGTGGAATGAACTGTTTCTTCCTTCGATTGAGTCTTTGTTCTTCCACAGTGTTCCCCCTTTTGATTTTTTTTCTTTATGTATATATCTTGACCTAAAACTTGCATCATTATCTTTAGATTGTCCTGAAGATGAACTTAGCACGACTGACGGTCCTTTTGTGTCCTTGATGCGTAGATCACAGTCGGCCATTTGTTCCTAGACGGAGTGATGCTTTGTAGTTAGTTCACTAAAAGATGAAAGTTTCTGACCCATTCGCATGTTGAATAAGAATGTACGGGTGACTAAACGGGGTGAATGTGAGAACCAAATAGTAGTCTTTAACTATTTTATTGCTTGCTGTACTGAAATTCCACTGGGTTAATTTAATACTTTCTGCAACTTCGAGTGTGGCAAATCTCTTCTGAAAGGTGCAATTTCATCTATGTTGATAACGATCTTAAATATCCAGTGGATTAACTACGGTTGATATACATGAAGCACAGTAAAAACATGAACTTTTGTGTGTGATTTGAGTATTCCTTTTTACAATTTATATGATATACGATTAGTTGATACACTATACAAAGTTGAAATGTGTGCAAGAGAATTTATGGGTTCTTGAAATTGCAAGAAGCAGTCACCATCTTAGGATATCCTCTTGACTGATTTTGGTGAAATCCTTGGAAAATTGTTTCTTTAGGTGGTCATCCTTTGAGGTTTAGAGGAGTCTTTCTGCACAATGCAGTAGGCGTTATTGTGTTGCAGAAACTTTGAGTGTCATGCGAGATAGTGCTTGTCGTAGTTCACCCCCTCTGTCATTGCTTTGCAAATGAAAGTTTCAAGTTCACTGATGAAATGGTTCCTTTTAGCACTTGATGGACAGTATTAAGAAACTTATATACGAGATGCAGTTACATTTGCCAATTGCATAAAAAGATAAATTATTCAGCGATGTCCTGATTATTAGCTTGTCTAGTTTATATTTTAAGTGCCTCTCTTTGTTATCCTGTCATTTTTATGCAATGAACACTCTTTCAGGCCGCATCTGAATCATCAAGAGGAACTACTTCACATTCATCACAAGATGAGGTATGGTATTATATTCCTTTTGGTTTGATCAATGTTTATGGTTAACCAATGACTATAAGACTAACATCACTGGCATTGAACTTCTTGAAGCAGGTAACCGAATGGAAAAATGCTTGGAATCAAATGGATGAGAAAGATGGTTCATCAGAAACTGAAAACAATGGTATGTCATAGTTAACTATAAAGCAATATGTTATTTGTCTGTTATAAGATAATAGACTGTTTGTTTTCTTGTAAGGTTGGCAGGTTCTTGCATATATTCAGAAAATGTATGCAGGAAAATGTGGTTATACCAGTAACTATGAAGCATACATGCATATAAATTTATGCAAGAAAATAGAAACATACTTGCATATATTTGGAAAATGTCTCATCAGCAACAATGTTTGGGCAACAAAGATCCCGTCCCTCCTTGCCCTGCACATCAGGCGATATTGAAGCATCTTCATTTATTGCAGCTAGAGCAGAATATCGTTATACCGTTTTTATTTTCTCATGAGAATCTGCAACTGAATGACCAGGGAGCTAAAAGAAGCCTTGGAAATCTTTTTAAGATCACTATTACCTGATGCAGCCTGCAATGATGACAAATTAAGTGTTTTTGTATTATATAATAATAATAATTATTATTATTTGCAGATCTATAAATGACACAAATTACATAATAATTTGGCATTCGATCAATTTCTTGAAGCTACTCTGGATCCTATTGCATGTTTTAAATTATCTGAGGTTGCAAACAAAGAAAAACTTGTCAAATGCTACTTACTAAAAGCAACAAGGGTAGAATAGCTGTCAATCTATGTCAGCATTGCTTGCCGCGAGTGGATGCTGATTAATTGGCTATTTGCAGATCCATTTTGGCAGAAGCTAAGGTTGGCTGCTGAAAGAAAGGTATGGTCATCTTTCTTATTTCTTCAAATATCTACTGCTTAAGGTAACATTTGTTGACAATCATGCCATATAACTTGTATTGTCTAAAATTTATTATACTATCAGTTTTGTCACATTGGTCCATATCATGGTATCCTTGTTCATGATAGAATGAACAGACAAACTATTTAATCCTTGTATTGATATTTATGATTTGCAGGCCATAGTCATAGAGTCCTAATGAAATTGACAGACATCCCATCTGTGTGTCAGTTACTGCTATATTATTTGTTGGATGAAGATTGTTTATGAAGTGAACACCCATCTGATGGGGCTTTAGATGTGCTCTAACATTTTTGGAGTCCTAATTTTAATGTTGGTCTGGAGAATTGTCTGGCCATGCTGAAACTTCATAACAATTTCTGTTCAGCTTTATGTCGAATCTAGATGTGTTTGCTTGATTGATATCTAAGGTTTTTAATAAGTAGTGTTTTTGTTACTAAGATATTTTTTGGACTAGCACCAGATTTGTTTCATTACCTGGTTTGTGTCCGTCGGTGAAGACTTGGGCACTTTAAGCTTAGCACACGCTGTTCAGTCTGCTATTTAGTCAGAGCATAACTTATAATATTTATAAGAGCGACCTCCACCATGCCAACCCTTGTAACTATTGAGCTTGGAACAATTTCTTACGAGGTAGTCAGCACCAGATTAGTCAATATCCCATTTTTTTGTTTGATAAGTTTAGGGCATATGATAAAAGAATGCAGTTAAACCAAAATAAAAACTAATAAATTCTCCATCAGTCCATTTGTTGACTGTAGATGTATGAATCTTAATTTACTGATTGCCTTAATTTACTAATTTAATCCATCAGTCCAAAATAAAAACTAATATTTTTGGCTTAAAATAAGATTTTAGCAACACTAAGTTTGATATCAGCAGAAATAATTGTTTAAAATTTTAGGATGAGCTGATCTGCATATGACCCTGGTACTTTTGACTATCCCAGTTATATGATCTTGCGTAGTAGACATACAATTTTGGCTGATCCCGGTAGGTTCCATCAGTCTCTACTGACCCTTCAAGAATTATACATATTTCTGGAAGAGAATATCTAAGTGGTGTTTGATATGTAAAACAAGAAATTAAGAATAAAAGATAACTGAAATTTAAATACCAAAAGTAATAATTTAATCAAAGCAATAATTTGTTATGAATTTGTTACCCCTTTGACCCTTCATTTACTGAAAACTAAATCTTCTACGATACACTGTTTGTCATGTAGATGATTTGTAAGCAATTTAAAGCTCCAGCAAACTCTTAAATCCAGATAGTCCTTGCACCATAAGGCCTATATCAAAATCCCCTTAAAATAATGGAGGCCTAAGTTTTGATTAAAACAAACAAGCACCACAAATGTTTGAAGTCTTATTTGATAATGAAGATGCCACATATGAGGCTTAAACTTCTGAAGTGTTTTATTGGCTAATTTAATTTGTTGTGAATAAAGCCTTGCCACGGTGTGGCATCTGGAAAATTTGAACAAATCAGTGTAACTTTAGATCAAAAGTGAACTGTAGGAAAATATAATCACAGCTGAAGAACCAAAACGACAAGCTTACTTTCAACCGATCAGGTGACAAATGGTCTATGTCCATCATTGGTTTGAGTTTATAGAGAAAACTCATACTTCGACTCTATGATCTAACCAAATCAGTGCTTAAACTGCTCACCAGATGCTCATTTCTCTGATTAGCACATGATTGAAATTCTTCTGGTCGACACAGATGGGGGCAGCAAAGGCAGAGAAGTTTTGCGAGACATTTCGAATGGCCCATGAGAAACTAGTACAATTTATCCTCTTATTCCCCATCATTTTGTTTCCTTCTCGTTATCTCTTGACATAGATGTTTCTCTTGTATCTCAGGTGTACAAAGAACTGAGTTCTGATGCTGCTCAGAGGTTTGTTGATTACGATGGTCTCTGAAGTATTCAATGTCTCCAGACCTTTAGATTTATCTAGTTAAACATGAACAGCACGTCAAAACATGACTTTGTGGTTCCTACAACTAGGTGCTGTGGTTTGTGCTTTTTGATTTATCAAAGCCTACCCATTCATTTGTTGCATGAGCTGATCTCATTTTTAGTGCCTTAGCATGTTAATATTTTGGTGGTTGTGATAATGCATCGATTGAAACAGTCTGCAGGGTGTCGAACATGGGTGTTTTGCATCTTGAATTTTGCAGGATTCTGGGACTGTTGGAGACCTTCAAAATGTTAAACTTAAATTAATTTCACATACAGTATATGTTCTTTAATTATATAGAAAGATGAACACCTCCAACATTCGTGTAGATGAGTCAGAGAATGTCCTTGAGAAATATTTGATATTTTAACTGAAATCTCTGTTTTTTCTTCTTTTTTTTTTACCTATTTACCATGTAGCAAAAAGTCATTTGGTTTTCACCCTTCCAGACTGACATGGATAATTATCAAACTTTTAGATCTGTAAAGAGCAATCTCGTTGGGTAATCTCAGATGCAATCAAATCAACTGATTCTGCTACATTAGAATTGTCCTAAATGCATATGGTTGTCATTCTGATATCTACTTGCAGATCCTTTTAAGATAGATACAAGCCAACATTTCAAGTCAGATTTTGTTGCTGAAACATCCTTTTCAACATCTTGTCACTGTAAACAAATTGTCTTCCAAGTGCTTGTCCAAGTATATGAGTAAGGTGATTTTGTTGCTGGAACATCCTTTTCAACATCTTTTCACTGTAAACAATTTGTATTCCAAGTGCTTGTCCAAGTTATGAGTTGGTGGATCACTGATGAGCCAAAGATACCACTACAAAATGATCATTCTACGGTCAAAAATTGAAGCAAAAGTGAGAGCACCTGAAAGGATGAACACCACAGTGAAAAGTAAAAGGTAAAAAAAAGTAAAAAAGAGACTGACCATCTCTTGACTTGATGAGGCAGCATCAGGTACCTATGTCTCTTTTTCACAGTCTCAGAAATCATCTCAAGCAAACCAGAGTGACTGACTGATTGACACTGCAGTAACAAAACAGTGACCAATAAACCATTTCAAGCCATGGCCTTGAGTTGATGCTTCCTTCCATGCCACTGAGTTCTGATGTAACCACAGTATACATTCATTCTCAGCCAGGCTGCTGAGGACCAGCAGCTGCAATTTTAATGATGCATGTGCCCCATGGAGCTCTTAAAGTCTGTTGGATGGCCAGTCATGGAGCCACCACCATTAGTCCTGTAATAGCATCTTTTAAGTCTGTCATGTTCACTGACACTGTATAATATGCATGTTTCGTTTGACCTTAACATCTATGGGACAGTCGTCGGTGTCTCATTGGCCACCGCTGGTTGACTTTATGATGTGCTTATTAATACAAGATAAATATATTTGTTGGATTCTCCTTAGAATCGAGATTGTTTGTTTGATGTGTTTCATCTTCGTTCGCAATGTGAATAAGATCTCAACACACCCTCCTCCTTGATATTGGTCTGTCTTTAACCAATGTATGAGCTCCTACACCTTGAGTGGTGCACCCCAACAAATTTAAGATGTGACAGTGACTCCTCTCCACCGAGGGAGCACCACTGCCCAGAACAACAAATGCTTTGGGCTAACCTATGCTATTTTGCTGGTCAAATGGTACATAGAAAGGAGAAGAAAATACAGATAGATGCTTTTTTATTAGGAATTCCAAGTGCATGTAGCCAAGAAGAGTTCTGAGATACGGTCCAAATGTTTACATGTTACATACATCATGACCATCATAAAAGTGGAGCCCAATCGAATTGTTTTAGTCGAGGAGACGTAAGACAACTAATTATGAATTCACATTTAACTCTTATGGATGTATCACGAGGCCTTCCTTCTTAATCATTCGTATTGGTCTGATAATTCTGGATTATTATTCAGAGAAAAGATCAAAATAATTCGATATAAAAAAGTAAAATTCCTTTGATTAATTCAAACTCGTACCTAAGATTTTACATGCATTCTCTCACACAAATCCGAATAATTTTTCCAAACCTCTCTAGTCCTAAAAAATCTAAGAATATCTGAAGTATTTTTTTTTTAAAAAAAATCAAAATCTTGAAATATATAAAATATTATGGAACAAATAAATTTTAATATGTAAATATATTTTTTATATATAAAATTATGTAAATATATTTTGATGAATTGCCTTGCAATGGCATGAAAAAGAAAGTAGCTGTTCTTCATGTTACTACTCCATGTTCCCACAGCTTTTATTTTATTTTGGCCCAGCTACTTTAGTTTCTAGTGGTTGCTTCCTTTTGTACCATTCCCTTTCTTTACTGGCTTTATTCCAATACAGAATACATTGTCTTTGATCTTCCCCATGACATTATCTCTGAGTGGGGGCTCCCTCCCCCCCTACACAACCCAGTTGAAGAATTAATGTAGGGATGCAAGGCTCTGACACATTCCACTTCATGAATTCTTGAAAGCAGGGGAAGCTACTGTGCTTGGCTTGCCTTAGTAATCCCATCTGCATAAAGTTCTCTTTGCCCAAGGCCACCAGGTTACTGGCACCATCTTTTTTTTTTATGATCTGTTCTGCTACCCAAGAAAACCTCTGGATTCTCAGAGAGGCTTGAGATTGTTTTGTTTGCATCCCAATTATTGCACCAACCAGTAGCCTCACATTATAAACCAAATGATTACCTAAATCATCACACAATTTCAACCTCCTTGCATGATTTGAACTTCCTGAGTGGCCACATGAGGAGTTCATCCAATTTCTTGTTCTCTGAGCTGTTCTGTGCTGAAGATCTGATATGACTTCATTTAGAAGTTGATCCATCTTAAACTTGTTAGGAGTCTCATATATGGATGTCTGAGTAGAAGCAGCTCAATCAAAAAGGGGCTGGCTGTCAATGAGGGTCCACAGTCAACCACATGATAAAAACTTGGTGTCTTTTGATGATGTGTGAGTTAGATTTGAAATATATGGGAATTCTTCTGATCTGGAATCTGGGCAAGTCCAACAAACATTTATCCTCCTCAATCATTCATCACATATGTAGAATTTGTTTTTTTGTGATTCATTTTTTTCAAAAAATTAGGTTTTAGAAGAATGAGCACAGTCTCCAATTTGCTCCTCTTTCATGAGCAGATCAGGCACCAGTAAGCTCAAACCTTGGACAGAGAGGCTGAGGTTTGAAGAGGGTAAATATGCCTGCAAGCAGAGATTTTACCTGATCAGGAGGATCAAAACTCTGATGTGGGGAGAACCCAAAGCTTAAGCTTCCTGAACAAGTCAAGCTTCCATAAATGCTGAAGCCGAAGGTGGACAGGAAATTAGAGGGAGCAATAGATGAATTGGACAGGCTGTGAGTGAGACATAATCCCACACTAGTAATGTTTGATGAAGCATTTCCTTCCTAATGACAAAGAACAGATGCCACCATCCCCAAAGGAGAGCTGAAAAAGCGAAAGCAGGGGATTCCTTTGCCTCCTTTCCCCCTCGCGTTTTCTCTCTTGTGCCATTCCTGCCCCCTTCTCCGACCCTCTGTTCGGCATCTTCCACCTACTTTCTCCTTTGCAATTCCTGAGGATATTGAAATCTTATTTCTGCCTCTTGTACATTTGAAAGTTTCCTCCTTTTTCCTCTCCAATCCTAAAAATCGAATCTTTTTCCTCCATATTTCTTCCTTTCTGCTCAGCACTCTAAAAAATTTGATCTTTTTTCCCCCCCTCCTCCTCACGTTATCTCCGGTAATCCTTTTTTGCTTGAATCTCACTCTTCGCTTTAGCACTAGCAGTCACGTCGGGGTTAGATTTGTTTAGAGTCATCTTTTACGCTCCACGGTTCATGGTCTTTTGTGCGCTTGGATTCCTGGTTCTTGTTCCGAAGAGATGTTCTACTGAGTGATGATGATACTTCAGTTTCCGACTCTTCTCCACCTTTAGGTGTTCCGTTTCTTTGGATCTTCAAATTGGAACTCGAATCCGAGGTTCGATCTTTTCGAAGTTTGGATCTTTTCCTCGTGCTGGGTTTTGGTCTCCATGGGACTCTGCCATGGGAAACAAATCCAAAGCCCTCAAATCCAACAAGAAGAGATCCCGCCGGTCCCCGGCGTTGAGGTGCCTGCAGCGGTTCCGGGGACCCCGAAGCAGCCAAAGTTCCCCTTCTACAGCCCAAGCCCCCTTCCGAGCTCTTACAAGGACTCGCCGGCCAATTCGAGCGTGAAGTCGACGCCGCTGCGGTTCCTCAAGCGGCCGTTCCCTCCTCCGTCGCCCGCGAAGCACATCAAGGCTCTGCTAGCTCGTAGGCATGGTTCAGTTAAGCCAAACGAGGCATCGATCCCCGAGGGGAGCGAGGTCGAGCTGGGATTGGACAAAAATTTTGGGTTCTTGAAGCAGATCTTCTCAAAATTTGAGCTTGGGGAGGAGGTTGGGCGTGGGCATTTCGGGTACACTTGCACTGCTAAGGCGAAGAAGGGAGACATGAAGGGAGAGGAGGTGGCCGTCAAGGTCATTCCCAAGGCAAAGGTTGGTGTTTTGTGATAGTTGATGGGTGTCTATCATCCTCTCTTCTAGTTTGAAACCTTCTGTATCTTCAACGTTTTTGTAGAGTTCATCATATGTCTTGCCATGTTTCAACATAACCCTTACATCATGTGTTTCATGCCTTTTCATGGTACTTACTATTGGTTGATTGATATGTGAAGGTCAACAGACCCATTTCATTTTTCTTTTCCTGTCTTTTCCAAGTGTAGAGATAAGTCAAAAAGTTCCCTGTAAACTTCATAGCATATTGTCATTGTCTTTGTAAAATACCCATAAAGGTGCTACTTCTGTTTTGTGTCTTTCTTTGATATGCACTATGCTTGAATTTTTATTCTTGTACTATGATAATGGATTCTGTCTAGATTCATATGATCCTTTTCTTTTCATTTGGTGCAATTCATGTCTGTACACTTGTTTGCTTCATGCTATCAATTTTAATAGGTGCCCATGAATGCTTAGTGATATCATTAGGGGGTCACAATGTATAATGAAAAGCAAGTGTTGTACTCACCATCATATTTATTTTCTGGTTTTCTAAATGATATTAATCATTTGATGTAATTATTCTTTTTTCTATCTATTATCACCTGACTAGATAGGTCCGGTAACGCAAAATGCTTAAGCCTGAGTTGCTAGTATGAAGCCCATGTAACCTTATATATATAATAAATACAACCCGCCATGGGGGTCTGATCAGGACATCACTTCTGAAGATTACCAGATTAAATGGCCAAGTATTAATTCTTTTTGTTTTTATGCATATATAGACCACCATACAGTAATATGTCATGATGTTGTGCTCTGTGGTGATCATGCATCTTTTATTTCATATATAATAAATGTTAACTTCCATTGAATTTATATATATACATATTATTTATTTATTTATATATATAGGACACAAATTTTCTGAGTCTGGAAATACTTTGCAGATGACAACTGCTATTGCTATCGAAGATGTGCGTAGAGAAGTGAGAATATTACGTTCTCTCACGGGGCATAAGAATCTAGTTCAGTTCTACGATGCATATGAGGATGAAGATAATGTGTATATTGTGATGGAGTAAGTTCAAGCTGCTTTTCAAGTTGCTTTGAAGTTTTACTGACAAATTTGTTCATATGGTCGTGGAAACCACAGGAACATGAATTTTCATGAGCACTTTAAATTTCTGAAATTTTTTCTTTGACATATGTGGGTAGCAGTTTTATGAGGACTTAATTTGTTGTTCCTGATATTTGTTTAACTGTTCAATACTAGTAGTTTTAGATTTTATGAGTGAAGAAGTTATCACTTAGACTAGCGATATTTATATTGTCATAAATAATTAGATCATTTAGCAATTAAAAGTTTACTTAGGCATGCTGACTTGACGTATGTAATGTTCTAATGTTCTAACGTTGACTTTACTTGAAACAGGTTATGCAAAGGTGGTGAATTACTAGAAAGGATTCTCTCGAGGTACCTCTATACCTAGAACTGCATCTGTCAATTTTCTAAGGATGTTGGTGATAAGACGATATCTTCCTCATATTCTGACCAAATTATTGTTTAGTAATAATCTTTTTTTAATTTATAGGGGTGGGAAGTATTCGGAAGAAGATGCAAAAGCTGTCATTGTTCAGATTTTGAGTATCGTAGCTTTCTGTCATCTTCAAGGTGTTGTTCACCGAGATCTCAAGCCAGAGGTAGTTGCTATCATCAAACTGAAATTTAAAGAATATTCGTATTCGTGTGGTGAAAGATATGCAGAGAACGGTTACGTGATGTATTTGTTATTGTTTAGAGTTTGAGCTCTCTTCGTATTATCTTGGTAACTCATGTTCCTATTTGGTTGGCATAGAATTTTCTTTTTGCAACAAAGGATGAGAAGTCTACCTTAAAGGCCATAGATTTTGGCTTGTCTGACTTGGTTAAGCCAGGTTTGTCTAATAAAATGATTCTTGCTAGCTGATAATTCTTTTCTTCAATGTTTATCTTTTTTTGGTCGGCACAATAATGATGTTAACATCACTTATACTACAGACGAGAGATTGAATGATATTGTTGGAAGTGCATATTATGTTGCTCCTGAAGTTCTTCATAGATCTTATGGAACAGAGGCAGACATGTGGAGTATTGGTGTAATTGCATATATTTTACTCTGCGGAAGCCGCCCTTTTTGGGCCCGCTCGGAGTCAGGTATATTTCGAGCTGTTTTGAAGGCAGAACCAACTTTTGATGAAGCTCCATGGCCTTCTCTGTCATCTCAAGCCAAAGATTTTGTTAAAAAGTTGCTGAATAAGGACTACCGCAAGAGAATGTCTGCTGCACAGGCCCTTTGTGAGTTTCTCGTTACCTTATTATGGTCAACAAAATGGAATTAGCCAATCGATAACTGGAAATCTGATTTACTGATCTCAGGTCATCCTTGGCTACGGAATTTTGAAGAAGTCAAGATTCCTCAGGATATTATAGTCTATAAGCTTGTAAAGGCTTATATATGTTCTTCTTCTCTAAGGAAATCAGCTTTAAGGGTATGCTCCCTCTTCTTAGAGTAGAATGAATAAATAGATCTGACTTTCTATCTTCCCTGCCTTATATTGCTATATGCTTATTGTTCGTTGTTGTCTGCCATTTAGTTTCTAAGGTTTTATTGATAACATTTCTATGAGACTATTTTGAAATGACAACTTTTCTTTTGTATTGTAGATTTTGGACCAGTAAGGTATCTTGCATATTCTATCGATTATATAATACTATCTTAATGTTTGTTTAATAGTTTCTACATATTATTAAGATAAATGAACCATGTGTTGCACAATTCAGAAGCAAGCCTTTATGAGTACCATGAATTTTTGTAGCCATTATCAAATTTAATATATTAGAGTGAAATCTACTTAACAAGATAGACACATAGAATTCATCAAGTCAGTGAATCTTGGAATTCCATCTCTTCAATAGGAACTTACATCTAAAGAGTAAGGTTAAGGCTGTTGACTAGGGTACCCAATTATGGAAACTACATTCTTACATGTTACGCGGAAGGTTAAAGCTGTGTACATTGACATTACCAAACCTTGGATTTGTGGAAGTCTCATGCTTGTGATCCAAATTTATGCTGTCATAGGTTAGGAACCTAGGTGCTTGTCAAGCCATTAATTATGATGAAGTTACACAAGTTTACCAGATACAGGACCAAATTCTAAGTGCTGGAAAATGGCACAGGTAAAAGATACATATACTTTTGCATGTCTTAAGGTTAGATGAGAGTATAAGAATGTTCTTCGTGAGTATTCAAGAGAGCTGTCAGGACTAGTCATTTTTGTGTGCTTTAGAGTATAACAGGATCAAGATACGAGTCACGTGGTCTGTAGATTTTTTTTATAATTTAACTAGTTTCATTCCACCTTAAACCAAAATATCATTATGACCTTAATTTGTAGAATTGCCTTGATTCCATTCTCCATCACATACTAGATTCCCCTTTTCTGTTGTATTAAAATATTATAAAAAATTCTTATTTCCCATACGGCTTTAAACTTTCACTGGGCTAATTACCACATTTTGGACTGAATCAAGCTTGAGACAATTGTCATCCTAACAATGTCTGTGTTGTTTTATTAAAACTTATATCTTGATGTTCATGTAATTTAATTTTGATTTGACCAGTCTAAGACTAATTGGAACATGGATGCTGCAATTTTCGCTACTCTGATCTAGCATGTGACAGCTTTCTTCCATTTCCCTCTACATTATCTCTCATTCTGTTTGGTCTGAGCTATACAGACCCGTGCCAAGTGTCATTATGTCGACCTGTATCGGTACCATTCTGGTCCAAATATTTTCTATCTAAATATTCAAATGTGCATATCATTCGATACCACAAAAGAAAACCCACTACACATATACTTGCAAATAGTACATAAACCTCAATATGTTCTTTTTAATATATTTCTTCATGCTTATATTGGAATGCATGATTTTTTTTTTCTGGAAGTTTCCATGTGTTTGTCTACGTCCCACATCTTGCTGTCTGTCATTCTAAAGGGTATACGAAAAAAGAACTGTTTTCCTCTATATCTATAAATTGTTTTGTATATGACAGGCTCTTGCCAAGACCTTGACAGTAGATCAGCTCTATTACCTTCAAGAACAGTTTGCTTTGTTAGGACCGAACAAGAGTGGTTATATCTCTCTTCAAAACTTAAAGACGGTTAGTCCAACATTTTGAAATGAACACAATTTTTTCTACCATGAATCTTTATTTTTATCTTCATTTTGCAGGCCTTGTCACGAAACTCAACAGATACAATGAAGGACTCGAGAGTTCTAGATTTTGCAAACGTGGTATTTTTTCTATGACAGTCCAATTAGCTTAAGAATATTGTTTTGTACAGTGACAAGCCTAATAATTCTTCTGTCATCTGTTCTTTTGGTGTTAGGTGAGTGCTCTCCAATATAGAAAACTAGATTTCGAAGAATTTGCCGCCGCAGCCATAAGTGTGCATCAGATGGAAGTACTGGATACCTGGGAGCAGCATGCTCGTAATGGTTATGAATTCTTCGAGAAGGATGGGAACAGGCCTATCATGATTGAGGAACTTGCTTCGGTATGAATCTACTGGCAAAAGATAACCAATATATATCTCTCCTACCTTATTCACATTGAACGCCCACCTCTCTGTTTCCTATCGTGGATCCAAATCCTAATTCATCGACAACCATTTTCTCGAACAATTTAAGTACTCTCATATTATTCTTTACGACTATCATGTTATAGCTGATAGACGTGCACTTGTACCAGGAACTCGGGCTTAGTCCATCAGTGCCAGTTCATGTTGTTCTCCAGGACTGGATAAGGCATTCCGATGGAAAACTCAGTCTCTTAGGGTTCATCAAACTTCTTCATGGGTTCTCTTCCCGCACAATTCCAAAAGCTTAGTGGCATTCATCAAACACGGAGATATTTTGCAGTAGCATCTGATTGCTTAAAGAGTTGAAGAAAAGTAGACTGAATACCATTTATGCGTGCACGAATCAGGGAGTAGCCAGCGATACCAAGATTGTAGTAGCCTCATTTTAAAGTGTCATCTTTTTTGAGATGCTCTTCATTCAGCCATTTTGGTGACTTGTGTATTCATGTTGTCCAGAGGAATGTACAGATAAGAACAGTAACTGTAGAAGGTTGCAGGGAACTGAAGCCTGCAAATGGGGTTCCTAACCTGTAATACTACCTTTTCACTCCCAATAAGATTCTTGCACTGTTGCATGTGATGAGAGATATTGTAATCATTAGTGTCAAACTGTTTTTGTTTTCCAGGTACAGACTCCTTGCATTGATGACAAGCACTGCAATTATATAGTTTGATTTGGAATCTTGATATCAAATTTAATGAGGTGTTGAACAAGTCCACCACTTTGATGATAAGCACTTAGAATTTTTTTTGTGGTGGTTAGGTTCTTGTTCAGTGTTCAACCATTGTTCTTTGTTCACACTTCAAGAAAACAAGAAATGAAGTGATCTATCTACAAACATCTCAAATACTGATCATTTGCCAACATGGGTTGGAACAGCAGTTTGAACCTATCCAATCTTTATCCTCAAGTTAGAGCTGTCAAATTTGACTCGTCTTCTGGCATTGAATAGTACTGTTTCTTGCATGAAAAGGACTGCCAATCATCAAAGGATCAAGAACAAAAAGTAGGTCATTCCAGGCTCCAATCTTGTTGTCCTGTAGGTAAATTGCAATTAGAATTGTGCATGAAATCTGTAATAAACCTAATTAACTATCTTGCTTTGTTCATGATGGGGATTATAAAGTAGGGAACAGTTGATTGAGCAATCAATTCATTTCTTCTCAGATCAAGGAAACATGAAATGGAGCTCAGCTCAACAAACTACTTGAATGATATATGGAAGTGCATGCTTTCAAGTGGTGATAACAACAGTCAAAGAATTTAGTATTCCATGAAATGAACAGATTGTTGAGTTGCTGCTGGAACAGAGACCTGCAATATCAAACTCACCTACAACCCCACAAACGAAACAAAAAAAAAAGAAGAAGAAGAAAGAAAATAAGCCTGAAACAGCAAAAGAAAGGATGAAGTCTAATTATGTAATCTACATTTAATTGCTTATGTTCTAAAATGTGCGCCTAGAGTTACATGAATTAGCTGTGGATTCCCATCAGCGAAATAAAAATATACCTATCTGGCTACTAATTCATCTGTCATCATTGTGAGTTCAGAAACAACTTCAATGCCAAACAAGTTTCATGTGGTTGATAGATCTGGAGCAGGACATAAGAGTTCTTGGTTGCGAGTTAGGCACGCAGGAACCGATACTTCAGCAGGACTCGATAAATTCTATACCAAAACATCTTTTGGCCAAAGCTGCCTCCACTTGGAGATTTCATCTTTGCTTTGGAGTTTTCTGATTCCCCCATAAAATCCATCTGTTTCATTACCTTCTTCCCTGTGAGCCTTTCGGTTAATTGATGCTCGTCTCCACCTTGAACCAGGTGTGTACTGGTTGAATTCTAAGATAACAGTATCTGAAACGTCAAATAAAGATCCATCGAACTTAAGCTACCAGTAGGACTGTAAGCAAAATCACGACTATCTGAAATTTAAGAAGAATAGTTAAAAATATACAAGGCTTGAATTAAATTATGAAAATGTTACAAGTCAATTTTAAAGAATTACTATTCTCGTGTTTTTGTTTCGGTTGGCTGACAGCTAGAATGACAAAATTCAAGAACTTGGCCGACAAAAGCCATTTACCCACACCATAATTCTCAAGTCCCATGCTGGATAATGATAGATCATCTATCATGATAGAAACAATCCAACAAATTGCTAGAGTCTGAATGATGAACACTGTGATATATCTTGGCTTATGTTGCTGGAAGATGGGAAGCCTTGCATGATATCCTTTTTTTTGTAACTTGTACAAAATTTGCAGACAACAAAAATGGTTAATTGAGATGCATCAAGCAGATATGACATCGATTAAGGACAAACAATTGGTGTGTTGTGGTTCTTGTTTGTTTACATTTTTTGTTGAAAGAAAAGTTATTGTGTTCATGAAATGTAATCAACATTAGTGACCTTTCTGTGGTCTCGAAAAGGGAAGTGTTTCAAGAAAGAAGAAATAATAAAAAAGATCAAGATAATCATAGAAAAGAAAACTCTCAGACAAACTTATGCGACTTGAAAAAGCAGTCAAGAAACCACTGTTGATTGTGTATTGTGAAGGATGCCAACAAGAGAGAAGCACCCTTAGAGCCTTATAATTTAACACCATGAACTTTCACAGAGTCTTTATGAAAAGTCAAGAACTATGTTCAATATTTTTCTGATTCAAGGATGGATGATGCATTGCTCCTCTCCTAAGTCTAGGAAGTAATAAGATCTTCCTGAACAACAACAGCTTAAGCACACTTACCACTCAGATGACAATGGCAGAGGAGCTCATTTCCATCACAAGATTCCAAGTGACCTATGACTCCATACCACCAGCCTGCAAAATGCAAGGAGACATTGTTGACATGCTCACCTAAAAATCTTCACTGTATTTCGCTTTTTAACAGTCAGAAACTGATTCTGTATCAAACTAAATGGAACATGACAATATAGTTGACTGCCAGAGTAAAATTGTCATCAGAAGATGAGGTAAATAAATGTGTTTCGACTGGAAAGAACAATCAATGTTTCTGAAGCACTCACCATAAGGGAACTCCTTGTTTCTTCTCCACTGAATCTCGATATGATCACCTGCGCGTAAATCACTCAAGCAGTCTGAGATATGAAGATCATAAGCAGGAGTATTAACAGGAGGTGCTCTTAGCCTGTCCCACTGCACTCCCTCCTCCATGATCATCATTCTTCGTCCATGTGGTGGGTACCTAAATTCAGGACAACAGATATGATAAGCCGATACCTGCATACTTTTTTTCTTTTAGCAAGTAAAAGAAGGAAAATTAAAATGAATTTTCTCCTATTGATAATTTTCATTAATATGCAGAATACCAAATGCCACAATTTCTCTTTAACAAAAAGAGTGAACCAAAATTTGCATTTTAAGTAAGGCCAGTCTATGCATACCTTGCATGAAAAGTGTCTGTGCTGCAGTCATAACTAACTTCAGCATCATAGCAAGATAACATAAACCCGACATGCCCATGCTGCGAAGAAGCATTACATTTCTTAGCAACTTAAGATAAAATAGGAAAAGCCATAAATCTTTTGAGAAACACATGAAGATCAAGTCCATGACATGAAACAGGATGGAGAGTATTCCTTTTCTCTTAATAGAGTAATCCCATTATCAGTAAACAATTGATGTTTACTAGCAACTTGGAAATCCAAATGTAACATAAATCTTCTTAACCTATCCTTATAACAAGGTAATGATATGTAACCGAGAAATATTTACAATTCCCATGTATAAGAATGAGGAAACAGATAGTAATGAACATCAAAATTACCAGTACTAAAGAATGTGTCCTGATCAATACCTCACGATTGTAAACCTGAGCTGGGAACCATAATTTGCCGCTCTCGAGTGATCGATACCAAGACATGATGGAGTCATCAGGCAAAGGGCTCTTGTGCTTGTTGCCACTGTCAATCCTAAAATTGAGCCAAGAAATAGGCCACAAACAAGAGAGCACCCCGTTCCACTTCTTGCTCCTGTTGATGTCTGCGGCACCAACTGCAGAGTCCCTTGTCGAAGCTAAATACAACTTCCACTCCCTGCGCGCCGCATTGCCGATCACTCTCCCCCATTTCTCCTTCATGTGCTTCTCCCAGAGATGGTCACTCCTGCACCTCTCTTTCAACGAGCTACAGACAGCTGCCATGTTACACAATCCGGCAGGCGACAACCGCCCGAGAATGCAGTCCAAGGCCAGCTCCGGCAAATCCAAGACCGACATCTCCGCCAGCTCCTCTACATTCTCCACTCTGTGGGTTCGCCCCTTCCCGGGAGACATCAACGACGATGGGAGGGTAAGATTTCCTGCACGAACTGGTCTACACCTCTCGAGCAAAGGCGCCAGAAAAGATAGCACTTCCTGGAACAACAAGATGGAGACCAGTCTCGTCTCACTTGCCCATTGAGGCAGGGGCTCCAGGGGAAGGGACTTGGAGAGGAGGAGGACGAAGGGGAAGAACGACACAAGGAAGAAAAGCATCAGAACGGCGAAAAGACGAGATTTTTAAGGGGGATCAAAGAAAGATACAAGAGAACACCAAATTGCTCGAGAAGC
The DNA here is from genome assembly GCF_036884655.1 of Musa acuminata AAA Group. NCBI lineage: Eukaryota > Viridiplantae > Streptophyta > Magnoliopsida > Zingiberales > Musaceae > Musa > Musa acuminata. The sequence continues at coordinate 35,971,951 of NC_088329.1, read as the reverse complement.
TAATGGCTGCCGTGCAACGCTGACGCCATGAATACTATTAAAGCTTGAGGCCAGAGGAGAGAAGACTTGGGAGCACCAAAGCTAGAAGCTTGGCCAGACCAAGCGCCATGAATCATTTAACACAATGTGAATCAGCTGCAGAAGCAGTCGAGCAGCTAAAGGAGTGAGCTCCAGAATGGAGATATGTAAAAAGAGGAAGATGGAGGTGAGCATGTAGTTAGTTGATCAGAGTCCTCCCCATCCCTTTCACTCACTCATTCCCAAGGAGAACCTGAGATCGAAGAGATGATGAGAGAGAGAGAGAGAGAGAGAGAGAGAGAGAGAGGATTCAAAGAGTGTATGATAATTATTGGGACATGGAAAAAGCTACTACATTTGGTTGAGAGGAAGCTCACTTGTTTTGCCTTCTCATGGGGTGTGTGATGTAATACTAGAAGATAAGAAAAAGGCAACCATCAACATGTTTGCGGGACAACATCTGAAATATATTTTACTTTTATTTGATTGTTTATAATGACGAAAGAAAATAAGTAAATCAAAAGAAAACTATCAAGCACAAGAAAAAAAGTTTATAAGACAACCAAAAGATTAGCTGTATTATGATTTTTTTTCCTTGTTAACTTTTTTTTATTTTAGTTCTGTACTTGGGGGATACAAAAAAGAACTAAGATATTATAATGGAAACATCAAATTAGATCAACAAATTAATTTTTTTTTCTTAAATAATGTGCAACATCAAAATGGTGAGTCTGATTATTATTATTATTTTTCATATTATCATCCTCTTTTTGTCTTTTCATTACTCCATAAAAAAAATCCCTCTGTTTCACTGAGCCACCAGCATTCCCTTTCATTGATGTCGGTCGGCTGTGGCTGAAAGATGCCTGTACCGGTTGCGTATCTGAAGCGTGCAGGATTCCTCCGCCTGTCGTCATCTGGAAACCTATTAAAGGCTTTGGCAGTGAGTACGATGACATCTGCAGCAATGATATTTAATGGGTAGACTTTTAGGCCTATGCTTACCAAATCAATGATGGATTCTGGATGGGAAGGACTTAAGCTAGCTGGATGCATTTGGAAGAGGAAGACTCTGAGTACCAAAATAATGTAATGGAGGTTGCCAAATTCCATAGTGCTTGTTGAAGAAGATCTGCAAAGGTGGAACTCAAAGTTCATCATAGCTCAAATAGTTTAGTTAAAAGGGCAAGATATTTTCAAAGCTGCTGCACTAAACACTTGGTTCCTTTTCTTGATGTGATTTGATCATAAGCACATGGATCCATTCATGCTGGTTAACTATGAATTGATTTGTGATAACATGCTTCTAACTAAGCATGGACAAGGCATGGAGGTGTTTCAATGCACAGGTGACAGGACCAGCAGGCATTGAAAAGTACCCATCTACTGTAGAGTAGTACTACTTGTCGAAGGAAAATTTGCAGTGGTGGTAGCATGGTTTGGCATCACCATGGATCCAAATGAGCTCATCACAAATCAACAAAGGGTTTTTTGTATCCCATTCATCTATGGTTCTCTGAAATACAAATACAAACTTTATTAGTCATAAAAATAAGAAAAATGATACAGAATGTAAGTTTGAGGTTTGAGAATGAGATATATACGTGCATATGTGATTATTGGGAAAACATGCCATAGAAAGAACAACTGGCTCCATTTCATGTCATAAGTATCATAGTTCAAGCTTTGGTTGCTCAGATGCTACTAGTGTCAGAATCAATAATGTTAAATAGAAATGTGAACTGGTTTTCCTTATCTTAATTCTCAAAATCTTAGGTTCATCAGAGGGGGTTGATAAACCGAAAAAAGGGCAACAGACTCAAGAGACCAGTCCAGTAAACAAACAACCCATCATCATTGTGCTTGGTCTCCAAAGATGGCAACGATCTAGCACTGAATCACTAATGGTTAAAGTAGAATCACATAAGGTTGAGTGGCCTTAATAAGATATGGATTGACTAATACAATGTGTTCTAAAGAAATTGCTGATATCAATCCATTTAGGGAACATGAGAGTGACAGCAAAGTTACAAGTGAGTGACTTCACCAAGCAAAGGAACCATAGTGGGGTTTAATGGTGCATGTTCATAAAGTTGGAGAGCCACAGGATGGTGTTGGAGGACCATGATGCAAATGAGTGGAGGCTAATTCTTGATGCTTGGTGCCACTTGCTAACAGCAAGCATCTTCCAAGAAAGCCATTAGCTTCCTGATCACAAGTGCGTGTAATGTAGCAGACAAAAGGTACCTTCCATCTTTAGAGAGGAAAGGTGATGCCACAGGCAGAGAGAACGTATCCTGGTTGTGGAGATGTCTGTGGCCACTCAAAAGATTTTTGGAATCTTTGGGATGTTTGGCACTGGTTTCGGAGACCATAAAAGTGTCACCAAAAAATTCTTTGTGCACAACCAAATTAGTAGTTCAGTATAACAACAATAATATCTACGCAGTTATGACAACAAACTCAGCTTCTACAATGATGATCATGGTTGCAAGTAAAAATGAACATATAAGAATTGTAATACGAGACCTCTGATAAATATCTGAGATAATCTCGAGCCCCCCTTGGTCAAAAAAATAACACCTCCTCGGTCTCAGCCTCCTCTCTTGGGGAGTGTCAATGTAAGCAGTTATACCCATGCAGCAGAGGCTATTATCCAAGGTATGATAATTCCAAAAGCTCATCCATTGAAATAAGAAACAATGCTACAGCTTACCTGTTTGACTCAAGCAGCAATGCGGCCCATGGGGGCTAACTCAAGGGTTCATCACTTTCTGACCTAGCGATATGCCTGCAGAAGACAAAATTTCAGATTTATAAAATCTGAAATAAAATTCACATTGTAATTTATACATTTTTCACAGTAGTTATGAGTAAGAGCTGATTTTCGATATGCCATCATATCTATATACTTGCCCAACCAATATAAAAAAAACTTAAGTGCATGTTTTTAAGCTTTTAATCCATGATGAAAAAGAAAACAAATCAAGGCTTAAGAACAACTTATTTTTGAGGATGACAACCAAGAAGCAGTAGTTTAATATCAAATAGTATCAGAAAATCACATAAATTCCCACATGGTGTAATAAATTAAAACTACCAATTCGAAGAACTCGTCCAACTTTCATCATTTTAACTTTAGCAAACACAGATTATATATCAACATTTTTCTAAATCTTACAAACAAAAAAATGCAATAAAATCTTTTGGAAATGGTAACTAAGATGATAATTCAACCCTGGTTTTGTGTTAAGTTGTTTCTGAAAACAAAGATGATGGACAAATATGCTTCTTGAAATCTTAGAATAAATATGTTTCTCGTAACCAAACCAATTTAAATATTTCTTATGAATCTCTTATAAATTCCTTAAAATGAAATGTGAACCTGTGCCATGGGTTTAATGCAGAGCATCTATGCATCAATTTACAATTGAGATGACATGTGACATTGAATTATCAATTACTAGTAACCTCATGTGTTCTATATATATATTGAACAGAGAAAAATGCTGTCATACAATTACTTATAGGTGGATGCTCCTTTGCTGTCTCATCGAGGAAACAATAAAAATGACCAATGTTTCATACGTATACAAGAGCAAACTAATGGCATATTTCTATTATAGGGCAGTCATCCGAAAGTAGAGAAGGTTACACCACTCAGATTTCTCAGGTTCCATACACACTAATCTCAGCAAAATCAGCAAGTGATTCCACAATTAAAGGTAAATAACAATGTGAAATAAAAAAATAAGTAACATTTAAAGTAAGTAACAATGTGAGGGATGATAATGTGAGGTATCCACAGTTCGGTGTAGAATCAGTGACTACTGTTCTATGACAACAGAAAACTTTACACCAACCAGTATATAGAATAACAATGTGAATAATTTGCAGTTCCGTTGCAAAATGGTAAACGAAAGATCAGACCAGATCGCCTTCGGAATCGTAGAACTAGTTCTCAATATCGACATGCTGTTCCTCCGGCTCGTCGTCGGAGTACTCGAACCCACCGTCCCTCATATCAGTATCTACACAATCCAACAGGATCATCTAAAATGAAATTACGGAGGTAAATAGAAGCAGTGGGTACAACGAGACAAGGAGAGATCAGAACAAAAATCAAAGGGGAGAATGCAAGATCGCTCACCGGAACCCATGGTTTGCGACTGCCGCTCGATCTGGGAGAAGGATCTCGGGCTTCGATCGGAGGGTCATAGCTAGGGTTTTGGCGATGGATCGACAGATCGAGACGAAAGAGGTGAACAGGCCGCGAATGGAAACAGGCGCGACAGCGGTTCGAATCGCGCTCAAGGCGAAGTAAACCCTTGTTTGGGCCCACAAATCTTGGACTATTTGGGCCCACAGCCTCCCTTGGTCTCCAACAGTCTCCACGTGATGGTTAGTGTACAATCTGGCCGAGGCTCGCGTCAGAGAACATTGGGAGACTGAGCAGTCTCCAAACGTTGTCGCCGTTCTACGTCGGCAAAGACAGAGAACATTATGTGATTAGAGAGCTGGGGAACCTCGCAAACCTCAGAGGTGAGCTCCGTATATTAGGACTGAAGCATGTTGTTTGTGTTGATGATGCCAAGGCAGCCAACTCGGTGAGCAAAGCGCACCTGGAGAAGCTGACTCTAGAATGGTTTAGCAGTTCCATTGATTACAGCAAGGCCGACTGTGGCGATTCCAGTGAAGAAGAAGCCACTGCGCAGGATCAGAACACGGAAGATGATCCATTGGAGCGCAAGAAGAGAGCTGGCGAGTTGCAGTAACAGTATGGCACTCGAGGCATTTCCATGCCTGGAGACACTGGAACTCCGGACAATGCCTGAGCTGGAGAAGTGGACTGATGTGGAGGACGGTGGATTCCCTTGCCTTCGTCAACTTACAATCGGAGGTTGCGACGAGCTGAGGACCATTCCATGTCTGCCTTCGTTGCAGACACTAGAGCTGGACTAATGTAGAGGCTTGACAGTCCTCCCAAAATTCCCACGACCGACCAGCTTAGAGATGCTGATAGCTTCATTGCCTCAGAACATACCCAAGCTTCAGATTCATAGTTCGTTCGGTCAGCATATCGCAAATTAACGATCTAGTGATGAAGGAACAAGAGGGCGAAGGTTGCAGATGGATCACATCGTGGAGGTTCAAGAAACAGCAGCCAATAATGGAGAATTACAATCTCTTGCATGTTTCTGTAGCTTCCTTTCCTGCTTCGGCAACAATCTCAGGCAACTTCCGGGCATCACCTGTCGTCTTTTTGAGGCTGCCTGCTGTGACTGGCTCTGTTTTGGGATGAGAAATCCAGGATTTACTTTCAGTGCTTGATGTTAATAGAATAAGATAAATTTCAATTAAAAGAACATTTTTATTGGACTATAATGAAGAAAGCATATCGAATAAACAACATCTGACCAGTAAGAAGTTCTGAATTAAGTATCTTAGCAGTAATTTTTTTTAGGAGATGAAACAACAGTGGATCCTGCAAAACCTGTAAACTTGATCAGGAAGAAGGAACTGTAAGCCAAACTTATGCTAACTTGTTATGGTACATTGACCAAATACTTGTTGCCATCCCTGAAACTTGCCCTTCTTGTTTCTGATGGATTGATATATTCTTACAAAGATCAATCTTTTTCACCATGGCTCCTGTAAGCAACCAATGCTGCTGAGAGAACACCAACAACCAGTTCGTGAGCTTCCTTTTCCTCGAGTGAAAGAAAGTTCAGAGACAACCCAAATGCTTGAGTAGGACACCACAATGCTGTGGCACAGACAGTGGTCCATATGTATCAGAAAAGAAGCCACATTGCTGAACTGAGTTGTTCAGGTATCAGCATCTGATGAGAATCTTTCTCTAACTCTTGGAAATCTGTAGACAAGAGCATGTTCAGACCGCAAGGCGACTTTGCGGTCTCTGACATGCTCTGACAAGGCCAGCCTAACTTGCTGATCTGGATGGTAGTTGATCGATGTCGTGCCGCAACCGCTTTCTAGGACTTTTGGCCAATTTGCAGGTGAAGCTTCACTAGCAACCTTGTGGGGATCACTAGCAATCTACTTGTGAACCTTCATTACTGTGCCAAGAACAATGCAGAGTAAAGTGGTTGCACCAGAAACACAAGTGCTTGGAAGATGATGGTTTGCCTTGTTCATCTGCAACCAAGTGGTTTTCAAGCACTGAAACAAGGCACAAATATTTCTGTCATTACTGTTGGCAGACATAATATGCAAAATCTTGGTATTTAACTCAAAGAGGCAGCTATGAGATCTCATCCTCCATGGTTGTCTAGTTAGTGCCTCAACTTTCCAATGGCATTTGATTGAAACCTGGGGTCAATTAAGCCTCAAAGACATCAAAAGCTCACCTCACATCAATGGAGAAGCTGTATTTCAGTTTGGTCTTCTCAAATTCAGATGTGGATTCATGCAAAACTTAAGGCACAATTCTTTCATTTCAAAAAAGGAATGAAAAAAGTATCTGCTCATAACATGATGTCAACAAAAAAAAGTTTAAGTGTACCACAAGCAAATTGTGTAACTCAATCATTACCATAATCCTATTCACTCACTTAGCATGAGGATTTCTTTAAAGGACTGGTGACCACAGATACTCATGTTAGATCATCATTCAACATCAACTGGAGAACTGACATGAACCATTGTGTGTTTGTGTTTTGGACAGAAGCCACCTACAAGATATAGAAATGCAAATGTCTAATCATTCAATTAATTTTCTTCAATTATTGATATAAGGGATCCTTAAATTTTGTACCCTGTTTCCTTTTTCATTAAAATTTACATATGTTTTCAGGCAAAAATATCAAATTTCACTTTCAATAATGTTTAGATGGAAATGCAGCTTAAGCATATATGTAAGATAGTATATTTGTCCTTGCAATTTTTAATATAATATACTTTTTTCTTCAAAAATAAGATCATATACATATATATATATATATATATATTCACATTCATAAAAAAAACTGAGGGTACTAATATTAATAATATCAATAATGAGTTCAAAATTAGCAATATATTAATAATTAAAATACCTAAAATGCTCTAATATTCTCAGTATCATAATTATTATTAAAAATATTGAAAGAGTATAAATGTAATAAGAATTTAACATCTCTATTTAATATATGCATGCATATATGTTAAAGTCAAATTTAAAATGATAAATATGGCAATCCGAAATTTCAGGAAATAGCAATATAATTAAATGTTGGCATGAAATCTTTGACCATGCAGAAGATATAGATGTATAAGTTTCATAGGAGTATAAGAAAGAAGCTAATCCATTGAACACAATAAATGCAAATCAAGTTAACAGTACTTGTATTCAATATTCAACATTAATTTCTTGGTAGTGAAAAGGAGTCATCAGCGCACCCACTGACACACGCCACAAATTCCACACCCTGAAATTACAGCGATGAGAGGGTGCAAAAAGCGGGTTCTACCAGGTGCTGGTGCACTTAATTTTACCGGGGAACCACTGGCGTATCTAAAAATGGCGTCTTGATGAGCTGCGGCGAGGTCAATAAATGTGGAGCACTTCCTCCTCCCAACGCCCTGCTCCATTCGATGAATTTCCACGCAGGAATCTCCAAATTCGTTGCTGTTGCTCTTCGTTTCGCTTCGGCTGGTCTCCGTTCAGGTGGAGAATTGGTCTCGTTCGAGCGAATCGAGACCCCAGGGAGGTGCAGGAGAGGAGTGGTTCCGCATCTTTGTGTACGTGGGTTTGGGCCAAAGATTGGGTTTTGAACGCATATCGAGCTTCAGAGGTGCAAAAGTGGGCGATTTTGGGGGTAAATACTGTTTGACGTGCTCAATGTTAAGCTATTTTTCTGCCGTCTCTTCTGTTGTCCCAAACTGGTTTTGGGTAGGTGTCTGATATTGGTCGATTCGGCTTTTCTTCAAAGAATCGCTACTAGTGTAATGACTTGTTTTCTAGAGTTACGTTTTTGATCGGAAAGTCTTGAATGCAATTCAATTTGGAATTCTTTTGGTAGATCATTGAACCTGAAAAGGGTTTCCTTTGGCAAAATGTTGCCTTTTCCCTTTCCTGGTTGAAATTGATTGTAATGGTGGAAACCTTGTTCTTGCAGACCATTGAATTGACGAGCTTGAGGCGTTTCAGCTTCGTGGTTGCGGCATTCTTTCTTTTGGCGTGGTGAAGAACCCATCTTGCTTTCGTCGTTACTGTAACCTTGGCATTTGGTTTTGGTGTCGGAACAATGTGTTTGATTGCTCAACTAGAGAGAACGCAAACCAAATCCAGAATCCACGCCGATCCCTCCCTCCACCAGGACCATTTCGACCGGATTCCGGACTCACTGGTGCTGCTCATCTTCAACAAGCTCGCCGATGTCCGGTCCCTTGGTCGCTGCTCAGCCGTGTCCAAGCGCTTCAATGCCCTCGTCCCTCTTGTCCACAATGTGTATGTTAAGATTGATCGTGTAGTGTCCATCGATGGTGACTCCTTCGACGCCTTAGACCTCTCCCTCCCCAAACCAAGAACCCTCTTTGCCCATCTCTTAAAGCTCATTCTTTTTGCCATCCTCCAACCCTTACACTACCTTCAGAACATTCATGGTTGGAATAAGCCCCTTCTGCCACAGCTCTCCCATCACTCCCCTCGTCAAGTCCTCAAGAATTTCACCCATGTTCGCAACCTAAGGATGGAGCTCCCTGCTGGTGATGTCAAGACCGAGGATGGAGTCTTCTTGAAATGGAGAGCAGAGTTTGGAAGCACCCTTCAGAACTGTGTGATACTGGGTGGAACCATGATGGACTATAGACCTGCTTCGGCCAATTTAGAGGGGGGAATGGAAGACAATGGAAGCATACCCGAGTCGTTCTATACGAATGGAGGGCTAAAATTGCGCGTCGTCTGGACTATCAGCTCTTTGATTGCTGCATCGACGAGGCATTATCTTCTCCGTCAAATCATCGAGGAACACCCAACGCTGAGCAGCTTGATCTTGACAGATGCTGATGGCCAGGGAACATTGACCATGGGAGTGGAGCAGCTGAAGGAGTTCAGGGAGAAACCATTGGCAATGTCAGCATCATCAAATAGGACTCAGGTGCCAGCATCATACATGAAGCTCAGATATGCTCCATTCTTGGAGCTGCCCGATGGAATGGGAATGCAAGGAGCTACACTAGTGGCTATCAAGCCCGCCGGAGAGGGCACCAGCGGTGGCCATTATAGCAGGAAGGAAGCCGAGGCCTTTATTTGTCGGGCGTTTGATGATCCACTCCAGGATACAGTTAAGGCATTGGTGAAAAACCGAACTTACCTCTTGGAGATGAATGGATTCTAGCTCAATTCTGCCTCTCGGGTCAGTTTTCCTACTACAGCTTGTACTGCTCGTTTACATGAAACCAGTTGTAGAGTGCCATTTCTACAGAAATGAGATCTCACTAGTTGCACTAGCTATAAATTTTTTTTTGTTGATCTCTGTACAGTAAGGATGCCTGGCTTTATTACAAGTTATTGTACACAAATAGATCTACTTGGCTTTATGGATGATACCTCGAATGCATGTGGCTGCAAAAGAGCATCTTCTGAGCTTTCTTTCTTGAGAATGTCTATTATGCTCATGATGATACTATCTAAGCAGTACACTAGTTGTGTTATTTTTCTTCATGTTCTTTTTGGCTTCATTTTGGGGATGCCACATATTATCAGAAAACAACATTTCAGCCCATTGTGCATCTGTTTTTCGTAATAGAAAACACAGCAGTTTTGTCATTTTTGAAGTATTTCCATTTTGTTAGAACCAATCTTTTTTCCTTTCTGCTTCATCCATTTGAGCTGTGATTTTTTCATTATTCCACTTCTTGTGTTGCAATTCGTTCCTACATGAAGACATTTGGATTTCTGTAGCACTCTAGAAATTCAGTTTGCAATCTTCATCATGATAATGTCATAATTTCACAGCAAAGATACATATCAATGCAAAGGTTCATCTAGAATTACTGAACATGTTTCTGATTTCGACAAAGCTTTTAAGGAGGGGTGAATGGATTTGAAGAGATCATCTTGGTATCTTGTTATTGACATGGTTTGGCAGTTTAAGAAATTCTTAGACAACTGATTCAGTGAACTTATGTAGTAATAAAAGCTCAGTCAACTCCAGTAGTTGATGACACGAAACAGTGTAGCAGAGCAGATCACTTGGAGAACTTTGCATCGATAATTGGCTCCCTTGCAGCTTTCCATCAAGCTGGTATCTTGTTTTTTGCATGGTTTGGCAATTTAAGCAATTCTTAGACAAATGACTCAGTGAATTCATGTACTGATAAAAAGCTCAATCAACTTCATCAGTCGAGAACATGAGATGGTGTGGCAGAGAAGATCACTTGGGGAATTTTGCATCAATAAATGGCTAACCTACAGCTTTCGATCAAGCTGCTATCTTGTTCCTTTTGTTTGATTCCTTGAGGTAGGAGATAATGCAATGAGCTTGATCCCACTGACAGATGTTGATGTTTCATCTTATCAAAATATATAGTCATGATGGACAAGTGAGAGATAACAGGAGGATAGTGATGAGAAACATGCAGGCCACAGTAGCAGCTTAGATTTCATTTTCATTTTGGGTAGCACATAAGCTTTGGCCAATGTCTAGTTATGTTTATTAACAAAACAGCAGTGGAGGGCCCTGATATCAGCTGGTGCATAAACATCAGTTTGATGTGTTGTTTATGACAGTTTTGTTCCTCTTGTTTGATTCCTTGAGGAAGGAAATAATGCAATGAGATTGATCCCACTGAAAGATGTTGATGTTTCATCATCTAATCAAAAGAAATCCACAGCATGAACAAGGATTGCAAACTTATTTGGACTGTATATCAAACCAAAAGAAGACTACTTCTGCAGGAAGAAATGCTTGGAATGTGAAATAAATATAATGAATAAAAAAAAGCTGAGAATCAAGCAAAACTCATAAATTGTATTGCAATATGTAACAAATAAAAAGTAATCCAGCAGAGAGAAAACAAAATCTAATCTGAAGATGTATGTAAAATTAAATTCCTCATAATCAGGCAAAACAAAATAAATTGTTTTCCATATGTATAAGAAATAAAACATAAGCCATCAGAGTGAACAGAAACAGAAAATATATATTGAACTTTAAATTTGGAGATGCAGGAAGAAATCCATGAAATGTAAGATAAATGTAATAAATAAAAACTGAAAATCAAGTAAATGAGGCAAATAAATTGTTTTGTCTGTAACAAACAAAAACTAAGCCATCAGAGACAGAAAAAAATAATAATCTAATTTGAAGATGCATATAAAATTAAATTTCTCAGAGTCAGGCAATACAAAATAAATTGTTTTCCATATTCATATGGAATAAAAAAAAAAACCCATCAGAGTCAGTGAAAAAGGTAAAATTTATCTTATATTTGGAGATGCAGAGGATCGAACCTATACCTCTCGCATGCAAAGCGAGCGCTCTACCATTTGAGCTACATCCCCGAGATGTTTCAAAGCACACAAATAATATATATATATTTAAATTATGTAGAAAACAAGAAAACAAGAAAACAAGAAAACAAGAAAACATAGGAAAATACTTCATATTCTTTATCATTGTATCATCACAATAATCAATTCGTCATTCTGACAGTCATATATATATATATATATATATATATATATATATATAATTTGAAGCTTTTTTTTTTAGGGATAGATATGCTAAACTCATATTTAAAAGGATAAATTGAAAATTAGATTATTTCTTTTATTCCTTTATGCAAGGATTAGTGATATGATTATGATGTAGCAGCATAACTAGGAATAAGATATCGGTCATCCATCACAGTGGACCGATATACGAAGTTACAAATGTTATATCAGCGTCAATTATATTATATGTGTCTATATCGGACTGTTACAAACCTCAAAAGCGTTATACTTACTGCTGTGACATGCATCAGCTGGCAGCCACGTGACGTTAGTTGACTTCGTCTCCCCGCGGAACCGAAATTTTCTTATTTCCTCTTATTAATTCCTTTTCGGGTCCGCCTTCTCTTTCCGTCCGCAAGAGGCGAAGAAGCGGAGCACTCTCGCGCCCCGATTCGGCTCTCGACGCCTTCACGATCTCGAGGTTAATCCATTCCTCCTCCTCTCCACGACTTCTCCTCGGTCTTGGAGTTCCGTTTGTCGTTGCTTTATATCGCATGCCGTTGTTTTAGATCACGGAGATCGGCGATCTTGTTCTCTCTTTTTGTCGGTTTCTGATCGGGGTCATGTTTGTTTCTGCTTTAGATCGGTGGAATTTTGTGTTAGATCTTTGATCCGTCCGTGTGATTCTTATTGTAGCGAAAGGGAACGATGGGGCTCAGCTTCGCGAAGCTGTTCAGCCGCCTGTTTGCGAAGAAAGAGATGAGGATCCTGATGGTAGGGCTTGATGCCGCCGGTAAGACGACCATCCTCTACAAGCTAAAGCTCGGAGAGATCGTCACCACCATTCCCACCATTGGTGAGTGTTGTTCGTGTTCTTAAACGAGCTTTCCTCTTCTCGACGTTGATATCCTGAAACCTGATGTTTCTTGTTTGTTCTGCTCGATTTGTTTGAATTGGCTCCTCTATTTAAATAGATATCATGCATTAATTTACCTATTTGGGTGAGTTCGTGATGTAGAAAGATTTAATTGGTGGGCGTGTGGGCAGAGATCTCTAACACGAACTCATGATAGCGTTTTCTTATCGCTCCCTTCGAAATGAGCTTTCTTTTCGAGAAAGGCCTACACGAAGAATCGATTGAACAAACCGTAGTGGCACATTCTCTCCGTGAGGGGATTGGCACCTAGAAAAGGCACTGCTGATTTTTACGTTTTCTATGGATCTTCTATTTATTCGTTTATCTATTACCAGTCTGAAACATACAATTTGATTTTGACATTTGTTTTAACAGTTCCAAGACAAAAGTTCTTTGTTCAATTAGGCGAACTGTAGGAAATGGATGTGGAATATCTCGTTATTTTAATGTTTTACTTCTCTTTCTCTTGAAAGTATGGCAATGCTTCCAATAACCCTAAGGCTTCCAGTGATCATAATTAATGTGGAGGATCAGGGTGATTTAGCGGTATGAAGACTTTTACCCTATCAATGTGGAAACTTGTTTTTTATACCTAAGAAAGATGAATAATTTAAGTAATTATTGGTGTTTGTGGTGGATGAAATGTATATGCTTGTGTCTTGAAAATCATGTCATTGTAGTGTAATTATGGTGGAATTTTATGCAGGATTCAATGTGGAAACTGTTGAGTACAAAAACATTAGCTTCACCGTGTGGGATGTTGGTGGTCAGGACAAGGTACTGCTGTAATTATGTTAGACAACTTTTCATTATCCATGCAACTATGTGAATGGATCATAAGAGTTGATGAGTCTGTTGGTTGTTTAACTAGTTTGCCGTGTTTCTCACTGCTTGTGTAATGGTGATCTTGTTTGCAAGAACAGATCAGACCTCTGTGGAGGCATTACTTTCAGAATACGCAAGGCCTTATCTTTGTTGTTGACAGCAATGATCGAGATCGTATTGTTGAGGCAAGGGATGAGCTCCACAGGATGTTAAATGAGGTAACCTCTTTTAACGATAATACTTACCTATCAAAAGATTTAATGTCAACTTCATTCTTGCATAGGTGCTCCTGGAAAGTCTAGTTGGGGTAGAAATACATTGCCTACTTGGCAGCAAGAACATGTAATTCTTTACAATTTAGGTTTACCATATGGCTCTAGGAGATTCCATCCAATAAATTTTGACAAATTATTCTCAGAAATGAAGCTAACTTTCGTGTCCTCAACTTCCTTGTTCATACACTTCCATGAAACTTATCTTGCACGTTTTGGTTAAAGAGACTGTGATTCTACATATAACCAATTTGGTGGTGGTGTTATTAACTTATTAAATGTAATGTGATTATATTTCTCATATAATTTCCTGTGATTCAAGACTTGATCCAAAAAAAAAAGTTTAACAATCTTGTTTCATTATCTTGGAGGTAACAAAAATGGATTAGAATTGGAGGAAAAAAGGTTCATCAGATTAAAAGAAATATCAGATGAATCTTTTAAGCAACTGATTCAATCATTGAATGTGAGCCCGCCTGATTCCTTCAGCATGTATTCTACAATGGATGGAGAGGCTTCCTTTTAGCATAAACTGAATAGGTTTCACATACAAGACATGACATTTCTCTGTAATTTTCTTCTCGATCTCCTATATACTAATTTTTTTCATATTTTGTTCTATAGTACTAATTTTGAATACTTATATTTACATTAATTTTTTTTCTTTGCTAATGAAAGTTGAATTTCTGATTGCTTTATTTATTCTCTTTGATTTTAGGAGGTCATGTAATTGCATCTTGTATTATTTCAAGTCATGAAGCCCCCTTTCTTTTTCTTTTTCCTCAACTTTCTTATTTTACTCAAATTATCTAATTTTATTGATTGTTATGAATTTAAAATATTTCGGAAAACAAAATTTGGAAAACTTACCCACTGCAACTGACAAAATGTGTTGGTCAGGCCTCCATTGAAACAGGACAGAGTGAATATTTCGACCACAATATATTGTGCTTATAATCACATTTTTAACTTATAATTTATCTTGCTCATGCTAATTCAGAGATTGATACATGAACACATGATGTTGGTGCTGTCATGGAACATCTGTTCTAACATCATGTTCATGGTTTTGATACAATCAGATAGTATTATTGGATCATAATGCCTAGTGTGAAGTTTGGTGGTATCAACTTTTTGTATTTAAATGACATTTGGAACCCTTCCATCGGTCGTTTAGTAAATGTGAAATTTAAAGCATTTTTGGTGATATCAACTTTTTGTGTTTAAATGGCATCTGGAACCCTTTCATCAAACATTTAGTAAGTGTGACATTTAAAGCATTTCAACTGTCTACTTTATTATAATAAGAAAGCATCATTATACTACCATGATTTACAGTTTCATTGTTGTTCTTGATAACTGTTCTGGTACTGCTAGGATGAGCTACGGGATGCTGTCTTGCTTGTGTTTGCGAACAAACAAGACCTTCCAAATGCAATGAATGCTGCTGAAATCACTGATAAGCTTGGTCTGCATTCCTTGCGTCAGCGACACTGGTAATATATTTATCACTTGATAATCTAATGGTTTTAGCTCATTACCTGCCATAGTAAAAAGTAAATTACAATCTGTTCCTTGAAAACTAGTTCATAGCAAGTGTGGTGGAATCTATTGATGGTAACTAAGGTGGTATATATAATGAAGAGATCAGTTGAGCATATGATTGTTTAAAATGGTGTCTTGATTATTTGGAAGAAAACCAAGTCGATCAAGCGTAAATAAAATAGTTGCCAGTTTTCTTTCGTAATTTGTCATATTGAACTGTGTATTCAGATTTTACCGTCCCACGAAGATTTTCTATGCCCTTTCGGTAGATCTGATAGACAATTGATTTGATATATTTAAGGCCTCCAATGCTTGACTGGTTTCTTGCGATTACTATGCTCAGGTACATACAGAGCACTTGTGCTACATCTGGTGAGGGTTTGTACGAGGGGCTTGATTGGCTCTCCAGCAACATCGCCAGCAAGGTAACGACTACTACTACTACCTTTTCTTAGTTCGTTGATGAGCATGTGTATGTAAGCACCGACAATATTAATTCTCAACAGAAAGCATTCCTAAGTTTCTTGCCATAGGAAGCCTTCTATATTTTTCTCTTGCAAATGAGAAATCTCCTTTCCATGAAAAGTAAACGATGTGTGCTGACTAAAAATTATTTTGACAGTAAACAAAGCATGGGGGGTCGCTCAAAAGCAGCAGTATGCATCGTTCACGGCATCAGCACATTAGAGGGACACGATGACAGTTAATGTTCCGCTTGGATGGGTGCTATCTCTTTGTTATTCCTGTCTCGTGCAATTCAAAAAAAATTTCCATTTGCTTTGTTGAATTGGATTTTTGTGGATGAAACTCTTGTTAGAAACACCTTTCTTTGACCTGGAATTTGCTTTCACCATTTTCAATAGAGATTGTGCCGTCTTTTAGTTCATAGAGTTTGTTTTATCTGCTAAAAAATTTGGATAGAAAACGTCATCAATCATGTGTGTTATTTAATGCAATGAAAATTTATTTTTGAGTGAAAACACAAAAAGTGTCGCGCAGTATTGAAACATTATGAGCCAAATGATATCTCATATAAAGGTCCAAATCAAATATTGGTTTGGGTTTAGTTGATGTATCCTGATGATAAGAACGAGCAAATGTGTCAATATTAGTTTTTAGAGCGAAATAGAACGTGATTGTTCGTGCATAACCGAGCCTTGTCTCGTAATAACAAAGATAATTCCTTCTGAAGTCAAAATCGTGGGGAAGAAAAAGAAATCCTCCCAAAGATCAGAGGCAGATTCATTTTTGAAGTGATCCCACCGTACGTTTAGAGGTCCCTCGAATAATAATAATAATAAAAGACATTAAGCTATCGATAAAATGCATCAAAGTTTTCGATAATATATATATATTAGTCAGTCCACAGGCTTTCGATAGAATGCATCAAAGCCGTCTTCCGAACAAAGAATCACAGCGAAGAAGGAAAATGGCAGGCAGTCCCATTAGCCTATTTGCTGGCAAAACATAAACATATTTTGGAAGTCAAGAATTTTTGAGACAAGACAACCGAATACATTTCAGGATTAGGAAATGGACATGCAACTTGATAAACCCCCCAAGTCCATATGTGGAACTTTGGTTTTAAGAAATGACCTTGTTGCAGGATTGATTAGTAGGCAGACTGCACTCAATCATGCTCTTAATACTTGTGTCTGCAAAATTTGGACTTACCCCTCCTATCTTCCTCCTGCACAGCAATTGCAGAAAAAATTGCACACAAGTATTACTCTCCTTTTTCTTTTGGCTTCAGTTCAAAGGCAAATGTAGGCTTTGACTAAATGTTGATGCACATTACAAAATCAACTTACAAAGTAAAAACATACCTTACGTCAGCAAGCTAGTTTTCCATTTTCATATCCAGATCTAAGCCACTGTTAGTTAAAACTAATCAGAGACGTCAAGGGATGCAGGACAAATAGAGTTTATTTAAGAAGGGTTACCTCTCTTTTGCCTCTAGCTTGATTTGGTCGATATGATTCTGCAGATCTGCACATGCAGCCTGGATTTCGATGTTCTTCTGACACAATTCCCTCCACTGTGCATTCAGCATATTAAGTTGCCCACCTGTATTTTGCTGATCACAACAAGCATGTCTTAGTCGTAGCGTAAAGCATAGGCATGGACAAATCATCATACAAGTGGTGACACCGATAAAGACTCAGAAGAAGGAAAAAAAAAAAAAACATTTACCTGTTGGAACTTCCTATCACGATTTACCGCTTCTATCAGTTTGTCATACTCCCTTGCCGTAGCTTCTAATCTGAAGAGAGATTCAGTTAGCTGCGATGAAGAATTTCATGTACAAGCGAACTGAAGATATACAGAGTCAAATCTGTTTAAAAGTATTAACACATAATTTTACATTTAGAAACCCACGCGATTCATGAATATTGTGACCAAGGGGCCTCACTAAACTAAACATGAAGAAAAACAAAGAAAACTAAGCAACCCCATAGCTGATCCATTTCTAACAACCCGATGAACTTCTAGGCAATCAGGACAGGAGTCCTTATGGTTAGTACTTAACAAAAGATGATGCAGAGACTTTGTTCTCTATGGGTTGTCGCCAACATATTTTAAATCTTAACCTCATTACACATCAATAGTTTAGTTTTCCAACATTACCACACTCTAGTATGCCGCATAATCATATGGTTACGAGTTACAAAGACTCTCATATTCTTTAAGATTCCCTGCCATGACGAGTTTTCAGACCAATCTTTGTATCCTCCAAGTTATCGATGGACTGTTATTTCTTAAATGATATTCTCACGCCCATTGCAGATGATAAAAACTGAAGGATCTGAACCTTTTATAGATTTGTCATGTTATTGTCATCAAATTTCTTACTCTGGCTGATCTTATCTGTCAAAGTTTAGAAACTGACTCATGCGTTCGTTGTGGGTATAGGACAAAGATCCTACCTACAGAAGTGTATATCTTAAATTTTATGAACATCTTAAAATACATCGAGAAACAAAATCACAATTAATTTCATTATCAATCACAAAGATGATAAAGACTAGAAGATAATTACCTGGATAAATACGCCTCCATTTCTCTGTTCTGATGCTTCCAGACCTCAGCACCATGGTTCAACAACATTTCCAGATTCTCAATCCTTATAATTAATAAAAATACATAAAAATTAGAGGCATGTTTGCCCAACATAAATTGCACACGTTTGAACATAACTGAATCTTACAAGGTAAAATGGTAGAAGGGTTACTGAGTAATAGGAGGCTGCAATGTGCAACAAAAAGCAGGTAACCGTGATCACGCCTTTTATGTACCATGATAACTATGTCGTTAATTTTATGTCACATGAATGTCGCTCCAAATGCTGTTTACTTTAAGATTGATTAGAGAATCACAGAGGATCTCAGATTGGAGGATTTAATGAATCTATGGACCGTAAAGATTGTTAAATCAATGCAATATGCATATATATACATCATATTTTGCCAAAACAAAACACTTGCATAGACATTATTTGTATGCAATAAACAATTTATTTATCTTTTTTTTTTTAAAGAGCATCAGGGAACTGTATAATTTCTTATGAGAGATTATTAAAACAAATATCCTCACATCATTCAACATAATGGCCGACTAATATGTACTGGGGTCACAATGTTTAACCCAAGCCATAAGCATTGGATCACTATAACATACAAGTTTATGGTTTTCTTGACTGTGATCTCACATACAGTATTCTTGGTTTTAAATAAACGAAAATGTTTTACAAATCAGTTTTCTGTTTTCAGTTTCTGAAAACAATCATGCAAAAGTTCAATTCATAAATATAAAATTAAGAACTTTTTAAGATGTCTCCCGTTGTTACCAACTTGTACTCACTCCTTGTGGACACCATCAGTCTTTAATTGAAGCAGAGGAAGAGACAAAGTGGGGTGTGCCAAACGGAAGCCATGTCACTTCTCAGCAAGAAGATGACAGAAATCACAAAGAACAGTGATCAATAATTAATGGCACCCGATAGCACTACAGAAGACAATGGGTATTGGTAGAGGTGGTGGTCGGTGACATTGGTAGTGGGCAAACACTGGCAACAATGAGACATCCTTGGTGGGCAGCGATGGTTGGTGGCAAAAGCATTAGGCAAAGAGTAGTAGTAGTAGCAAGAGGTCTTGTTGCAAAAGTATTAAGTATTCCGACAAGATAGCTTTCAAATAAGTTTCCAACTAGGAAATAACCAAAGAACTATTCTTTGTTTTTTTTTTTTTTTAACATTCTCAAAAACTGAATTACAAAGAAATCTGAGATCACAGCCATATGTGCCCTCATTTATTCTTTCTGAGCTGATGACAACCAAAAAGTAATGCAATCTCCCATTCAACCATGACTTTTCATTGGAATACTATAAATAAGTCAATTTTATGTTCCAAGGGTCCTGATGTGCAACTTCCCTAAATAGTCTATCATTAAGGGAAAAAAAGAAAAGAATTAATGCACTTGTATAGGACTTGATTTGCCTATAACTAATATGACAAACTTCAGGATTATGGAACATTTGGAAAAGGTTTGTGCATACAATATTTAGGTTACTAGGTACATCAAAATCATAATAAGTGGTAATAAAACAAGTTGAATAGATTTTCCATGATGACTAATACCTTATGGGCTAAGTAAACCTCGAGGGTAGTGAAAACAAGGTTTGATGTACCGAAGATTACTGCTAAGTACGAGTGGTACATACCGGTCCAACAGAGGATCAATATGGGCAGTACATTAATACATTCCCAATGTACTATATGTCGGTATGCTCGGTACAACTCGATACACACTGTACAGATAATTGATTGGTATACTAGTACGGACCAGTAATGCGAACCATGAATGAAAGTATAAGTTGTGGAGTCCCACATAGGAAAAAACATAAAGAATGGATTAACATGCAAGACATGAAGGCCTCCTAGCAATAAAATAGGTTAGCCATTTTGATCCATGTCACAAGGTACTCTTAATACAAGTACTAGATTACTTTTTTTTGTAATAATAGTTACATAGATTCTCTACTCAAATCATTGATGCTTCTGTCAAGGCAACACACACCCCATAATTCTTTCTAAGGAATAAAGTTGGGTTACATATTAGCTTGTTGATGCCTTATTCTCAGTGGTCTTACCACCCTTAATGAAGGGTATCAACTTTTTGAGAATGTAATCTTGGAAATCATGGTTTGTTGATACTTCTCACAATCCAAGCAACCTAACAATTTGTATTGAGTAGGCAAATTAACATGAGCCAAATTTGTACTAGGCTCTCGAATATTATACAAAACAATGATCTAAAAAGCGTTAGACGCCAAAAGGCGCCAAGGTGCAAAAATGCCTAAGGCACTAGGCGCTCGCCCGAGCGAAACGAGACGCTAAAATATAAATTAATTAATAAATATAATTATTTAAATAAAAATATGATATTAAATTAAAAAATCTTACAGAATCACAATATCACATTAACAAAAAATCTCAAAATTCAAAACAATACCAATAATTTCAAATAAATAAAAATTGGCAGTATTAAAATCAAAATAATATATTATTAATCTAATAAATAAAAAAATATTGTTACTAGTATATAGTTAACAGTATATTGTTAATATACTGTTAACAGTATACTATCGAGTCAATGTGAGTAGAGGGAGTAAGAGTAATAGTAGCGGCAATGGCAACGGGAGCGACGATAGTGGCAAGCAACGACAGCAACGGTAGTGGCAGCGGCAGCGATAGCGGTAGCAGCGAGCAACGACAACGGTGTAAGAGTAAGACTGAGGCTGCTGACTGAGAGAAGCAGCAGCGGTAGCAGGAGCGGGAGCTGGAGCGACGATAGTGACAACGACAGCAACGACGACGAGCAGTGATAGTGGCAACGACAGCGGAGAGCAGCGACAACGAAGGCAGGCAATGATAGCGGAGAGAGGCAACGACAGTAGAGAGGAAATGTCAACGGCAGAATCGCGAGCAGGGTTAGGGTTGGGGAAGTCGCGAGAGGGATGTTGGGAGGCTGATATCGGTACTTTAGTTTGTTCAATCGAACCAACTGAAGCACCGGAAACCGAACCAAACGTAAAACACTGGTTCGGTCGCCTGGTTAACCCGGGCGCTCGCAGGAAGCGCTCGACGCCTGGGCTCGGGCGAGCACCTAGGCAGCGCCTCTTTGAAGCGAGGCGCCTGGACATGAAGCGAGGCGCTCGAGCCTCGCCTCGCCCGAGCACCTATTGAAATCGCTGATACAAAAGTTATTCTTGTTTCTATTACTTGCTTACGTAGGACTAGTGAAGTATCACATCTCATTCTCAAAGATAACAAAAGTCCTACGAAATTACAATTTCCAATTCCTAAACGTGTAACCAAACAATCAAAGTTGAAGCTTATCATTTGTGGCATTGCAACAATTATTCAACTTATAATTAATGGTAATTGCTGCAAGTTGCAAAGTTCATGCTATCGAACTGTCTCTTATGGTTCAATGCGTTCCCATTTCAAGGGTGATTGTGACTATTTAAGGTCAGTTTGAACCTTGGGGTCTACTTCGATCGTTGGCATATGGTCCCAACCATAATACGAGTTAATAGTATCAACATAGCCACGTCATAAATGACATTGTCTTTACAACATTCAGATGATGTTAGTGATAAGGTATATTTTGGGTCCAAGCCACGTCACGATCGACGCCATGCCACGCCAACCATGTCAGCAAGAGGAGCACCCCCACGCGCCGAGCCAGAGTCCGTTCCAAGGCGTTGCTCAGTACGTCCCGTCCCAGAAAGCCCGGGACGATGCCGCATGGCGCCGTTCCACGCACCCCGGGACGGCAGCCACACGAAGGTACCATCTCACCTCTCGAGGATCAATCACCATGCCAAACCCGCATACGACCTACCCTCGTACAGTAGTTTAAAAACCCCTGACCGGCATCCGGCCCAGGGGGAGGCAAAAAACAGATCAACCCACCACTGACTTGCTCATCGGAGGGGCCACAATTGGCAATCACCAGACGAAGGCCATTCTTGCAGGAAAGCGGCCACCCTCGAGCCACGAACGTTCCGACCGTGGAGTCGTCGACCAACGTCCAGACGACGAGCCACTAACCGACGTCCGGACCGAGAGACGTTGATCAACACCCCGGTGCCGACACCCCATCGCAAGGGCTCGACCAACCTCGGCAACCAGCCCAGCCGACCAAAGACTCCCGACATCGACCCGAGGACCAGGCCGTGCTGACTCATTAGCCATGGCACATAAGTTCACCAACAGGACGCATATTCTGATAGTTATTCCTCTTTCATATCAAACATTGTTTGCTTTTGCATATAATAGAAGTTTACTGCATGTCCCAACCATTCTAAATAGGAAGTGGTTAAATGACAACTCAGTACAAATGCAAGAACTGTCAGGAGAGAAACCAAGTGTTCATTTTATTCAATAACTACTTGCCTTATAACTTGATGTTGTAGAAGGCTTTGTGCATTCCTTAGGGCCAACCTCCAAGCAGTAACATCATTGCGCTTATTTGCTGGAGGAGGTTCCAATCCATAGCGGGACATCTCTAAAGTTGCAGGAGGCTTGCCGGCTCTTACACGTTCATACTCTCTAGCAAGCATAGGGTGATCCTGCAAAAATGACAATCAAAACTAATTTTACATTTAAAATTCAATTTTACTAAGCTTTCTCAGATAATTCCTAATCTATGTTCACTTTCACCGACATGAAGAAAAAAGCAAAGGAAAATCATTTAAACTGCTGGAAAAAATGAAACAAGAGAATCACAAGGTGATACTGACAGTGCACATAAGGAGTGTGAGATCCTTTCTGAAAGTATGTTAATAAGTAAATTAACTCTTTAGGAAGCTGTGATCCATATTCTGTATGCTGCCACTAAGCAGTGTCGAAATTTGCAGTAGCAGGCAGAGCAATTCTCAGATTAAAATACTTCATTTATTTTGTACAAACATGTAGATGAAAAACGTTGTGTTAAAGCAAAAGAGCCTTAAGAATTGATGGGAAATTTGTACAACCAACAAGGAAGCCTTTAAACCAGCTATTAAAAGCCAGCTTTCTGAGAAGTTATGAAAACAGCGATATGCTCACTCACACAAAATGGATTCCAGGCATTAAGAATAGCTTTATAGCATATAACTTTAACTGGCATGACTTCAGTGGATTCTTCCCCCTAAAAAGTTTCTTGCATATACAATATGACCATTTCAATTAACAACTAGAAACAAGAACATATTGCAGATAAGTTCCCGATTTTATACTGCTTAAATTTAAAGGCCTTTGTTTTTTATTCTTTTTGGAGAAACTTCAATATTGTCTTACAAATATTTTTAGTGAAATTACATCCATCAACACATGATTCATGCAACAACATAAAATGATTCATGATGAGCATAACATCGTATGAGTTGGATGTTGCAACATATTGTGGCAGGGTTAAGAGAGAAACTAAGGCATCCTCTTCATTCAAGAAAACAAAGTATTCTTGTAGAGAGGTCCACAGTACCCGTACTAAAATTCAGCCTTACAAATGAAGATCTCTCAATTCAGATCATGTTTTCTAACAAGGTTTTCACTCGTTCCAACTTGACCTTGTCTTCCCTCAATGATAACCCTAACACTAACGAAAGATGGCAAAGGACAAGAATAATTCTTATTTTTTTTTGCTGTTAGGACATATAAATTACTTGTATAAATAAGTTGATCTCCCTCATTCTTAACTATACACCGAAAAAATAATCATAATTTATCCAGAACATCCCGCCTGAAAACCTCTCCTTTTCATCATTTAATGGCCAAACAAGATCCAGGAAATCAAAGAAGAAGAAGAAGAAGCTAACGATCTTACGATATAAAGGCACAGAATCTTCCTTGTTCATGCAATACCTCAAAAGAAATTAGCAAAGCACTAAAAAAAAAAACCTAACATCTCCAGTAAAATTCAGACTTCATAACAGCGAAACAACCGCCTCCAAGGCGGCGTCGAGTGGTACCTCGAAGCTAAGTTTCGGGAGAGGCGGAAGCTCTCGGAGAAAGTCGGCGGGCTTCTTGCCGCTTCTTCGCATCTCCTCCTCCACGAGCCGGTCGACCTCTCCCTTCACCCTAGGATCGCCGTAGTCGTCATCGATGTAAGGCAGGGCGTCCACGAGCTCCGCGTCCGGGCCCGCCGACCACCCCTGGCGGGAGGTGTCCGGCGGCGCTTCGAGCATCAGGATCTCGCGCCCCGCCATGGCTTTCTCCTCGCTCGATTGCCGGAGAGGAATAAGGGTTTGGGCAGCGGCCGAGCCAGCGAACTCGTTCTGCCAAACTGCAGCAGTAAAACGATTCAGGGTTCGTTTACTTTTGCATTTATACCCCTAAACCAATAAAGAATTCGAGAAACATCCCTATAAACCCAATTTCTTTACAATTATGTCCCTTCTATCAACGACATCATCGTATAATAATCATATAGATGATTACAACAGCAATAATAAAATCGTAAGTTTAAACTATTTGAGGTCAATTATATAAATACTTTTTATTATTAAGATTTATAATATATATATATATAATTAAACTCAAAATACTTAAATCAATATTTATAAATTTTATTAAAATCTTTTTAGATCATTTAACTCGTATTATATTACTAATATTAATTATTTTACCTTTTTAACTATCACATTTGAAGATCTCCTCGGTATATGTTTATACTATCTTAAACGATTTTATCTTTTTTTTTTTTATTAAAGTAATACCTAATTATTTATAAATAAATTTTATTTTATCTTTCTTAGTAACTTTAGATATCTAAACGAAAACTTTTTGTATATGTTATTTTTTTATCTATCTAACATATTTAGATCTTTAAAGTATTATCGATCTCATAACTACTATCTTATAATATTTCTTTTTTAATATAAAGGTATCTAACTATCAAATAAGACTAATGATGCCCTTTGTCATTTTAACTATCCTATTTTTACTTTATAAATAATAATTTTATCGATCTTTTCGTCTTGTTGAATAATCGATTCTTATATAATTTTATCATTTATGGTAAATATTTCTTGAGATCATTATTTTTTTTAGATATCAGTAGTTTTTTTTCCTAATAATATTACAATAAACAACTTACATTTAAGAAGAATTTCTTATTTTTTAAAAGAATATTTGGTCGCTTGTATATATATATATATATATATATATATATATATCTGGGATGGATGAATAATGGGTTATGACCATTTCGTAATTATGCCATTGGTTATATTTATTGGTTATTTCTTGAAGTCATTATTTTTTTAGATATAAATGATTTTCCAAATAACTATGTCATTAACTTTCCTAGATGTGAGCATTTATTTTGAAGAGTATTGCAATATATATATATATATATATATATATATATATATATATATATATATATATATATATATATATATATATATATACTTCCAACTCCTACAAATTTCTGCATCAAATTATCAATTTATAAACCATTTTCAAATGTGTGAAATTGTGAATTTTGCTTGGTTAAACACTATACCATTAACCATGCTTAGTTTATTTTTTATTATTTGATTTTTGGAATCCAAAAATTCACTTTCCAAGTCAAGTTTGTCAACACGAATCCTTCAAGACATTATAATTTGGAATCAACTCCAAAGATTTATTGATGTCCTTCATCAAGATAATATCATTTGGAATCTTTCAGGATATCATGTGGGGTCATACAGAAAATAGGAAACAAATACCATTGTCTGACTTGCATGTTTATTGCAAGTGTAGATGCCATCGGAGAGTCTTACATGTCACTGAAAGCAAAGGGTAAAGCATATCTGGAAATGCCAAAACTGAGTTCTCAAACTTGAACTTGGACCAGCACATCCAGCTGAAATAGCTGGTGTGTCCACTTGGAAGACTAGCTTATAGGACACAGATTACAACATTTGAATTATCAAGAAGACACAATCGGCATATATTTATCATTCAAAGATACTAGAGAGAGAATTTGAGGTATTTTGTAATCACTTTTTTAACTGTCTTCATTGCTGCATTAAATAATACAATGTCCTGACCTAAGGATTTCCAGTTTACTTGTAACAAAAGATGTGTTCCAAGCAATATGTGAATAGGGGAAATCGATGAGCGTAGCCGGTAAAAACTCTCTAGCAAAAGTAGATGCAAGAATAAGTACTTTTTATTGCATGTTGGAGGGATCTTAAAAATCTCCACTCTAAGGGCAAAATACTTTATTATCAAACTCGAATCCCAAGTTCTGATATTTTGGTGACTCTTTCATTCAGTTCAAGCCTCTGATTTTTCAAACTAGATGTCATAGGAGCCACCTGCAAATTGGAAAATTGAAGTATAACAAATTTCAGCTATGCAGAACTGCTGAAAAAGAAAAAGGCTATATACTTGCCTCTGCACGAAGTTCTAGAGCAGTTCTCCCTGGAATTGTCCGAAGTTCCTCCATCAGATCTAGACATTTAATTCTTCATTAAGTATAGAATTACAGTCGAAGAAACTAAATTCAATAAAAGTTACAGCCAACTCTCACATTGACAGTAAAAAATATCAAAGGAAAAATAGATGTGACTTGCTAGAAACACAAATCTCATAGTTTATCAACTGAATTCTCAAAAGGAGTATGGTAAGGAACTAATGGTGTGCCAGAATGCTCCAGAGTGCAATGGCCAACATTGTCTTTGAGCCTCAAATGATCTTGATAAGAGATTCAAGTCAATGTGAAGCAAGCATTCCTACTACAGAAATCTCACTCAAGGCCATACATTGATGTTATCATTGCTCATTCTTCAGCTAGCAATATGAATGTTGGCAGATCAAGGAGCATTAAGGTATCTATAAGCAGTGATATTTATAGTGTAAAATCTGTGTTAGTAAAACATTTCAAGAAAAAATATATACCTGCTGCTTCAGATTCTATCTTATAGATGGATTTGTTAAGCCTTTGGATTTCGTGTCCAGCGGCTCTGCAGAAATGTTATTTAATCAGCCTATTGATTATTGAAGAGGCACTGCAAAATAATAGAAAGACAAGTACAAGAAAATATGCCATGAAACCAAGTCAACTAAAAGTGGGGATAACTCAGAGAGAACCTGATTTTAGTCCTTCCACGATGCAAGTCCTCTTCACCGTAACTAACTTTTGTAAGTATATTTTTGCTCTCTTTCTTCAATTTTGTGACAGATTCGTTTATTTCTCTTAAAAATGATTCAGCGTCAGTTAGTCGTTCCTGGTTAAAACACAGATGCACAGATGCTTGTAAGTTCAGAGGAGACAGAATCATAGAAGAAATAAATGTATAGGAATTAGGACAAATTTCACCAAGAAGCAATTTGTTGAGGACAAAGGAATGTTAGAAATCAAAGGTGCAAGAAAAAAAAAAAAAGAACAAAATTTTGATAAAAATTGTAGTTGCATCATGGAAGATAGGTCTCATAAACTCTTATATAACGATCCAAATTTAAGTTTAAATGTTTGTGATTCATCTGGAGGAAGATTAATACAAGAATAATGTAAAGTCAGAACACTCCAATTAATCAAATTTAGAAGAAAAAGTTAAAACATCAATCAGCTACACTCTCTCAGTACTTGGATACTTTAAATTAGTTTTCCTCATCTACACACAAAATTGTTCCTACAAAACTTGGACACTTTAAATTAGTTACAGTTTTCGTATCAAATACGGAACCTTAAATTACTTTAGTTTCTTAGAGATATTGTAAGGACTCTATTAACAACAATGTATGTATTAGCTACAAATTTCTTTATGGAGACAACATTGTTATAACTTATTACAATACTTGATTGCAGTGTTGTGAGATAATACCTCAACTCCTATTTTTGGAAACCATATGTGGTGAACTCCCAATGTAAAATAAACACCACAACAACAATCTAGAGCTACTAAAAGCCTAATGTAAATTTCCATATAGTGCATAATGATATTCCCTTCAAAATTGATACAGTACATGGTCAAGCTACTGGCATGTTGATGCACAGGTTCAATTCCAAAGTTCAAAAAATTGTAGCATATAGATAGTGTACAACCATAATCAAAGCATGTAAAGTCAATGACTTTTTAATGAATTTCAAATATTAATCCACAAAAAAAAAATGTCAACATTTACCTCCTCAGTTTTGAAACGGCCTAAAGTTTTACGATACAAGAACCTTCTAGGCCCTGCAAATGCAAAGTCCTTTAGAAAGATTTAAATAATCAGAAATGATGGTGTACATGTGTATGGTCATGTTCATCAATACATGTGTTACATGGAGAGAGAGAGAGAGAGAGAATGGAGGAAGAGAAAAATGGAGCAAATCCAAATAAAAATAACATTTTGTAATACCTAAAGACGAAGAGCGAAATATCTAAATATCTCATGAATATCATGGTATTTACAAATGATCATAATATGTCAGACCTTTCACGTTAAAAATTACATAATTTCAAAATTAGAGTAATGATTTATTATAGAACTACCACTTCTCAAGTTCAGTAGAAGAAAAATCATAAAAGATACAGATCGTCTTCCTTTACTGCATTACTAAATCACACTTATGAATTGGATTCTCATTTGATGGCAAGAAGATAGGAATATGCAATCTTCTAAATAAGTTATTTTAGTTTAGCCATGAGTTAACAATTGATGTCATAGTAAAATAATGTTATCCAGTACCTCGTAAGAGAAGGATTCCAGCAACAACAACAACGCCACATGCCTCAAGCGGGTGATCATATGCAACCAGCAACTCATCTGAATGTACCACTCCTCCAAATGAATAAAACTCTAATATTCCATGCTTTAAAACTTGCAAAAGCAACTTTTGATTTGATCCCGTTACCTTTTGTGTTATGAACTAAGGCATCTTCATAAGCTTGCCAGTGCGACCTTACCCTTTGCATAAGATCCTGCAATTATCAAGAAACAAATATATGGGTAAAATAGGGCGTGAAACATTAATAATGCTTTTAAAAGGGCAGTAACTAGCTGAGCGATGTATGTCATGATGAAACAACAAACACAATAGGGAATCACATACAGAAAATAAACAATTTCACGGTCATCATAATTTTATACTACCAACACAATAAGTAATCTGCAAAGAGAAAAATGCCAAACTAGGTATCATGTTGACAGTCTTAGTATGTTACAAATAATGGAGGCAAGCGAAGTCATACAGCAAGACCAAGATTGCTTATTGATATAATTACTTGTACTGATTTGCAACTTATCAACATAAAGGTGTCGAAAGATACAGGAAGGGTAGCAACACAGCCAAATTAATAAACCGCGTACGATCACAGCAACTATGACCGTCAATTCCTTATGTCTCTCACGAAGATGCTCATACGACGATCTCAAAAAAGCCTTCTTCTTCGACATATTGGCGACTTCCTGCGCCCTCGAATAGATGAGCCATGTATGTCGGATTACATATAATTATTACCAAACCAAATATGCCGAATTTGCATCAATTTCACGGGGAAATCCAATCGGAAGACCAGGTGCGTGGACCAAGAATGCCATTAAATATTGGATTTTGATACAACGATTTCAACCTGAAACTTCTCCAAGGGCCGAGGGGACCTCTGCTGCGAGGATTGGGCGGATCCAACGGCAGGCCCAGTCGAATCGGAGCGGGAATCCATCACTCGACGCTTCTCCGGCAATCCGAGGAGGAGACGGAGGAAGGGGAAACCCTTTTCGCTCGAGAAGAGGGACGAGGGCTAATAAGAGCAACGGAAAGCAAATGGGATGTGTGCATTGTAGAAATATAACATGTTAGCCCTTCTAAAAGCCAATATAGTAAATGTGTAGCATATTAGCCCCCTCTCAAACTCAATATAACATATGCATCCCTCCAAATATCAAACCTTTTCTTTATTTTCTGAAATATTTAAGTTATATATCTACTACAGTTCTCCCATAAATTAAGAATAATCATCCGATATATTTTATACCTAAAATACTAATATGATGTGATAAATTTTCTCAGGCTTTAGATTCGTAACTTCATTTGACATATTTTTAAATGTAAAATATCAATATAATTTATTGATGATATACCAAACTCACTCATGAAAAATCAAGAGTTCATAATCTTATTCAATATATTTTTTTAAATATAAATTTTCAAAAATTATAATATCATTTAAAAACTGTAAAATATTATTGGAGGTATTTTATATATATATATATATATATATATATATATATATATATATATATATATATATATATAAACCTAGTAATATGTATCATGTCCATTGATAAAGATTAAATATTTAGTATATAGTAGGTCTACCATACCGAAGCATACCGCCCGTATCGGGTGGTACGTACCGGTCCGACAGGTTACCGGTACGTGGATCGCCTGATACCGCTATAGTACTATAGTGCTACAGTACTATACTATTGCTACAGTATGAAAAGAGATATAAAATTATTTGGTACACTAGGGTTTACCGTTCCGTACGCCCTGAAGTATCACTCGATATACCGGTACCATACCGTACCGAGTCGAAATGCCGATACGGTACGGCGAACCTTGATATATACCGGATTACTGCTCTATAGCAATTACTTTGTGCTGGACAACCACTTGAGCTTTCCGCACATTGGAATTTTGGTATCAGCAAACAGTGATATGTACAATGAAATCAGAATTTGCCAGACTAACCACAAAATGTTACCATATGTTAGCTGGACAGAGATTTCAGTTCAAGTTACTTGAAAGAATCTAAGAACAAGAGAGTAGGCATGTTTGTAACCAGAAAACAAGAGCTTTCAGGCAACATCCACTATGTAAATTCCTGCTGTGGCCATGATCATAAAGTAGCAACTGGTTATCTGCAAGATTTGCTTTTATACTTAATGTCATAGTTAAAACATATTGTTGTGTTCAGATGAAAGCTGTAACACATGCATTGTCTCAGGTTTACAAATGACAACAAGACTGAGTGAGTGTTTTTGTCATTACACTATATAGCTAAATTTCAAGTATAAAACAAACATTCAGTTGCATTTCTTCGCAGCACTTCTGTCACTTGACGACCAAAATTTGAGATTAGCAAGCAGCAACAACTACATGTTCATAGCCAAATTCCAAACATGGCCAATATTTCTAAAACCATTCTCTGGTAGGATGATATGGATTGCCTCCCCACAAATCAGTTTCTAGTCCTCTTCGTCAAACTTAATTTTCTTGGCAGCAGGCTGAATGAGACCGACCTGTAGAGAATAATAAAAGGAAACCACAATAATTCAAGCGCAAGTACTAAAGTCAACTAGTTCTTGGAAGCAGGCTGAAGGAGACTGAACTGTAGGATAGAAAAAGGAAATAAAGGAAGAAAGAACAAGAATTCTAGCATAATTAATCGTGTCATCAACACTTTGAACAAGATAACATCCAACTTTGACAAACATCATTCTAGCCTAATAATGGCCCAAATTAAATATCATGGTTTCAGCTGCAACAATGAGGAAAAACCATTTAAGATGGCATTGGAATATCCAAAAAACAGTTCATGCAATTGGTGGGGTGATGATAAAAGGAAGAGGAAGACATACGAGAGCTTTATTATAAATAACAAACAAAAAACAAAATTTATTATTCTGGTTTGACCAGTGATATTGCCATCATCATAACTCTGGTGGGAAAGAATCATTTAACTGATCCTCAATAGTTCGGACCTTACAGGGTAACAATGCCCATACATTAGACCTAAAGTAGAAATATAATCGCCACTTATCGTCAACTGGGCCACCATGCAAGAAAGAATTCCCTTGGGTAAATTAAATGAAGTTTCCTTGGCAAAGCTACTTTTGCAATTTGTTTAGTCAATGACTTTAGCTCAGAAGATGAACTCCAAGTCAGCTGTAAATTATCATCTCTGAATGCTTACAAAACCCACAAGAAACACGAAAGCAAACAATATGGAATAAGAAAGGTTGAATGAGGTTCACCCTGCAAATGATAAGTGATAGCGCAGCTTCAACCAGAAGCATCCGAAACAACTATAGTTTCAGGTAACTGAGATGGCAATTAACGGGCACTGAATATGCACAATTCTAGGGAATATAAAGAGAGATCAATAAATTTTTTCTTTATTTTATCCGCTTTATTTTGCTTATGAAAACAACATAAATTGAACTCAATCGACCAAGTTCAAAGAGATTGGCACTTTCACTTACAAGATCTGGGCATTCATATTCAACACCAGCAGCCTTGATTCTATTCCGGCGCTTCTCATCTCGTTTAAGAATCCCTTTAATCATCCTTTGGTGTTCTTCAACTGTTCTTTCCTGAAGGTATATCCGGAAAAAAAAATGACAAAAACAATGAAAACTTTTGTCCGCTGATTAATATGATCTTGACAGATCCCATCCAAAGGGCATTCTGATTAGTTCAGATTTGGATTAGAGTTTTGGTGAAAATCAGTGAATAACTACTTTCATAATCTCACCTTGTTACGCTGCTTTCTGGCAATTTTTGTCCAATTTAATGGATTATATCTCCAATTTACACCTCTCCATCTGCAGCAAAAAATTAAAATATTATGAGAAAAACGAATAGTTAGAACATAATATTTATCCCAAAAGACTTGTCCAAATGCAGGTACCAAATACAATAAAAAGAAATGGATGCTTTGATTACAGGGATACAGCCATGTTTTACTTCCATGCAATGTCACTCATCTCTTCAACAATCTCAAAGACAAGGACACTTGGAATGAAAATTTCTCTCTTTAGAATTACATTAAATCAGTTCTCTAAACATAACTACCCTATGCAGAAAAATCCATTTGCTGATTTTTTTGCCGATTCATGTATAGTCCTATTAACAAGATAAACCTTTACCTAGTAAAGCCACTAAATGTACATTCATTGATACTGTGTTGTAGGAACCAAGCATATGATTGAGCATATCTAAGCTGTCTTAGATACTGTGTCCTATTAACCACTAAATGTACATTCATTGATACTGTGTCCTATTAACCAAGCATTTGTTAATTTGTAGTCTTCAGTGAAGACTACAAATTAACTTTTAAAAAAAGGGGTGCAGAGAACAAAATATTGACTATGTTCAAAACTACTGAAAATGGGATAGTCAGAGACCTGCAAGATAACTTATTTTTCCACATCTAAGCTGTCTCACTCTCATAGTATCCCTACCAATAATAGATCCTATACTCCGGTGCCAACTCAATCAGCTGATATCACATCTATAAATGTTCTGATAACAAAAAGCTAACAAGAAAAAACACAGGAAAAGGAACAGTTACCAGAACACATGAACAAGAACTTTATCTATGAAGTAGCCATATGATAAGGGGCAAGTACAGATGCTGGTGAAGAAGAAGAAATCCTCATGAACAAAATATTGATTGCTTCTAAATTGCAAAATAAAAAATAGATTCAATTCACTGATCCATTTCCTAGTCATTTGTGAATGATGGATCTGTCATATTTCTGTATTTAGCTTTAACCAGCATATTCCCCTTTTCTTCAAATCGGAAATATATCACAATAGAAAAATGATCCAATCAAATGTATATTACAATGTTGAAGGAACAAAAAAAAGCGACTCGATATGGGGAAACTGCCTCTAGCATAAACCTATCATGTTGAAAAGACACTGTCAATTTGAGCTAGAGGCTTACAACTTCGGATGAACACGCTCTGGTGGGATAAGATGAATCTGAAGGTTGTGTTCAAATAGTAGATAATTATGAATCTCATCAGCCACAACTTTGGCAACCTGCAATTATCAGCATTTACTACATAATATTAACATAAAGCTTTCTTGGCAAATGGAGAGAATTTTAACAATTTTCAAGGAAAGAAAATCACCTCTGGGTTTTCAAATTCAATGAATCCATAATGCTTAGATTTTCCTGTCTACAGCATAGCACATAATGGTTAAGCCAATGGATTAAGAGTGTTAACTAAGTAGAACGTAAAAAGTGCCCAACAGAATTTTAGTAAGCTATCCATAAAATAAATCTAAAATGTCAAATTGAAAAGTTGAAAATAGAGGTTTTCATAACCCAAAAAGACAATCATGCAAAAGTTTACAACAATTTAAAAATGCCGAAGAAGATTTCTTAAGAACATAAGACGATGCTATAAGTATTTAGATCAAAAGTATAACTACAGCAATTTTATTTAGCATGACAAATTAATTGATCCCATGCAACATGGGCGACCAAGATTCGAGGCACATAAATAGTCTCTTTACTTGCAAGGATAGGACTGTGTACATTATCCCTTCCTAGACCAACATATGGTAAGCCACCTTTTAGTTATAGATATAAAAAAGAGAAACATGCAAAATTAATTCACTGATCAAACAACAACCAACAGGGACAATATGTACCTTCCTGTTACGAGCAATCCTCAAATGCTTGATTTTTCCAAATTGCTTGAAAAATCCTAACATGGTTAAACAGCATATATATCAATCTAAATCATTAAAAGAAAATTCTAGTAGAGAAGAAAGGATCCTAACCTTCCATTTGTTCTTCGTAAAACCCATGAGGAATGTGACCGATGTACAGTGCTGTTGCAGTATTTTTGACAGGCTCATCTTCTTCCTGAGTAATTTTCCTCCCTGGCCCTCCTTCTAAAGGCTGTAAATTAAAAGTAACAAATTAGTCAAACCAAGATGTCCAACAAAGCTACAACAAAAGGAGGGATAGACCACAAACATAAAAATCGGACCAAGAAATCAGAAGATTCATTTGTGTGATAAGAAATTGATAACTGAGAAGAACTCGTCTTCTTCAGCTTCTTTTTCAAAGCCTTCTTTGCCTTTGCGCCCATTTCCCTACACATAAATCATCCAGAAATTAAAGAAGAGGAATCGTTTTCCCTTACATAACGATTAAGTACAGAGCACACAACGTCGTACACCAGAGAGCAAGAGAAAGCAACCCGGTGGGGACTGGCTGATGTGTAGCTGGAGGTGGGAGTGAGTCCTACAGGAAGCGGCTAGGGAGAAAGGGGGATGGGAGAGTCTATAGAATCACAATAAATGGATATCTACCACTCAATTCAATCAAATTACTACCAACAAAGAACCAAAAAGCCGAAGAGAATAAGCAAACAACAACTAAAACCCAACCCAAAGCCCAAGCTTAAGAGGAGAGGCAGATTCTCTCTCAAAAATCTCTTTCTTGGGTTTCATCTCCCAAAACCCATGTCCCAAAGGCAAATTGTTCCAAGAATCCGGCTTTTGGGTACCAAACGTATCCCCGAACAACAAAGTGCAATCAAAATCAACAACAAAGAACAGACGTACAGGTCAAGATTTGTCTAATTCAGCAATAACGCAACAAACCAAGACCCACGTTCGGTTCCCTCAACAAATCCACAAAACTAGCAAAAGAAAGAGGAAAAACCTTGACGGTTGTTTCTCCTTGCTCGCAGTCGAAGGAGCTGGTGGCGGAGAGGGAACCTCCGGTGACGGTGGAAGGGGTGACGCAGAGACGAAGAGGTTTTAGCACCTTCAATTTCTGGTATAACGGTGTGTGGACGGATGGAGATCGGGTGCGGGTGATGTTGATCCGACCCATCTAGAGATCGGGTGTCTGGGTACACAATTATTGGATCAAAATTGACGGTCTCGGATCGGATAAGGATTGCCGATGCTCGATCCGGTTATCTAGTCTATCTTTTACACGTCTCCCGGCCGTTAAGCTTCACTGTAGACGTTTCACCACCGTAAAATAATACAACGAAAAGGTAAAGATATTTACTATACACATAAAACACACATTTGGATGATCATATATTCAATAAAAACAACAATATGATAATCTTCCAACTATTAAGGATGGATATATGATATTTTATCATTGTTCAGTCAATATATATTTAATCTTACTAAAAAAATATATTTTTAATAACTCGATACATCCATCATCCCAATATTCTCATTTCATCTCATTTCAGTAATAACTAACGATTCTCTTATATTGAATCTGGTGCAAACTCCGGTGAAGAACAGGGGAATGACCAGCAAAGAGAATCAAGGATGATGATACTCTATGTGACCTTCCTGATTGAAATATCCAAGTAATGTTGTTGATGTGGTCTAATATACTGTTGAATAACGCATTGTGTTTTTGTTTAATTTACATGGATATTGATGCTATATTACCTGCTCGATGCATGCTTTATTCTGCCCCTAGGATATGAGGATAAGTAAAACCAAGATACGTTTAATTCTCGTGAAGGATGACACCATGGAGCATTCGTATTTCAGCAATTGAATTTGAGGCGACGATCCTTGACTCCTATCCTATGTTTCCTATCAGCAATTGCATTATTATTCCCTTTAAAAGGTTCCAAGGCCATCTCGTCCATCATCCACTCAAAGCTATGTGAACACTAGTAAGAAATAACCGTTACAGACATGGAGATAACTATCTCCACAGCTCAACTGGCATCCATAGCACAGCCATGTGAACACTGGTTCTTGAAACTATGAAGATGAACAGGATCAAAGCTCTCAAGCTAGAAGAAAATTTGTGGTTTCTTTTCCCAAAACTTCGGTTAAAACAATTACAAGCAAAAGCAAAGCTAAAATTGCAACCAAGTTCAAATCAATCTACTTATGCACAACTTGTGCCTGTCCAGTATAAGTGACGACGTAAAGCAGATTCGACATGAAAACAAAATACTAGTGAAAGGCCTGCAAGAAGTAGCCCATAAATAGATTATCCACGAGTAATAACTCAAGCAAATCATCTGTTAGATAATAATTAACTAGAAACCAACAAATAAGGCAGGTAGCAAATACATCTATATTTCTGGACAAGCAAAAGTTGTGACGTTTTAAAATACAAAGGCTGAGGTGAAATAACCCACACAGGTCACTCTAAAAGTTCTGTTGGCTCTCGTCCAAAAAGCATTCAAGACTGGCATAGTGGGAGAATTATCTCAACTCATGTTCTCCTGGAAATTTAAGCCTGTTAAGCAAAATCACAACAGACGTGTTTCAGCTGAATACAATTCTTTTAGATTAAGTAAAACATGTTTTCCAATATAAGCAGAGGGAGCTTTAATACAAGCTAGTACAAGTCTTATGTCAAAAAGAAACTATGCATGCATTGACAACCAAATGCTATGCTTATAAATGAAAATAATAGAGAAGGTACCTTGCTGGCAATGTTGCTGGAGAGCCAATCCAGCCCCTCGTACAAACCCTCACCAGATGTAGCGCAGGTGCTTTGGATGTACCTGAGGTAAATCACAAAGAACATACCATGTTAGACAACACATGCAACCTCCTTAATATTAAATATTATACTTACGCACCCATGAGATTTTATTATCTATTTTAGATTCTTCACAAGTTCTTCAAGATGTTTTTGGTAAAAAGAAGGGGAAAAAAGAATCTTTTCATGCAATGATTAACTAAAAATGATAGTTTAGAAGATGTATAGACAAGATTGATTTCATCTATTGCTGTGATCTCAACAGAGCTATCAAGTACAACAACAGTGATTAGCAAGTGTATAGAACAAATTCGGCTTCAAAATTTATGCTTAACAAGAGAAAAAGTGTTGTACCAGTGTCGTTGGCGAAGGGAATGCAGACCAAGCTTGTCAGTGATTTCAGCAGCATTCATTGCATTTGGAAGATCTTGTTTGTTAGCAAAAACAAGCAAAACAGCATCCCGCAACTCATCCTATCAATACAAAAATCAAAGCTATAACAGGCAAGGGAAAATTCAGAATTGAACATCATACAGCTGGATTAAATATGAAGTCACCAAGTATCACATGGAAAATAGGAGGTTGGTTTTCATTGGTGGAGGGGAGGAAAAGAAAGAAACACTATAAAATGAGATGCTTTAATCAAAGAAGTTATTCAGACTTCATAATGATATATAATACCATTTAAAATGTTGAATATTAACTTCTTCCTGTTCCAAGTAACCATCTTTAGCATTTCAGGATTCTAGAAGGAAGCATCATACTTTACCAGAAACCAGTTTGGTGATATTCAAATATTGAATTTGCCACTTTATAACCATACATGACAATACTAAACATGTAAATAACTAAGATATCTTGAACTATATCTTAGTACATAATTTTATTAGAAAAGAACACATTGCATGAATGATTTTGGTTGAAGAACTGCATTTACATGTTTCCATAAGTTTCTAGTTTGGGATTTGTTCCAGCAAGCACAACTGGTTAACAAAAAAAAAACGATTTCCATGTTGTCTTTTGTAGCGAGAAATCAGTTTGCAAGTAAAAAAGAAAACAGATCAATCTTCACCAGAAAAACAAACTCTAACCGATGTTCTTTTATTAATATAAAAATACTTCATAACAAAGTTTGTTCCAAACAAAAGGAACTCCTTTTAGTCCATTTCAATTTTATTGAATTCAAATCATGAGAGCATTGATATGCATTATAGTTACCAATATGACGAATGGTTAATTATAATATAATACTTGCGCCCACATAATATTCAAACTTAAATTGCATGAATACATAGTTATTCTAACTTCTGCAAACAGATAATTTAAGTGTGCTCATGTCTGTAGTAGTAATTATACTTAAGAGACCTCCGGATACAGTAGTCCAAAGAGATGAAATGATTAATGTTAGTGATACGAGGAGAAATAGAGGAATGCCTAAAAAATCTTAATAAAAACTATAAATAAATATTTAAGTACTCCGAACTTAATTAAACATATGACCTTTTACAGATTTCAATGACGACAAAAGATCCATATAACTAGTCCCAAATAGTTGAGACTTATGGTTTTGTTGTTGTTGTTGTTCATGTCTGTAGTAATAAATTTATGATGTACCTAATGGTCATGCACTTATGCATGGTAACTTTAGCCGAGTGCATATACAATATATACCAACTCCAAACTTAATACATGCTTTGTCAATAATAAAGAGAACACAAAGCAAAGAGATTAACAGAGACATTACCAAATGGAAAACTTACCTCATTAAGCATCCTGTGAAGCTCATCCCTTGCCTCAACAACACGATCCCTATCATTGCTGTCGACAACAAAAATAAGGCCCTGTGTGTTCTGGAAGTAATGCCTCCACAGGGGTCTGATCTGTTTTTCACAGGATTATATCAAAAGATACATTATCAAATAGGTAACAAGATTGTGTAATAAATAATTAAACATCTGAAGAATATCTATAATACAAGGGTATGGTACTCCACTTAAGTTTATTTAAGAAAAATGTCCAGTGTTGCAAGCTGAAGAAAGTTCAACAACACCCAAATGTTCAAGCAAAATTTCCAAGTCAAATATTTGCATAAATCAGCAGCTTGCCTTCAGGATATTTAGTTCTCCCACAAAAGCTATGGTGCTAAACAACTCATATGAGCCAGCATGAAAGAATACATTATGATACTAAATAAATAACTACACAGGCATTACAATACCTTGTCCTGACCACCGACATCCCAAACAGTGAAGCTAATATTCTTGTACTCCACAGTCTCCACATTGAACCCTGCATTAAAGCATTAAGTAATTAATCTGACTCATATAATTAATCATTTTAGGAAAAAGGGTAATAAATGTAGATGAAGAATGCCAAAAACACATTCAAGTTTCTGCAGAAAAGTGTTTATAAGCAAGTAATCGACATTGCCAACCTCGAAACCAATGTGCAATGAATAGATGATCACATATTCCTTTTCAGAAGACATATTATTTACAAGATATTTGCCAGAAGAGAAACATCAACATAACAAGTGCTGCAGTTGAAAAAACCGAGCTAGATACAAAACATTTTAGAAAATTCTAAATTGTATAAAAAATCTGAAAAGTTGCATAAGGTTTTACAGCATGTCATGAGATTCTAGTCTTACGAAAATATCATTTGATAATAGTAATTATAATGATACAAAACAATCAAAGTTAATTTTCCGTAGAAGTGGTAGTAGCTCTCTCTTGTTAACCCAAAGTTCCAGTACTTACCAACCCAAGTTCCGGTACACACACACTCATATATGTATGTATGTATATATATATATATATATATATATATATATATATGTGAACAAAAGAACTAGATCTAATCCGTCAAGGCTTAGAAATGCTGAAACTCAATTAATGGGAAAATATATATACCAACAGGAATAAGGGCAGATTTAACAGTCACGCTTTCCAAAAATCATGATTAATACACCAACGAGTCAAATAATACTGCCTAGGTCCCAATAAAGGCAAATAATAGGGAGACAAATAACTCTCACCAATAGTGGGAATCGTGGTGACGATCTCTCCGAGCTTGAGCTTGTAGAGGATGGTCGTCTTACCAGCGGCGTCAAGACCCACCATCAAGATCCTCATTTCCTTCTTCGCAAAGAGACGACTGAACAGCTTAGTGAACGTGAGCCCCATTGTACCTGATCTGTTACAACCACAACGTTCAGACTAACCAAAATTTAGTGCACCGGAAACAAGTTTTTTTGTTGACGATCATAAGATCTATGAGATCCACAACTACCGGCGTCGAATTAGGGATTAAGAACAAAGAGGAACGTAGGAAACCTCAAGATCTATCCTCGGATCATGAAAGAGAGCATTAATAGGGTTTAGATCCAAATGCAAAACAAGGGATCTACAAGACGAGTGCAGGAGAAAAGAGGGAAGAGAGATATCGGATCAAAGATCTAAGACGGCCATGTTAGATGCGGGGGAAAGCAACAGATCAAGCGCTCATTTGAGGTCGGGGAGGACGAGAAGAGGAGTGCGGTGATGCTCGACTACCTCGAGATCGCCGCGGAGGATGGAGTCGACGGGGGTCTCCTCCGCTGCACCTTTTCCTCGGAACGCCGCGCCGAACACAGAGAGAGAGAGAGAGAGAGAGAGAGGCTGAGGCGTATAAAAGGAAGGTTGTGCCACGTGCGACCGCAAGGCTTCATTCGTCGAGATACATCAACATCACGTGACCGACACGACGTGGAGAAGGTACCCATGCTCGTAAGTAAATAAATGGGGTCATATAATCTATATTTATTTGTGAATGATTTACCTAAAAAATCATTTTCACTTTTTATTGAAGAGTATTTTTATTTTTAATAATAAATAAAATGTTGCCAACTTAATTTTGAACAGTGATCAATCCGATCTTACAAACTCCATGTTCGGCGTGCAGATCGGGTGCTCCGGAGCGCGCGGAGGACCTGCCCCTCGGCCCACCCCAGTCGCTTGGGCATTACGGCGAGCACCTGGAGCGCCCACCCTGGTCGATTGGGCATTACGACGAACACCTGGAGCGGGGGGTGGCGAATGTTATCGCACGTGCTACGCGATTGATCCTGTGGTGATTGCCCTGATCCTTTGGAACCACCAACGTATCAAGATCCGGATCCGATACCTTAATTTCCGGATTTACTTAATTAAACACAGTTGAGCGGAGGCGGGCGAGTAAACACTCGGTCAACAAGGAGAGTGAAGTGGAATCTCCACCGCCGACTCGTTCGTAAGCGGGGGCGAGGTTAATCTCTCCCCGCTCCAAACCCTAACCTCAACCTCTTCCAGCAATTTTTGATCGCTCCCTCTCGATCTTCATTCATTCGAAGAATTGGTTCTTCCTCCATCCCGAGACCTCAATTCTTGATCTATAGATTGTTATTGCCGGAAATTGGGGTCCGCGAGGCGCCGACCGATGGAAGGGGGAGCGACCGGTGG
Organism: Musa acuminata AAA Group; assembly: GCF_036884655.1. Taxonomy (NCBI): domain Eukaryota; kingdom Viridiplantae; phylum Streptophyta; class Magnoliopsida; order Zingiberales; family Musaceae; genus Musa; species Musa acuminata. The sequence goes on along the minus strand of NC_088329.1, from coordinate 35,929,971 downwards.
GACGGACGTGGAGTTGGTCTCCAAGACGCTGCAGTTCGAGCACAAGCTGTTCTATTTCGATCTGAAGGAGAATCCCAGGGGGAGGTACCTCAAGATCTCCGAGAAGACTTCGGCCACAAGGTCCACCATCATCGTCCCCGTCGATGGCATCGTCTGGTTCCTCGAATTGTTTGGCTACTACATCAGCACGGACGAGCAGGACGTCTTCAGCAAGGAGCTCAAGCTTGATTCCAAGGTTGGTTGCCCGAATGGCCTTTTCTTGGGTTTTATAAAGGTCGGATCGTTGAATCCTTTTACTGATGTTTTTGGTTTTGTTTTCCTGGAAAGGCGTTTTACTTTGATGTTGGTGAGAACAAAAGGGGGCGTTTTTTGAAGGTACACGTCATTATTACGAAATCAATTTTTTGGTGTGGTTGAATGGATTCTGGATAGTTGATTACTTCTGTTTGACTTGTGTATCTTTTATGACTACTGGGGTTTGAAATTATTTCTTATGTTGGTCTTGTAATGGTTACCTTAGCTTCTCTTATTAGAGGCCTGTAGTTAATTTTATTGTTGATAGTGGGTTAGCTGTTGGAGTTTCACATAACTTTTGAATCTGGAGTGATGACGGATTTAGACTAGGCGCCAAACCCAAGTTCAAAATTTGTCGAACATGTGAGGAAACACACAAGAGTCATAATGTCAGTTTGGTTTATGCATTGCTTGATTCGTTGAATCTGTGTGTGCGTGTGGTTAACAACAACAAAATAAGTATGATTTGATGTTAGATTATGTAGCAACATAATTTTGCTGTTATATAGGAGGGTTCCATCATGAGCAGATTTCAAACTGCTGTTCAATGATTATCCAGTCAGTGATGAGAGTAATTGTGGTCCCATGTTTCTGCAGGTGCATAGCTTTGCTGCCATTTCTAAAGTTTCTCTTACTTGGGTTATCCACTTTAAAAAAAAAATGATTGAAGAATGTAGTACTATGACATGAAGATGTTCCTTTTGGGCTTGGAAGATTGCTCACATCTATGACAATATCATATGGTTTATGGTGATTATAACCAAGTACCTCGATCATGATGCCAACAGAGAAACTAAGAGGACATTAGTAGTGACAACGTTGAATATTACAACATATGCTGATTCTAACACATTACTGGTAAATAAAACCAAGAGCATGTTACTTTCTGGATGATATAGTATATATTGCAGTGTTCTTTTCTTTTAAAGCAAACAAAAAAGTTTCTGAGCTTTTGCTTGTACACTGAAGAGAGAGAAGTTCAATTGGTGAACCGAGTCACTATATTAGCATTTATTGTGAAGTATAAAAGAACCAAAGGCAATAAACTGGAACAATGGTGCAAAAATGAAATGAAAATCCATTATATGCAGAATATATGATGATATTTAAAGGTCTCTTGTGGTTGTGTGTAACACTTTTGCATATTAGAAGATTGTGGGCATGTTAGGCTCACACCGACCTTGTCATAAGAGAACTCATGTTTAGCAGTTCCACCTCTAACAATCATGATGTCACTTTATCTCCCTTTTAGTAGGCATGATGCAGTATAGAGCAAGATGCCTTTGGTTCTTGCAGTTAAATAGATGCTGGATCAAGGTTTGAGCATAAATGGATGCAGCCGCTGCCAGCTAGTTTTGCAATAATAAAAAACTTGGTGGTCTAAAGATATTATCTTTTGACTTTTAGTTGTTCACCGGTTATTTGATCTAATTTGTAACTTCTGTTTATTTCTTTCAAGTCATTTTGTGGTGATTTAACCAATACAAGTCTTATAGGACTTTCCTGTTTATTTCATTCAAGCCAGTAAAAGTTATAAGACTTTCAAGTCATTTTGTGGACCTTTAACCATATGGCCTGAAGTTTTTGGGCTGAAATTATTGGTACTAAGCCCATCTAACCTGATATATATACCCAAATCACCATCCAGTTCTGATTTAGGATTCATCATGAGTCATCACACTTCCCTTTTTGACCTTATTTATTTAATAGTTTCTTTGTTAGATTTTTTAGCAACAGAAACTTTTTCCATTGTCTAATGACAAAGCATCAGTTATAGCATTTCCAAGTATGAGTATATGTATCAGTACTGATCTATATGTTCTGATACCGGCATTTAGTCGACCAGCAAATTCTGATTAATACTTACTAGTTTAATAGGTGTTTAAAACTTTGGAATCTAGACACTACCATGTTTCTCTTTAATCTCAACATTACATTTTTTTTCTCTCAGCAATTTTTCTCCCATTGCCCCTCCTCTTTGCATTTGTGGTTTTTAATAGGTTGCATATTAGGCTTCATAAATGACTTGGACTTGTTTCAATAATAAAAAATATGTCAAGGTTGTATAATTTCCTGTCAAGACAGAAGATGATTGTGATTACTTGTTAAAGATTGTCAAGGAGTCAATTAGAGACAAATTTGTTCCAAGGGGGTATATACATAAATACCCACTATTTGATGGTATACATGCAAATGCAAACTTTTTGAGAAATATAAACTCAGAATTCTTGCTATTTTAGAGCGTATGTACACAAATACAAACCTTTGAAGGGTATTTATGTGCATATTCATATCTCACATGGTATCTATCTAGAGGCCAATCTTTACACCAGCTTTTTTTTTGCTAAATATTCCCAACTAAAATATGATTTTCTCATATATTAAATTCACTATTCTAAGATATACATATGTCCAATAAATGTATCTACTTTGTTGACATATTTGTCTGTTTAGCAGATGCACTGTTTGTTAAACTAGATACCATATCTATACTCAAAACATCGTGATAGCACTTAAAGTTGTAGGAGGTCTAGGTGTCATAAATCATAAATGCATGTGAGCCTGATTGAGCTCTGCCTGGCCTGCGGATCCAAATCTCTCTGAATCTGACTAAATAACTGACCCAGTTCTATTGTCTATTGATCATTATCGATCTGAGTTCGACCAAATAATTAATTTTATTTTCCACACCTGATGACACTTGTGCACAACCCTCTATCTTTATGCGATTGTCTTCTCTACCCTTGTCTCTTGTGAGTACATCTCATCCTTCCCTCTTTCTGTCTCTTCTTTTACCCCTCTCTGATGATGCATGGTCTCCCTTCCTTTTCTTCTCTCTTTCGTCTTTTCTCCCAGCACCCTTGCCGTTGTGGAAGATGGTTGGAGGGATGGGTGCTAACATGTCAAATGCAAAACGTAATTTGGTTCTTGATGGATAATTTGACTTGGGATCGCACAGCAAGGGCATCCATGGTTGGAGAAATAAGGATGCACATTGGACAACAATCAAGATTCTGATGCTAAGTGCAAAAGCATGTTAAGGTAAGTGCTTTGCTATTCTCGAGCTAGTGCCTAGACTGGCACCTAGTGTTTCGAGCAATAAGCGACCTTGGTGCCTTGTAGCGCCTAGCAATTTTGTTAGCACTAGTTAGACCGGACCATTTCTTATGTAAACGTATATTAATCTGCTATCTTTGTACTTCTCAAGGTTTATCTGCCAAAATCATAAACCATATTATAAGTATGTATCATGAGCTTAAGCATTTTGCATAATGGTGTATGGAGCTGATGAAACTTTCTTATGTAGATATCAGAGGCATCTGTTAACAGAAACCGGAGTACAATCATTGTTCCTGCAGGAATTTCTGGTGAAGAAGGATGGGTAGCATTTAGAAATGTTTTACAAGAGATACATGAAGAGGCTTCACGGCTATTCATGGTACCAAATCAGGTAAAAAAATTGATAAATTGGCATACTGAGCTATGTTGGCTGATATCCTTGAGCATGTCAGTAACTTTCGTCCCTGTTCTTTTGCAACACAAGAACAGCAACATCTGGAAGCTCCAGAACATCTCCCTGGACTTTCAGATGATGTCGGTGCTGGATTCATATCAGGCCACAGTGCCCAATCATCCTCTGGCTCAGAGTTGAATGCTGATCGATTGGTTGATGTGCACACGCACAATGAGATTGGAGGCATGGGGATGTCTAAATTAATTAGGGTAGATCAGAAGAGGTTCTTCTTTGATTTGGGAAGCAACAACAGGGGACACTTCTTGAGGATATCTGAGGTACATGAAGAGCTCAAACTGAATCAGTTCCATAGTCGATCCTTAAATGCTTCCATATGCAGGTTGCTGGAGTTGATCGCTCATCAATCATCCTCCCCCTGTCTAGTCTGAAGCAGTTCCATGAAATGATTGGCCATTTTGTAGCGATAACCAAGGACAGGCGTGATGTAACAACCGGTGCAGATGTTCGGACACTGGAGCCTGCACAAATGTAGGTAATAATCAGAACGGTGTGGTCTTCTTCACACCATGTTCTTGTGTCTCAATTCAACTGCCTTGTGAATTTAGACCTTGCGCCTTTTGTAGATGATGCCCTTTTCGTATTCGTTTGTGGTGAACAATAATCTTTGTTTGACATTCCATGGTGGATGGGTTGATGTTGTCTCGAAGCTTTCTTTGGGTGAAGAATAATATGGACATGATTATTGTAGCTTGTGCATCCGGTTGCAAAACTGCTGGTTGCATGTCTTGAATCAATAATTAAGCTTTCTGTTTAATTCATGCTGCTTTGCATCCGATCTCTGGTTTTAACTGATCTTGCCTTGCATTCTAATCTCAGCCACTGTGTTCCAATGAAAGACATGATAATCCTTTTGCTTGGGTTAAACTGATGCCTTTGTTAGATCATTATTGCCTCATCGATCATGCTAACAAAGAATAGTTAGATCAGTTGTGCTAAATAGCGGTGACCATGATTCGACTTACCGGTCCGTATCGGTATATCAATCGGTCATCGTTATGATACATGATATTGATGATTGATCGGTATGTACCATCTATAGTAATTTCTTATCGGATTGATACATATTATTCATATCGGATGGTCTGTTATGATATGGCTCGACTTTTCAAGTCTCTCTTTTGTTAGCTTATCTCTTCAGATGCAAGCAATGATAACGTAGCCGAGGCAATTCTTCCTTTGATCTACAGGTGAAAACTAAAGCATCCAAAACAATCCATGTATGATAACTTTGAGGTTCCAGTCTGATGACTATAGCTATCAACTGTTCTCTCTGAACTCTCATGGACAAGGACTTGCACGAGGGCAGAAAGGCAACTCTATGTCCTCCTCAGTTCCGAGAGGACTACTCCGTGAGAATGCAACGAACCCATCACATTAGGATGGCGGCTAAATTTCCTTAATGACACAACCTTTCACCATCAGGTGGAATGGAGCAGTCAGAAGCCAGAGAACAGGGCAGCTTCCAACTTCTCCAACAAGGTGACAGAACTCCATCATGAGTTACATAAATCTATTCATTGCAAATTATTTATCTGCTGTGGAATCATGGCTGCCTGACACATCTTATAGCTAGTGTGGTCCTCACACTACTCATTCCTAATATTTAACATGTCCATGTTTAAACAGAGATTTATCTACTAGTGATGCTTCTGTTTTCTTGACAAGACTGGGGTAGCCCTCACACCGGCATATCTAAACAGATCTTGATCCACCAATACACTATAAGAACCTGTAAGGTTTTAGACTGATGCAGATGATTTAGTTTGATATGACCATTAGTCAATTCATTTGAAGATTGAGATCTCTTGACAGACCACCTCAGCAATGTCCTGGAACTTTAGATGAATCCCTGATTCTGGACTCCAATTTTATGTCTTGTTAGTAATGTTTTATTCATGAGTTTTTTCTTCTTTTTTTTTTTTGTTTTAATTTGCTACCATATCTGCTGAATTGCACCACTAAAGACAATAATAGTGTTTTGTCAGTTTTGTGGAAGTCACCACAATCATGCTTGTTCAACCTGCTCTCTTCTTCAAGATGTAGTTTTCCTGGGCTAAACCTTGGGGTCATTCCACTTGTTTCTTAATTATGTGCTGACACAATCAACAAGATCTTAACTGTGAAGTCATATCCTTGTGATAAATAAGGATATGACACAATGCAATCAGAGAAGTCAGTTGGAAATCTAATAACATACTCAAACCATGTAAGTTCTTCACCCAATAAGAGGTGCATCTTCCTTGGCCAATTATTGCCTTTGAACAATTGCTTTCAGAAGCCAACCTTGATAGACTGAGATGTGCTTGAAGTTGTAATATATTTTAAATATGAATTAATGTTTGATAATTTTATTTTAAATCATATCTAATTAAAATATTATATTAAAAAAAACTTAAATGTTGATGCTATCTTAATTTAACATTAGCATCATTTTTAAGATTTTATTTTTTTATTTCTAACAATTATTTTTATTTTTATTTATTTATTATATATTTGGGCCCTACCAATTTTTTTATTAGATTAAATAGCTTCATATATTTATTTACTACTTAATACAAATAAAAAAAAACATGTATTCACTTTTGGATAAATATTAAAATATTAAAAAAATAAATTCATCACAAAATATTCAATGAATTTTTGAAATATAATTTTATAAATAATATATATTTATTATTTATCAAGCATTTAAGTATTATTCCATAACTAAAAATATAAATATATTCTCGAACTTATAACTAAGCAGACAATCTTGACTTGGGATTGCCCTTCGAACCTACTTCAGTCCCACAACCACACCATGAGCTGTTGAGATATATGTTGATCACCTGTGATGGTGATCGGCCGATAAAAATACATCGCCAACATCAGCTGTTCACCATCAGTTGCTTTGAGGGCCATGTCTAACCTTTAGCCAACACCAGCACAAGACGAAGACCAGAGACCAAGTGATGTCCTCATGCAACATGGATTCACAGTCTCGTCAGACGAGAGGTAGGTTTAGACACCTCCCATCGCCAAACCTTATCGTCTTGGATTTAACTCCGTAGTGATGTCAACAAAGGAAAGCTTCATATAGTTTAAGCTATCCTCGCTCTCGTCCTATCCATCCAAAGACCACTAAGTCGGAGTATAGAATAGAAAAATTATCTTATCGTGTTTTCTGTTTCGTCTGTTCTACTCGATTCCGAAGGAGGTTTCCACATCTATCGAGATTGGGAGGTAACACGCAACCAAGAGGTCCAGATTTGGGTGGTAGAAGGAACCTAAGGAGCAATGACGAGGAACGTATGACTCATAGCTGTGGGAATAAAGAAGGTGATGAGGCTTTCTCTTCCTGTCATGCATGGATAGGATCTTTCTTTTGGGGCATTTGGTGGTACAGTGGACTGGAAGCTCAGGCCAAATGCTGATCGGTGGCCTGAGGTGGGACCCGAGAATCCTCTGTGCAAGTGGCAGCAAACAGAGACGCGCGCATAAGCCATGGCCATGTGCAGAAAGGAGAGGATGGAAGAAGCTGAATGAATGATTGAGTCATTAAAGTATGATGATCGATGCAGAAAGAAGAATAATTAGAGGGGAAGAAGGATTGATAACTCAAGAAAGAGATCCTACTTGTCCTTAGACCTAACTGATGTGATGTCGTACCTCATCGATGAAGATGGTGAGGAGAAGGCGTATCATCGAATGATATTGATTGAATATTTTAGGAGATATGCGGATGAATGACAGAACAAGCCAATCGGGTCGCTCGAGGAGCTCAACTCAGGATTCCTCAGCCCATTTTCAGGTCAACCTCTCGCGTTGGGATTCGACTTTGGGGTTTCTCACCCGACGCATTCGGGTCTCAAACATGACAAGATTAAGGCCGAATCAACTTTGGCGTGTCAAACTGACGATCGAACAACAACAGAGCTTCACACAGCTTCTTCTATTTCTGTGTCATCTGTGTACGATGACATATGCTACGCCATCAGCGACTTGCATGCAGGAAGAACATACCTAAATCACCAAGGCTTTCTCTACGATCAGTAGAATATGAGTGGCCTTGGAACTACACCACACCAAATCGACATGAAATCTGTTGCCCTTCAGAACCACCGAATGCTATCCAAATCTGTGACCGCTGCAGACGAGGAAGGGTCGTGGAGGTCACCGTAGTGCTTCGACATCGCCCAGGAGACGTGGAGGTCTGTGTTCCAGCACCCGTCCATCTTGCAATGCCTCATGATGGCAGATGATGCCGTAGCTCTCTGCGCCGGGTCCTGGTGGTGCAAGTAGCCGGAGTTCGCGGACTCCGGGAGCAAGCAGTAAGAGTTGTGAGGTGGGTTTGAGCTCGTTCGATAGTCCACGGCCTGCTGGTTCTCCGTTCCCATCATGGCGGAGATGATGGGAGGATGCTCTTGGAAGTTCATGCGAGGAGGGTCGAGGGTTTTAACACTTTGTATTCCAGGTGGTGGTGGTGGTGGTGGTGGTGGTGTTGGGCTTCTCCTCCCCATGTTCTTGTGAAAGACCCTACACACAACCCATTCATCCTGCAGTCACAGATATCAGAGTCGTTGGAGAAACGGAAGAAGAAGAAGAAGGTTCATGACATGATTTGATTCAGATAGAGAGAAGCATGCAAATCGATATATACCTCGACAGACTTTGGGGCATCGGAGCCTTGAAGCCTGTATTCATGCATCACCCAACTGGTCTTCTGCCCTTTGGGAGCTCTTCCTCTATAGAACACGAGCGTCTTCTTCATGCCCACAAGAACGCCTATCCCTCGATAGATCTCCTTGTCCTTTCCTGTGGCCTTCCAATACCCAGCTTCTGTGGCCCTGTTGGTCCTCGTCCCAGTTTGGTACTTCCTGTCCTTCTGGCAGAAGAAGAACCATTCCCTTTCTCCCATCCTCGCTTTGCCTGCACGATCGAAACAAGATCAAGAGGGAGAAGGCACGCATGCAATGAATGGCTTGCTTACTTGGGAGATCCCACGGCTCGCACTTGTTCAAGTCCACATCTCCAATAGCTCTTGCACTGAAGCTGTTGTTGGTTGCCTTCGGTGCGAGGTAGTGGGTGATGACCTCTTCATCTGTGGGGTGGAATCTGAAGCCAGGAGGTAACTGCATGCAGCCTTCCTCCATGACATCAACCATGGTTCAAGGCACCTTCGACAGAGAGAAAACAAGATCAAGACAACTGTGATTTACGAGAGACACAGAGAGAAGAGCCATTTAAGTAGGGTCGAAGGATGCCTCAGAGACTAAGAACCGTGTGGTTTAAGGCACCTCAAAGAGAAGCCTCATGGGGAAGAAAGATCTCAGTATTTTATTGCTGCAGTTAATGGTTTAATGGCTCATATTATTCCTTGTCAGATGGAATACACCAAAGTTTGTCATTGTCACATTCCCAATTTTTTACTGGCAAATCTCAGCTCTTTTGTATGGGTTCGGATCGAAGATACGGACTAATTTAACTGGCAAAACCTTTGATAGATTATACTGTTAATTCATTCCTCGCCATTACTACTTACTGTAAGTGCTATAGTTGTTCTTTCTTTCCCTTCATTTTCACCTCATCATCTTTCTCATGGAAATGATCATTGAACACATATGCTTGGTGAATTCTTCTATCTCTTGAAGGATCACTCTAAAACTAGAAACTTGTTAGGTTTCATGGAAGCTGTTCGAATCTTATTTGCATCATATGACTAATCTCAATTCCATGCAATATTAATTGCACAACCAGATCTGATTTCTTGTGATCGTACGTGTCATGGTAGGTGGCTGCCTTACATAATTTACTTGCCAACTTGTTCTCTCAATCTTTGCTAATAGGGAACGCCATTGCTTCCTTCCTCGATGAAGAACAGAGTCTTGACATGTTCTCGAGAATTCTTATGACGGGAAGCACAATCTTTCTCGTGGAAAACATACTTTGACTTTGGTGAGTGCATCGAGTGATCATCCCACATCAAACGACGACTTTGTCAGCATATATTTTTGGGAGTTTGACTTATACGAAACCATTGAATCTTTTACTAACATATATTATCGTTCACCCATCAATATTCATACAATCTCATTTTCTTTGATTGGTTAGCATTCGAGTTTAATAGATTGAGTCTTTTCCTAATGGTTTAGGTTTCGAATCAAAGTAGTGGGATGAGGTTATCGAGTCATATCGGAGTGACAACCCCTCCCTTCATTTATAGGGTTCATAGAAAAGTGTCTCTCGGAAGGCATAGGGACAACAAGAAGAACAAAAAGGGTACGAGGAGGGAAGCCCCACGTAGTCGCATGCATGCATGAGCTCATGCGCAGGGGCTGAGGAGTCGCACCTTCCCCCCGTCGACCCACATCCGATGTCGTTGCCTTGAATTGGATTAGAACCGAGGAGGAGGAATAGGCTCGGCCAAGAGCACGCAAGAATAGGGTTTCTATGATGAAAGATTTGTTAAGATTAATTCAAATAATTAGGACTAGATAAAATTAAATTTAAATTAAAATAAATAGATAAGGATGAAAGTTTTTTTGGGATATGATAGATTTTTTTTTTGTTTTAAAAAAAATTATACTCTATTTTTAGCTAATATATAAATAGGTGCTCTTGGATTAATCCAAAATACTGTAGGTTAAAAATACTTGTAGTCTTTTCTACTCGTCTCTTTCTCTTCTTTTAAAGTTATATAAAAAAATCAACAATGAAAAAAAGGGAAGACCGGTAGATCCAGAAAAGAGAATAGATGTTAAAGTAAGTGTTCCCAATCAACTTCTTCCTATCTTCAAATATGATGATAATCAATTTTAGCTTATTAAAATGAAACTTCTATTTATTTTTATAAAGATTATGAAATTTAGTACAAGATGGTTTTGTTGAGTATGATCTACGTGATCTTAATATTAGTAAAGATTTAAAAGATCATATGAATTAGAATATGTAAAAAAATGCAAGAGCCCTCCCTCTACATGCGACAATAAATAATAAATAAATCCTTATTTTCTCAAATCATGATGACATCAAAAGTTTAGAAAATATTAAAAAGTGTGTTTGGAGGCATAGATAAGGTAAAAATTTTAAAATTTTAAATTCTTTAACGTAAATTTGAAACTAAGATTCTGAATATATCATTGGTTTTTTTTCAAAAGTTTCTTTTATTGTGAACTAAATGAGATCTTATGGTGAAAACATAAAATATCAAACTATAGTAAAAAAAGTTTTATGAAGTTTATCTCCAAAATTTGATATAATTTCTAGATAAAACTTTAAAATATGTTCTTTAAATGAAGATAAATCATAAGGACTAAAAAAAAATTTTAAAAACTATATCTCAAAGGAGTGATCAAAATAGTAGAGGTCGTGGACGATCTGATACTTGAGGCAAATGACGAGTTAGAAGAACTATAATGAAAGTAACAAAGAGACCCATCAATATTTTTGTTACAAAAAAATTAGACATATTAAAAAAGATTGATGGTAAAAAATAAAAATTCAAATGTTCCTCTCTACTTTCACTATAAAATATATGGTTATCTTGAAAAACATTGTTGGAACAAAACTCAAGCAAATTATCATGAGAAAATTAATAGCAAAAAAAAGGATAAAGAAAAAATTTTGTATCTAATGAATAATATTCTTAATCTATTTGGTTTTTGGATAATGGATACATTAATCATATGATACGAGACGTGAGTTTATTTTAAAGATTTGATGATTTAATTATATCTATAATGTAAATAAAAAATAACAATAAGGTTCAAGTGGAAGGACAAGGAACCGTTTCTATGCACACCAAATCTGATAAAAAAAATTAATTAATGATGTGATGTTTATTCTTAGTTTAAAATAAAATCTCATTAGCCAACTGATGAGAAAAGAATATTATGTTATTTTTATGATGACAAATACTTAATTTATGATAAGAAAATTGATAAATTGATAGCGAAAAATATAGTAGTTGGTTTGCCTAAGATTAAAAATAAAGATACTGTTTGTAAATCCTATATTTTTCGAAAACAATATAGAAATTCTTTTCACACAGGTCATTTTTGGAGAGCTAAAAATGTAGATATTTGTGGGCCTTTGTAGATTGTCTCACATGGTAAAAATAGATATTTTTTGTTATTTATAGACGATTGCACAAGGATGATGTGGAAATATTTTTTGAAAGAAAAAAGTCGAAACCTTTTATGTTTTCAAAATTTTCAAAGTATATGTAAAAAAACAAAACAATTATTTTATTAAGACTTTGCATACTGCATATTGATAAAGAGAGTGAATTCACTTCAAAAGATTTTTTTTATTTTTTACAAGAATACAAACATTCATAAGGAACAAGTTACAAGTTGTACCCCCCTAACAAAATGAGATAGTAGAGCAAAGAATCGAGAAGTGGTTAAGATTGCCAGATACATGCTTAAAGAGAAAATAGTATCAAAAGAGTTTCGGGCAGAAGCTACGAGGACATCAGTATATTTGCTAAATCACTTTCCTACCAAAGCAGTATAAGAAAAAACATCTTATGAAGTATAGTTAAACATAAAGCTAGAAGTAAGTCATTGAAAAGTATTTGGTTGTGTTGTTTATTTTCATATTCCTATTGAGAAAGAAGCAAACTTGATGACAAAAGTGTTAAGCGCATATTTGTGAGTATAGTAATGGGACAAAAAGTTTTAGACATTATGATTCTACTACTAAGAAATTAATTATACATCATGATGTTAATTTTAATGAAGAAGAAGTTTGAAACTCTAAAGCAGTTAAAACTCCAATAGTTGTAGGAGAAGAAATCGATAAAGCATATGATACATTGCCTATTGTTAGCTTACTCGATTCTTCTCATATTTGAATGATTCAAGTGATTTTAGTGATACTAAAACATCTCATAGTCTTTTAGAGATTATTAGTGTGATAATTTTGTATGTTATGCTTTGGAACTTACTTGTTTTTAAGCTACAAATTAGAAAGAAGAATGAGGACAAGCAATGAATGAGACTTGAGAATTAGTATATTTGCCCATAGGAAAAAAAAAAATGGACTCAAATGGGTAAACAAGTCAAAATTTAATGCTTGTTTAGTTACAAAATAGTATACTAAAATTTCAGGTATCGATTTTTTTTAAAACTTTTTTTTTTCAATTGCTAGAATTAGTATAATTAGAACAATATTAGCATTGGCAACAAAAATAAATGATAGGTTTATCAATCTAATGTTAAATCAACATTCTTGAATGAAAAATTGCAAGAGGAGACTTATGTAAAGCAATAAAATGTCTAAATTAGATAAAACATTATATGGCTTCAAACAAGCATCTAGAGAATGTGTAGCCAAATTGACAAGTATTTTCTTCAATATAATTTTAAAAAAAAATTAAGTGAGTCAACTTTATATATAAAAGCTCAACATATGAAAATTCTTATTATCTGTTTACATGTAGATGATATGATTTATACTGAAAATTCATCAAATATGCTTCCTGAATTTAAGAAAAATATGATGTTAGAATTTGAAATGATTAATCTGGGGCTTTTATTTTTTTATTTTTGAATGAAAATTATTCAAGATGCAAATAATTTTTTTTTTGCTAAGAAAAATATGCTAAATATTTGTTTAAAAGGTTTCATATGACAATTTGTAAGCTAGTCAATACTCAAATGAATACAAATGCTAAACTTATGTTAGATGATGGAGTTGAAAAAACAGATGAGCAATGTTTATAATTAGTTTGTTATCCAGATTTATGCATAGCAAGCATTACTTTGGAGCAGCTAGCTAAAAGAGTTCTTACATACAAACTCACAATTATAATATTCGTTATTAGTATATAAAAGATTTTAAGTTATGTTCTTATATTGATAACAATGAGGCTGGTTGTACAAATGATAGAATAAACACTTCGGGATTTGTGCTAAGCCTTGGCTCAGGTATGATTTCATAAATAATAAAATAATAATAATAATATATTATTCTTTCAAGCTCTAAGACGAAGTATGTTACAACTATAAGCACAATATGTCAAACAGTTTGGCTTCGAAGACTTTTAGTAGATCTTTGAGAAAAACAAATTTGACCAATTAAAATCTACTGTGACAACAAGTCTACTATTCCACGGGTGACCAAACATATTGAAGTTCGATATTATTTCATTCGTGAATTGATTGATAAAAGAAAATTTCAAATGAATTACTATAGCACCAAATATCAACTTGCTAATATCTTCACAATAACTTTGGAAAAAAAATTATTTTTTCCAAAGACAACTTCAAGTTATAACTATTTTGAATTAATAGGGTGTGATAAAATTAATTCAAATAGTTAGGATTAGATAAAATAAAAGATTAAAATAAATAGATGAAGGTAAAAAGATGTATTGGGATATGATAGATTTGTTATTGTTTAAAAAAACTTATACTCTACTTTTAGCTAATATAAATAGGTACTCTTAAATCAATCCAAAGCATTGATTAAAAGTACTTCTAGTCTTTAATATCATTCTCTTCCTCTTCTCCTTGAAGCTCTGTGAGTCAATAAAATGAACTTAAATTTAAGATCATTCAAGGTGGATCCTAGAATGAACTTAAATACATGAAAGCCTAGTGAGATCCTCCTTCCATATTTGAGTCAAAATAACATCGAAATTTCCTTTACATCTTAAAAGATATGTTATGAATATTAATTTTGATTTGGAATAATTCATCATGCTGGAATGACATCTTTGTTTAGTTCCGCACATCAACTGCGATCATCGTCACTTTTTAATTCGAAGTGATCGAAGCATTACTTTTCGACGTCGTCAAAGGATGGCAGCTTGAGATGTTGGCGAGGGTTCAACACAAACCAATGGAGGACTATTGCTTCCTTGGAGGAAACTATACACTCAAAGTTAAATATCATCGCCCTCGCCGAGGTCAACAACAAACATATGTTCTTTGCTAAGACACTTCCAAACTATTAATTACATGTTTGGAGAGCTTAACATAGTTAATTAAGCTACTAAACCTCAATTCGGGGGTCAAAGATGATGTTGGTTGTGTGTAAGCGATGACATCATGCAGAAAACTACAACATCTTTGGTACGTGTGAACCGATTCCATCTCCCCCTCTCTCTCTCTCTCTCTATAGGTGAAGTAAAAGACTAAGCTAAGAACAAGCCTCACGCCACACCACATCTACAAGCCCGCTGCTCCCATCTCAAAGAATTTTGTGTGCTGTCTCCGACAACAACAATGATTCTTATCGCTTCTCAGAGAGAGATGTTATGTTATCGCTCAGTGCAATCCCAGGTGGGAGTTGAGGAGCAGCTGCTGGTTGAAGAGGTGCTGTTCCAGCAAGCTGCTGTCGAACTGCTCGGAGAAGTTGGCGAACATGTTCGAGCAGTTCTGCTTCTTTGGAGGATGTAAGAGCCGGTTGCTGTCGTCAAAGTAGCATTCCATCGTCCGCGGCCGCTTCCCGGAGCCATCCCCCATCGGATCCATCTGTGTTTGTTGTTGGAGTAAGCTGCTGTTGCCATCGATCCTGCTGCTGCTACAAGGTAAGTGCTGTTGGGCCATGAGAGGGCTGTTCTCCGGTAGGTCGCCGAACAGGTGTGAGAGCACAGAGTAGTTCTCGAGGATGACGTCAGATATGGAAGACGACGGCTGCGGCCTGAGACTGCTTTGCTGGTCCGAGTTCTTGGAGCTCGAAGCCGAGCCTATCTGCGCTTCATCCATCGGCGGAGGCACCGACTGCAGATGGTTGTTCTTTTTGTAGATGCGGCACAGCACCCAGTCATCCAACTGCGATAACAAAAGGATCATTACAGAGCGAAAAGAAGGGTAGAGAAGTAACCTAAGAGAAGTCCTTTTTCCCAGGACTTGGAAGAGGCATTGTTTCGAACAGGAGAAGGTCACGAGGAAGAGGAGGAGGTGGGTCAGCGGTGTGATGTACCCTCATGGAGGAATCACTCGGCTTCACTGGTCTGTAGCTGTTGCTGGCGTGGGCTTCGGCCAGGCGGTACTCGTGCATGATCCAGTTCGTCTTCACTCCCTTGGGAGGCCTGCCTCTGTAGAACACCAAGGCCTTCTTGACCCCGACGCTCTCGTTCCCGTGGGTCGCGTGGATCGGCTTGTCGGTGCCGGTCGCCTTCCAGTACCCGGACGCGGCGGCTCGGTTCGGCCGGAACCCGTTAGGGTACTTGCGATCCCTGGGGCTGAAGAAGTACCACTCGCGATCCCCGTACGCCGCTTTGGCTGCAGGAACAGTGAGGTGGGGTTTCGTTGACGCTGCTGCGACACAGGAGAAGACGAAGCAGAAGAAGGCTGGAGGGGGATGGGGGAGTACTGACCGGGGAGGTCCCATGGATCGTACTTGTAGATGTCGACCTCGGCGATGATCGGCACCGGGCATGGGGACGCCGACGCCCTGTTGCGGAGGTAGTGAAGGATGAGCTCCTCGTCGGTGGGGTGGAAACGAAACCCCGGCGGCAGCGACGCAGGATTCGACATGGCGATCCCGAGTTGCTGCTTTGGCGCAGAGAGAGAGAGAGAGAGAGAGAGAGAGAGGAGAAGGGGATTGGAATTTTTAGGCAGCAGAGGGTGGGGGCGGCTTTTATGGCAGCGTAATTTTGTCGTTTAGTGGACGTAATCTACAGCATATTTACCGAGTTGAACTACTCGCACAAGATTCTACACATGTGCGTTCAACAGCATCCGATCCAAATCCGCCACTAAATACTGCCGCTGCCCAATATATGCTGATCGTTGCAAATATAACGTGAATACATAAAGACCAAAGAATAGCCTAACGATTAGAAGGGTATGAAATCAACAACACACGCGGACGAATCTACCATTTATCGACATGAGCCAAAGACGAATCTATCTCTATCCGAAAAATACACGGCTAAACGATTGTCACCGAGACACGTGTCGAACCGAGAGATTGCTGATGTGGACGGCGAACCGGACCTCGTCGTTCATCTTTATCTACACCATCATCGATTAGTTTACCCTTGGCGACTGTTTGATGACGTGGATCGCTTGCTTTCCGCGGTCAGAATTTGAGCCCCACACACTACAGCTTGAGGAATTAGGTGCGGCGTGGACAGGTGTGCTGTTCGGGTTGGGCCAGCGAGTGGGTCAGTCTCCATCGACGAAGCTAAGCTTTTGTTAGCTTGCGCAAGTGGTTCATTGCGCGCACACATACATACCGTGAGGTCGCATTACGTGGCTTCCCATGATTTGCTCGACTAAGATGTGCGCGTGTGTCATACGTGTTATTCTTCGATGCGTCATTGGTTGCCGTACGAAGTTAAGGTGGTGGGAGGTCGATGACCGGGTCGCGATGGACACGTGGTGAGCGGGTAAAATTTTGCACGTGTTTGGCCGGATCAGTTGGTTGCTTCCGACACACAACACCGCTGTACACGACTAAGAACAGTGTTGTTGACATTTTGTGAGTCAATACCAATGTTGTTTGATGTCTTGTGTTTTCAAAATATTTTGGTGCCAAAAAAATCATATAAAAAATTATTTTATGACTATTATTTTTTTTTCCACGAAATAATGTTTCCGAAATGATAGAAAAAAATTAATCAAACTTTTACTTTATATAAACTTTATGACTATCATTTTTATTCTATGAAATAGTATTTAAATAATTTCTCTCATACTAATATGTTATGTTTGGCATTAACGCCTGAATCAAACCATGATGTGAACTATAAAAAAAGATAATACATATACATTAATTAGATACCGAATAAGACATGACTCGTTCTATATAATTCTTGTATTCAACCATGGGGCATCGAAATGGTCCACGTATCGGATCCTCATTGGCTCGTACGATGGAGCGTGTTTATTCTCTACACTATATATATATATATATATATATATATATATATATATATATTGTCTTGCCAAAGAGAGTGGCTTGTCGAGGCAATTTATGAAGTGGATTATCTTATCATAAGCAACATGAATTAGTGCAAATCCATCAAGCAAACCGTCGGTAGGTCAAGGGTTAGTATCCTTTGTCGTGCAAGAACATATGCCAATGAGACGAGGGTGGTGATCACAAATGACAATCATGCTGAAACGGGAAGCTGTGGATTAGTGGTTGTCATTAGCGAGCTTGGACACAGTGACAAGTCACAAGGCTACAAAAGGGGGTGGCCGTGAGTGGAAGAGAGCTATCAACAGCAATGTGGGTTGGGCGCAGGAGTCATCCTCGCCACCGCTGATATACGTTCGATATCAGGAAAACGTGGGCATGTCGAGGGATTCGTTCGCCTTTCGTCATCGAGGAAGTCGATCCAAATGTGGAATACGGTTTGGCATGACGATGCAAGGTAATCAGATGAGCCTGCAGAAACGATGAGAAGATAACACTACTATGGTGGAAGATATATATATATATATATATATATATATATATATATATATATATATATATATATATATATATATATATATATGACAACATCTATTGCAACTCCATCGGCAATATATGAAGTCATTTTCCAAGAAAATATTCCTCTAAAATATATCTCTATTTTTTTTTTCTTAAACAGTAACTCTAATTAAAAAATATACAAAATACTCCTAAGAAAAATTTCTATCAAATTTTTTGCTCATTTTTTCAAAACTGTTAAAGTATTTTTATTTAGCTCATTTATAGTATTTTTCAGCAGCATTTATAGTATTTTATTGAAGTATTGGAAACAGTGATATCATACTGTACCTCTTTGGTTATCATTGCTCATCAACTATTATGATACCCTATTTTTAGGCTTGTAGTTATTTTGGTTTAGATTAGGAGTTCATCTATATCATTTATAGTATTTTGAAGCAGATTTTATAGTATTTTTATTATGATGATTAAAATATTATAATAGGTCAAAATAGTATTTTAGGAGTAATTTGAGTATTCTTAAATTAAGGGTACTGCTTGAAAAAAAATAAAATAAAATAGGGGTATTGATTGAGAAATACTCAAAATATTAGTATTTTTTAGAAAAATCCTACATTTTTTATATTTATATTTTCATCATCTATCCTCTTTAATTCAAATATATGAGCTTGTGAGAGTTGGTAAGTATTTTTGAGATTCTTATTATGAACTGATTTATTTGAACAAAAAATTACTCAATATTAAAAAATTTAATATGAATATAAATTTTATAAATTAGGGTTTGGTGGTTTGAAAAATATATTGATTACTCTTATGATTTTATCTTATAGTCTTAAATAAATTGAGGGAAATTGTTGGAGATGGAAATTACCTTTGAGTTTGCTCCACCAACTCCACCTTACCCTTTTCTTGAAATTTATGATTTTTTTGCAAGAAATAACTCAAATCTATTCCAATCACCCATATCACATGGATCATATAAATACATCCTCATCTAAGTTGAACCATAAAAAAAAAAGGAAACCAAATTTTCAGCAACAATCAGTGAAATTACATCATTGTCAAAGGATACTAAGATAATTGAATTATGTTAATTCATAACCCTATTTTCTTTTTCTTTTTCTTTTTTTTCATTTCCCCAAATGCACTCTTTGTTTGTTCTTCTTCTTCGTTAATACATAATATACTCATGGTATGGTACAAAACCATGTCTATATCACGCGGCATGCGCATCAACTTTTAATCATAACACTATGAAAATTAATTATATATTATTTTCTATAATTAGTTATCCTCAACATATCACTTCGTATATTTTCAAAAGTTACATTAATATCTCTGTACTTACGAAAATGAAACATTTAGTCTCGTTTTTCTTCACGTCATCATTCTGTTGATGGAAATATCATAGGATTTATCACTAATCACGTGCAGTATTTTTCATCAATAGAATCAATAATGTGAAGAGAAATAAAATTAAATATTATACTTTTCTAAGTATAAAAATATTAATATAATTTTAAAAAATATAAAGATCATAATACTAAAGGGGATAATATATAATGAGCCCCAATAAGCAATGTGATCAAAGTCGATGACTGTTCTTATGAGATGAGCAATTCCTAAGAGAATTGAAGTGGGAATGAGAAGAACAAAGTTGTGCTTAGCATCATGTGGTCCATTCCAAGAACAACAGGAACAAATGCCAACCTTTCTTTGTGTTGCAGTACTGCTACTATACAATATTCGAAGAGTATTTGATCCTTATCCTTTCATGCATGACCTTTAACCCTATTCTGCTGACCTGGTTTCCACGAAGCTTCGCTCTTACTCTTCTTCTTCTTCTTCTTCTTCATTCTCGGTGGTGGCTGTAAACATCTTGCCGACGTCCGTTCGCGGCATGGAACCGATTGCGACGTGGAAACAGTGGGTTTCGGTGCGAGGTTTGATGATATGTATCCTTTTGTAAGCTAATGTGTTCTTACTCGGTTGCTTCTGCGCTTTGGCATGAGATGATGGAGATATGGATGACCGATTCCAGCAAAAAGAAGAGCACAGATCTGAGAAGGAAAAAGGAGCAAAGAGTTGGAAGCAAACCGGAGAGATTAACTAAAGGCAAAAGAAAAGCAGCAGCATGTTATATTGGGTTTGGAGTTTAAGCTTCTTTTTGGTAGGATCGAATTGCAGAATATTATAATGGAAGAAAATAATCTTCACCAATAAAAAAACACTCTAATTTTATAGATCAACATAGCTTAGAAAAGCTTGATTCGACTTAATAGTTCAACAATGCCTCTTAACTTGGAAATAGGTTTGGAACTGGAACTGGAACTAACCTAACCTATGCAATCAGATAAATCCACAAGCTAAGTATTACGATATCTCGATAATTTGGAACTGGAACTAACCTAACCTATGCAATCAGATTTTCTCCAATTCACTGTAGACTCCACTAGCTTGAACTTTTTCGACATGATCGTAAAGTCGCTTTTCAGATACATCGCTATTAAATAAAAACGATAAGATCCTTATCAAAATAGGGAATATTTTCTATAATGATATGAATATTTTTGAGAATTTTCTCTAATCCAATTCATTTTCGAATCTTATCCTAAACTTAATCTCTCTATTGTCATAGTTTGAATTGTGGCTCCAAGGATGTCCCTAATGCCCTCTATACGAAAGAGTTGATGATCGAGAAGAAAAAAAAAAAAAGGATCATATGAACGAAGATCAAAATCTAATCTCATAACTAAACTTTTAGATGTAGGAAAACTAGTCCATAAGAACTAACAAAAGAAAAAAGAGTTGCAAACTCTTTAATTTCTTTAATCATTTCACTTCTTATAGGTTTACTGACAATATGGATTGCTCGCCGTCTCCATAGAGTCGACGGCTTGACGTCAAATGATTCGGAGAACAGAGCAGGAGGTATTGCAGCTGTGACAAAAGTCAGAGGTAGAACAGATGCTGCTTGGAATACGTCAATGGCCTGTCCCTTTCAACCTTAGTGGCTTGAACAAGGTAGTCCTTCCATCTCAAGTTCGAAAGTACATTATCCTTCTTCTTCTTCTTCTTCTTCTTCTTCTTCTTCTTTGGTTTCGTCTACGTGCACGTTTGGTGATTAATCTTTTTATAGCTCTAACTAATCCTCCGTAAGTTATCCTTAACAGGTAAATCAATATACGCAATCTTACCTTTACGAGCAAACGGATATTGGATTGGTGGAAGAAAGCTTCACAAGTCATTCTCTCTTTGTGATCTACTACTTCGGAGCACTTTTGACGAGGAATTCGGCCACTGACACAAAGCAAGCTTGGAATTGGTTGCTTTATTGACTGGCTGCAGGAAGTGCATGTCAAATATCCCCATTGTCATTTATGCTTGAGCTCTTGTGAAAGGAGTTCTTGACCAATGCCTAACGTGAGATATGGATCTTACGAAGCATACATGATGGTTTGTCTGCATAAATATAAACAAAAAAAAAAGTAGAGCATTATTAGCTTTATATGTTTTGTCACGCATAACAAATTCATATGACGGTTAGTGTAAGTTTATTATTGTTGATTCAAAATTTGATTGTCCGAAATCAAAGCGGAGTCTCTTCTTGTGTCAAACTCAAGTTAGTTTCGCTCGACGTGAAGATCGTCTGAATCTAAATGTGTCGAATTTGTAAACGAAGTCGAAGACGTTCTCAACCAATATCCCTCCGATGCTTAAGTCAGCTTAGGATTCGAATAGTTTGAACAAGTTTTCATGATATGTTTCAATCTATGAGAAATGCACCTGCGGAGCCTCTTTCATCATAGACTTTGAGGACCATTACACCCGAGATCATCGACGATGGATATAAGGTGCAATTATGCATTGCTTCTAGAGTTAATTGAGGTTGCGATTTCAATATGTGTCGAATCCGAGACATATATTAATTGATCTTACTTGGTCACGATGTCGAGGTGTCCAAGTTAGCCACGTGTTGCCTATGTGGTTTCAGACTATCATGTCCAACACTTGTCGTCCATGTAGCACTATGCTATCGGTTAGCACCTACCACCCATATATGAAATACTATGCATATACAAATAATATACAAGTGATACCATCCTTAATTGATATATAAAAATTATAATTAAGTCTCTAAGATAGATATGCATAAAATAAAGTTCTTAAGTTGATGATATGGATCTTGATATAATATAGTTTCAGGAACAAAAGAATGAATAATATCTCACTTCTTAGGTTGATGATATGGATCTTAATATAATATAGTTTCAGGAACAAAAGGATGAATAATATCTCACTTTTCATATGATTAAAAGGAGTTCTCAGGGTCAAAATCTCACTATTAGTTGGTTGAAGACAACCTCATCAAAAGTGAAAAAAGATTTGTCTTATGGGATAGAGGATTCCTCCCATTGCCTCCATTCATACCATGGGTAATACACAAGCTCATAATCTCAATCAACAGCAAAGTAATCAATACTTTGGAAGCTCAAATTCTTTGGTTTGAAAGAAACAGAAATAGGGGAAAGATACCTAAAATTTTCTCTTCCTACTTGACTCCTAGCATCTGAAATCCCAATTGACAAATTTCTTATAAATCAGCTCGATTTTCAATTTAAACATAGATAAGTACAACCTAAAAGAAGAAATAATATGGATACAAAAGAAGGGCACTACACCTAAATTTGTGCCTTGCATGTCTGCTTATTATGCCCTAACCCTTGGCACCTGCTGCAGCGAACTGCTCTTTTAATTATAATCCTTGGTTCTGCGGGCTTTTCTTTCGGTCGGCCTGCCAGCCGGCGGGTACGAGGAGGGCATGTAGTTGCAGCATGGAAAGAATCAGCACAGACCGGCCCACCGACATCAGGTATGGGATTGATGGACAATGAATATGCCTGCTGGTAGCATTCTGTCATGAGGTACTTGGAACAGTAATCATATATGCATCCATTCATGCGTTCGAGCACAGCAAGAGCATGCATGCAAGGTAAGCCCGTAACCTGCCACCTTCGGCATGTGCATTCCCTAGTCTCGATGTTTATGACATTGGTCGACTCATCGCTTACCTCAAACACACTGTCACTGGAACAAGCCACTCTCAGGGAGCGCGCTTTGATCATCTCCTCTTGTACCTTCTGATTGGCAGAAGGTACGAGCACCTCAGTCCATGTGTTTGAAGACTCACGACGGCTGTACATCATCTCCATCAACTTACACCTTAGGATGTCAACTATCTGAAGCACCGATGGCTCGTATCTTGTTGATACCCAGTCATTGAATATCTCCGCAGCACCAGACGAGTAATGCCCATATCTCAAACCCTTGAAGAAGGCATCAGACCAGAATTCCGGTTCCATACCCAAAACCCATTCAGCAAGTTCTTTGGACTGAATCCTGAGGTTTTCAATGGATTCATTGAACTCATCAACTTTACAAGCACATATGGCTCTTTTAAGATGACCAACCATTTTATTCTTCAGTTCCTGTGTCCAGGACTCGTCCATCTCTTTCTTAAAATTTTCAATCAGTTGTTGTTCGCTGTACCCATGAAAACTGTCCTCAAATACCTCAGGTAACTCCTCCAAACCATTTTGACTGCTAGAAACAAAGGTGATGGCACGAGACAGAGTAAAGGCAGATTTCAGCTGTACCAAAAACCAATGCCAGTTCTCACTAGCCTCAGAATCTAGGACACAGAATGCAACTGGGTAGATATCATTCTGGCCATCAACTGCAGTTGCAGCCAATAACTTCCATTGTTTATTTGCTTTCAGAGATAAACCATCAAGAAAAAGGAGGGGGCGGCAACCATGCTCAAACCCATAAAGTGAGGCATGAAAGGTGACAAAGAAACAAAATCTAGAATCATCTGATGTATGTAATGTTGCAACACTACCTGGATTGGTCTCTATTATCCTCTCGCAGAACCAGGACAACTGACTGAAAGCCTCTTCATGTGAGTTGTGAAGCTCTTTCTTGGCAATAAATTTTCCACGCCAAGCTTGTGAGTAGTTCAAGCTGAGTCCATATTCTTGTTGGAGATCTTTTGCAATATCCTTTGGCCTATAGTTTGGTGTGTCTCGCAACTTGTCCTTAATAATACTAGCAACCCATCTTTGAGATGCAAGCCGACGACTTTCTTTACTGAGTTCCTTTCCACATGTATGAATGTCATTCATCTTCTTAATCATAAATTTCTGCTTGGCTGATGACCTGGATGCATGTATTCTCCACGGACAATCCTCAACAGTACATTCAGCAGTTACACGAGATCCATCATTTTTAATGAATCTATACATGAAGCTATTTGCAATGGCATATTTGTGCAATGCATCGCGAAAAGCCTTTGGACTAGAGAATACCTGCCCTACACCAGTGATCATACTGTCCCAATTGATGCATAATTTCTGCCGTTTAGCTTCCTCAAGGGTAGCTACTGAGGCAGTATTGGCGTCAGTGGAGGTACCAGAGTCAGCTACAACACTCCTAATTATCCTACAAAAAGCATTTATAGTAATTTTTCTTCTATTTGAGCATCATTTGTGATAAAAAATTAAAAACCACTGAGTATATGGAAAATACCTGCTTTCAACCTTCTTTGTGACAAATATATCAGTTGTATCTGAATCTGCATGAAAATCAACCATGCGCTGCAAGTCCTTGTCGTTAGATATCGTGATGAGAGTCCGTTTGTTTCTTGGAAGGAAGTACTTAATTGAAAATGTATCAGCATTGAAGTTAAACATAGCAGATATCTCTGACCTCAAATCACTGAGTGACATTTCACAGTTAATGTCAATTGCATGTGCTTCACCACCAGAGTAAGACATGGATCCATCACTGTTTGTAATAAATTCTCCACCAGATTGGCAAATAGCTAATATTTTCCCTCTTGCCATGGTATAAAAAAATTCTTTAAGTTACCTCATGAATCTGGGATAATGATGAGAGGAAAAAGGGTCATATAATATGACTGTAAGTTAATGATGAGAAGAAAAGAAAATTTTAATGAAAATATGCATAAAGATAATGTTGTTTTCAAGTCCTGGCATATTAGATTAATATATCTCGGTTACAAAGTTCAAATTAAAGCAATAAATCACTTGCAAGCATCATTGAGGAAAAAGTACATACAAGTTGTTCAATACAAACTGCACTCAGCACAGTAGACCAGTGTAAACCTTGAAAGACTAGCAAAAGGTCAACTCTGTATGAGTAATTCTTAAGAGTCAAAATCTGATATCCCTTCTTCTGATGTCATTGTCCTTTTAATTAATATCTTCCTTGTTCAAGATTGTTTGCACTAGATTCTAAATTATTCTTTTGAAAAATAAATATCGTCTGTGAAAATTGACAAATTTTTTTTTTTTTTTTTTGCCAGTTCTTACTGAAGCAAATATACTATATTTTGGTTAGCAGCACACAAAACTATTTGGTCTGAAATGACATTTATGTTTCTTTGGCTAGATCACTCGAAATATGCTCTAAAAAAACTGCAACTACAATTTGATTTCAGAAAGGATGGGTAACGATAATCTCCAGACTCTTGTGAGCTCCTTCAATCCTCTATCAAAACTTTGTAACATATTCTTTGGTCTAGAATCAAATTAGGCTTTTAGCTTAAGCTCCTTCTCCTTAGATTACATTACTTAAAAATAAAGGTTGGGAGTTGAGACGGAAAATCTGACAACCTATAATAACTTTTCTTCATTGATTTAGCTGTCACTTATGTTTACTAGACAGCCTCCGATGGAACGAACATAATGATTTTAGCAAAAATCCATCAAATTGAGATAAAAGTCACAAAAATGAATCCTACTTTAGGAAAACTTTCTCAAATCCATTCCAATCGTCTTCAAACACATGCCTTGATGGAGAATTATTGAGTCATTTCAAATCTCTCTATCATTCAATTTCCATACAAAAATCAATATAAAGGATAGTTTTCATGCACTAAAAAACTTCTAGATCAGTTTGCTTTAATATATCTTGCATAGCCCTATTGTTATTCATCACTTGACAAAATCAACCTATCTTTTAAAACATAGTATCATATACCTACTAATATTATTCCAACACCAGATTTATCGACATTTCGTACTTGTTTGAGATTTAAGTTTGCGCAGAGCTTATTTTATTATATTTATACACGTTTGAACATCTCATTAAAATCAAATATTAAATTTGCCTATATGATTATTCTCCAAAGATTTTAGACATCTTGAGCATCATTGACTTTTCAAGTTTCTTAATTTTTCTTTTTTCCTATTATAAATATCAGCAACAGTTTATTATCTGCATTAGAAAGTCATTGTCATAAAAGATTCAGAAATTCTAATAATCCCACATAAAGATAATTTTCAAATAATTGAAATGTCTGCCAATGCAGGCTTAACTATTGAACTTCTCAATACAGTGTCTCCTAGAGCCCTCTTCTATCATGTATTCTCTCATTATGTACAACTAGTAACATATACACCATATGCAACATATTCAAATACTGTGTGCCCATAAATTAGTCCACAATTTCTCATTCTTAACCATTTTCTTTTATATATTTATCTACACTTCTATAACTTATCAATTGTTAACATCTGAACCTCAAATAGCAACTAAACAATTAGCAAAGCATTAACAACGTCATTCATGCCTTAAAAAACCCTTCAAGAATATTATAATTTGTATTTTTTAGTTATTCAAGAAAGTATATTCTCCCCAATAAAAAATGCTCACAAAAATACGTCCCTTATGAATTATAAAACGATGTTTGCAGAAAACGGAGACTTGAATACCGTTACATTTAGGAAGTAAGGCCAAATCAGATGCAACCGGATCGCAAGCAAAAGGAAACAAGCAACCCGCGACAGAATTCAGAAGAATTTGATAGGTCTCGTCACCAGAGCTATCAGGGAATCGCTAACCAAGAAAGGGAGATTCAAGACAGAAATATTGTACCTGGTGTTCCTCGATCAATCCTAGTTCAGTAAATTCTAAGAAATCGCAAAAAAAAATCTAGGTAAAATCAATATAGCTTCCGAATCAAAAGTAAAACCAGACTATCAAGATTCAGTAGCTAAATTCAAATTTAATCCGTCACCCCAGAATCGCCATCAAGCCCAAAATATTCGATTTCAGCAAAAATAATCGGTGCGGGGAAAAAAAAGGTAAGAACTTTCGGAATCGGAACCTGGAAACCATAACATTCTCTTCGGTGAAGCTTACAATCGCAAGCCCGAACGGCCGATGGTGGAGTCTCTGTCGAGATTTCTAGGGTTTCGAATCCCTCACCCAAAAGACGAGACAAAAGACAAAAGAAATCCGAAGAAATCGGTGAAGAGGGAGAATTGGGGTTTTAGGGACGAGACGCTCCGGTCCGAAACGGTCATCTTGATCGAGCACAAAACTAAGCCTATTTTGCATTATATATATATATATATATATGTATATATAGATATACATATGTATATATATGTATATATATACATATACATATGTATACCTTTAGAAGATAACGGGCACTATATCGTGTTACAAACTGTTACACCAGCCGTCATATACTGGATTGTATGGGATTTTGAGAGATGAAGGTTTATAACGGTTTAGTATGCCGGGACCCGACCCGTAATACGGAACGAGCCCAATAATATCTAAGGAGCTCAACCGAACCCGATCCGACTGGCGCATCCGCGTCATAGAACCCGGTAAGGGTATAATTGTAATTTAATAATTCTATTAAAAGGTTATATTGGAGTCGGCGCTCTTGTCTGCCTTCGGAAAGAGACGACGGTGGTCGACTCACTCGAAGCAGCTCTCAGACTGACAGGTGTTGCCATGGCGCTTCGAGCCCTCTTCACGAAGACAGCCGCAACCCTAGCTTCCGGCCTCGGTCCCTTCGCCTCCGCCGGAGGCAGTGGGACGAGGTGGCAGGGGCTCTGCCACGCCCGGGGGCTCAAGGTCGCGGCGCTTCCGGACCTCGAGTACGACTACGGTGCCCTCGAGCCGGCCATCAGCGGGGAGATCATGCGGCTTCACCACCAGAAGCACCACAAGGCCTACGTCTCCAACTACAACGACGCCCTGGAGAAGCTCGACGCGGCCATGGCGAAGGGGGATGTCCCCGCTGTGGTCCGTCTGCAGAGCGCCATCAAGTTCAACGGCGGAGGTTCGAACTCGGTCGTTGTTCGTTTTTTCCTCCCTAGTGAATTTGTTGTTCCTGTAACAATTGTGGGTAAAAAAACAATTTTTGTGCCGGTTTCAGTTGGTGTTAGGGCTTTGTGATTCTTATGTTAGTACATTCTTTTCTCGATTCGGCATGTAGAGATTGGGGATATGTAAGTTCTGAAGGATCTACTGGACGTAGTTTCTCTTAGATTGTATGCCCTGAATACTGAATCAGAAGTCTAAATTGTACATAAAGATAGGTCAAATTTCTTAAAAATGTTCACATATAATCTGAAAACTAAAATTACACTTGTATTGAGTAATCACAATGCAATTGTAGTTGTCTTTTGCTTTTCTTTCCGTGGCATATCGTCAATAAGGAAATTGGAAATGGAGGTTGGTTCTAGTCTTTTATCATTTATGTCATAGTAGAAAGTGTAAGAAGGATGTGGGTTTTGATATATGCTATCTATTTCAACAAGTTTAGTCTCATAAACTCTGCAGGCCATATCAACCACTCAATCTTCTGGAAAAATCTCAAGCCTGTCAATGTAAGTGTGTTTATCCACCTGTTTTGTCATCAGCTTATTAGCTGGATCAATTTGGCCCTGTTTTTTGTGTATTTTGTAAAAGGAAGAGCCTTACAGGAAGGTGGTGGCGAGCCTCCTCATGCCACACTAGGTTGGGCAATTGACACAGACTTTGGTTCCTTGGAGGCTCTGGTGCAGAAAATGAATGCAGAAGGTGCTGCCTTACAGGGATCTGGATGGGTGGTCAGTGTGACAAACGCATACATTAAGAAGTTTGTTGTTATACATAATCAACACTCATGATCTTCCTTTTGCTGAACCTGCGCTCCATGCCTTCTTCTTGCTTTCTGACAGTGGTTAGCTCTAGATAAGGAGAGGAAGAAGCTCCTGGTTGAAGCCACTGCAAATCAGGTATTCACTTTATCTAATCCTATTGATGCCATTGAGTTTGATGAATAGTATTGAAGTTGTCATATACCATGTATAGTTCTTACCAACTTAAACTTAAGTTCCATGGCCTCCTGTGCCATCCAGCCTTCTGATTAGCAGCCTGTTGTTGTGGTGTCTGGTTTAGTTACAGGTATAAACAGAGGAATAGAAGTTACAGGTATTAACTATTTGCACATGCCTGCCTTTAACCTCAAATTAATTTTTCATTTATGAATTTCTGCTTAAAAAATTACATTATTTGTGAACATGAATTAGTTGCAAAACTTGCTCATGTTTTACTAACTGGAAGTAACTGTTTTCTATCATTAGATTGTTGTCTTTGATTGCTGTTGTCTCAACTGCAAATTCAACTGGTAACTGATGTTTTCACAGGATCCACTAGTGACCAAAGGCGCAAACCTAGTTCCTCTGCTAGGTATCGATGTGTGGGAGCATGCATACTACCTGCAGGTAAATGTTGTCTCTCTGGATGTCACTTGTAATGACAAGATTATATTTCATCATAGATGCATGAAGGGATAGATACACAATGATGAACTTGAATAGATATAGATGTAATATATGCATATACTTGTTGGATATGCCTCTTGGTTTGCTAGCCCATGAGTAGTGATCCTCTTTTTTAGCTGGTTTGCAGCTAGTGGGCTTCATATACAGGGCATGGTAACCAAAATTGTAGACAAGTAAAGTAAAGAAAACTCTTGGAGAGGGTATACATCATGACAAAGTTTTCAACATGAGAGGACTAAGACACAACGTTTGGTCTTTTCCTCAGCCCTCTCTTCTACATGGACTTTTTAGAGGTCGCAATCTCTTTTATTGTGAGTGGGTTAGAATGGAGGTGGAAGCTTGTTATTTTTTTCCTCATGTACTCCATCTTCTCAAAACCAGCATGAGTTCGTCACAATCAGTGGAGTTGTTTGAGCCAATCCCAGAACAAGATGATTCTTGATTAGATTAGGATAGCTAAATCTCAAACCATATTTGGTCTTATCCCTGGGGAATGCAAGGTTGTGGTTGAAGAACTGCTGTCGAATTACAGAGGCCGCATGAAATTGACTTCAGAAGTCTTGCAGGTTGGGGAATTATGAGTACGTAAATGCAGGGATACTCTTTTATCTTATAAATGGCTACTGTTGATGGAGTTCCTAAATTATAATTATCGGATGGTCGTCATCCTGGACTATGATTGGATCTAAGTTCGAACATGTGGTTTACCTCCTTAAATAGCTATTCTAAAAGGTGGATGAATGTTGGCAGTTCCTGGTTGGTGCCTAGACGGCTATCAAGTGTCACATGTGGTATTCTCTGTATGTTACTATTAACGGCGTTAGAAGGCTTTTCAATTGATTTGTGCCATTCGGGTTTTAAACTGTTCTCTCTTTATATTATCCTATGCTCCAGGTAGTTCATGACAGGTTGTCGACATTTACACCTCGCGCAAACTTTGATTACAGTACTTGTTGGCGATATAGTAGACTTAAGTGTCCTAAAATTGTGCGTCATTCATAGTGGACATATAGTGAATCCAAGATTGATTTAAGATTCTGTGCTATTTGCTACTGACATGTAAGTTCCATATGTATTACCTGTTGAACCTTTGTTTGTGTTTTTGGATGCTTAACAGTATAAAAATGTGAAGCCAGACTATCTGAAGAACATTTGGAGTGTTATGAACTGGAAATATGCCAGTGAAGTTTACGACAGCGAGATCGCTTGATGGAGATGTTGTATTGTAAGTTCTCTAGTGAGATCCTCTACTGTGTTAAAATAAGATGGATCTTTGCTAGCTTGACCCTGTTTCCATTTCTAATGTATCTACACCATCAGTATGTCACCTGGGTTTTATGTATCATATCTACTTCTTTCAATAAAACACATGAGCAGTAATCCTACTAAGAAAGATAGTGCAAATGAAAAGAAAAAAAAGAGAAAAAGATGATTTAATGTGGAATAAATCCTGCAGAGAGGGGAGAGGAAGAAAAGCGAGCATAATCAAATTGGCAAAATGGTATGCTTTCCAGAACTCTACTGCTGTGAAGAAAACCAAACTGGCTTCTACTTGTCAATCTTCCTTGTTTGCCTTCTCATTTATCACCTGCATCAAATTCTCTCTAGTTCATATACTGCTTTCCATTGTTTGGGCATGAGACAAGAAGAAACTTGTCTCTTGTTGGCTCATACTATCTCAAACCTTTACTCCATCCATGACTTGCTTACTGAACAGAACAAATAATTAAATTCTTTGTTGCCATAGATTTTGTGTTCTCAGTGTAGAAATCATGCTCAATGAAACTGCAAAACTTCACCAAAATGTTTGACTTGCTGACATAGCTGACACACAACTCATCAAATTGAGCAATCCTACTACTCATACTTATCTAAACAGCCACCAAAAAACAAAGGAACAGAGAAAAGACAACCAAACTCAATTTCTTGGGTATCAAGCAAGCATTTAAATCACAAACCTATCAGTGCATGCTTGCTTCATGTAAATAGCAAATTCCCATGAAGACAATAACACCTAATTGTATCACAAAGCTTAAACATGTATAACAAGTAAAATTCTTCCAACCAGTGTGCATAATACAAATAGACAGAAACTTATCTGTGTCTTTGACCATGTTTTGCTGAACTGTATCAAGAAATGCCAAATCTATACATCTTTGAATCCTAGAAAAAGAAAATGAAACTAATGAATTTGTGCTGTTTATGTTCTTCCCCATGAAAACTATATCAAGGAATGCCAAATTATATGTACATATCTACACACACGAATCTTCTTCTTCTTCCTCCTCCACTTAATTATTGCCGCCGTTGATGCCACCGATCGGACCTGACGGCGGCACAGGTCCTCGAGGGAGCATGGCGAAGATCAGTGGCGTGCCGTACGTCACCTCGAGCTTCTGCTTCCGACTCGGGCCAACGCCGGTGGCCATCGTCTCCTTTGGTCCAACGAGGGAGCTTTCTTTTGGTAACCCGACGGTGAGACCTCGGGTTGCCGTAGACCGAGGAAGCGAGAGGCAGAAGAAGAGGAGGAGAGAAACAAACAGGATAGCTGTTGTCTTGGTAGCCATGGCGGAGAGAAAGAAGCACAAAAGCTGAGAGATGGATCGAAGAACTGCTTCCGTTGTTAGTCCTAAAAGCAACGCCGGAAGGGTTAGTAGTAGTAGTTATTATGCAGGAATTCGATTGGGCGGCATCGAAGAACATAACGTGGAAAGTTCCTCCTGTTGACTTTTTTGCATAGTCGACTCAAAAGCTCGGGTTGACTTCGCAGCCATACGTCCATGCGACTAATTTAGTGTCGAGCGACACCGCCGGACGGCAGAGTCTTCCGCTTCGAGAGGTATTCATTGATCGAGTCGATAAAGGACGCACTAAATCTCCCGATTGGATCGCGGTTGGTGAGGTCAACCACGAGAAGAGGGCCTGCCAACTCCCACCAAACACGAGATCTTCCTAGTACTGGGAGTCTTGGAGAGAAAGCAAAAGCCTCTTCCGAGGCGGCGAGGCTTTGACTTTGGTTACGCTTCTTTGACACGTAACCAAGTAATCCATGGCTTGTGATGCAAGTTGTGTGTGCATTGGCTTGCTCGACTGTATGAGATGCGTCATGCATCTGACTAAACATGTAGCTTCCGAGTGAGATCGAAATATAATTATTGTGATCTCAATTAATTAGGTTTTTGGGAAAGAAAGATTTGATCGTAGAGATCTTTACCTAATAGTAGCTCGCTACGTCACACCATAATTAGGACAGGGAATGGAGTTCAACCAACCATTTGGTCACCAAAACTAAACCATAACAAAGAATCTAAGAAGAATTTTTGTCTGAAATATTTTTTTTGGAGTCTAAGTTTACTTTAAACCTATCCATTTATCGTCGGTACCGTTGGGCTGATGGCCCATATTCAGTCCATGTGGGCTTTATCAGCCCACAGCCCACATCCCCTCTTAACCTAACCCTAATTAAGATTAGGGAGGTGTGGTGGCTACGTTTTAGAGACAGATTAAAGCTATAAAAAGGCAGCAACGAGGCAGATCTTGGTAGCCACGAGATTCCAAAGAGAAGAAGGAGAACAAGGAAGAGAAAGAAAGGGAAGAAGACAAGGACAACGCAGAGAAACTGTTCTCAATCATCTAGCAGTGTTCTCATCTCAAGTTATATCAAATCTACAGTAGGCTCTTGCTGTGATTACTTGGGAGTTTTAGATATTGTGGGCAATGACGTGATCCTTATATCCCAGTTATTCTCTTGTGGTTGTTGCTAGGGTTTTGGGCAAGAGATTGAGATTTGTATATTCATTATTCTCATAGTGGATTATCTCTAGTTTGCCCCGTGGTTTTTACCCTTCACATTGAAGGGGTTTTCCACGTATATCTTGGTGTTCTGTTTGATTGTGTTTCCATGTTATTCCGTTGCGTATTTTGGTCTTCTAGTATTTGTTCCTATACAAAGGTTATTCCTGTTTATATCCCCATCAGGTACCACTCATATTTGACTCTACTTTTCACCTCAAGACTAACTTGGATATCATATATCGAGTATTATATTCGATCTTCGATCTTTATGTAGATAGATATATTATGATGCACCTGAGTTACACATAGTCTTGAATCGAATGAATAAAAGGCCTTTGCTCTCGTATCAAAGGCAAAATTAAGGTCTTATAATTACAAATATCATCCAATATCTTCTAAGACGTCTTTTGATACTTATCTTAAAAAGAAAAAAAATCATATAGGCACACTCGAAACAAATAAATCCTGATAAATTTATATACTTATGCTTATAAATTATGACTCATTAGAATGATAATTTTCAATTGATTTTTTAGTTGATCTATTGCCTCGTAACATCACAAATATCAAGGTAAATTATATAATCCCTTGTACTTGGACCATATTAGTATCGTGATTCTATATTTATAAATAATCTCATTTATTCTAACATTGTCAGTTGTATTGATTATAAACATATCACACGCTAAATGAATAAATAAATAATTTTGACATCCCTTTTATTTCTAATGATTTTACCGAAAAAAAAGATAATTTCAACATCACTTTTTACCCATCACTTTCGTATCGATCCAATATGTAGTGCAACTTATTATGTTTTTTCATCAATATAGCTAACGATGTTAGGGTAAATAGAATTTTTTGTTTCACTTTCGTAATTTTAAAAAAATTAATATAATTTTTTTAATATAAATATTATAATATTAAAAAGGTATAAATATATGAGGCTATAGGCAATGAAATTATTTTTGATTGTCGAGCCAAACCGGGCCGGTCGGACGGATGTGGCTCGGCCCATCGATCGTTGTCACCGGTATCGAAGTTGCAGTTAAAGCGTCCGATACTTGCGGTGACTCCGCACGTCATTCGCACGCGTTGGGAGACGCGAAACTAAAGCTAGCCGTCGAATCCATCACCGCCGCCCCCCGCCGCCGCCTTACGGTGACTCCGCCCGGATCGAGGCGCGCGTACGGTGGATTCCACTCGACGTCGTAACGAGGCCAGAAGACGACGGTTCCCGTCGTGCGTATAACGGGGGGCCAAAGCCAGAAGCGGAGCAGGCGCAGAGGTCCGAGAGAGCTCACTAGTAATTACTTTCTTCCCAACGCTTTCTCTCATCTCTGTTCTTCTTCTTCTTTTCGTCTTTTTCTTCATCTCTTTATCTTGTTTCTCTTGCTTCACTTCATGCAGTCGTGGCTTTCTTCTTTCCTTCTACAAAAACCTTCTTGAATCGATTTGCGACTTTGAAGCTTTTCTTTGGGTGCATTTACTTGCTCATCTCTTACTAGGTGTGCATTGGAGATCTATTGCTTGATGAAGTTATGTTAACATGCTACTATATATGATGATGATGATGTCCTCTGCACATTTGCTGATTTTTTGGGTAAATTTTCAGAATAAATGCAAGACTCGAACTTTGATGGAGACTGAATTAAGCGAGCCTGACATATGGGGAAGCATTTCATCAGAGGTGTGTTTGTGGAAGTCATCTTTGATTATTATTTGTTTTTCCAAGAATGTATAACTACATGAAAAATTAACAAAAAGAAAAGAAAAAAAAAACAGAAGAAATGTACACAAAGAGAGCGATCTATCACTTAATTTGTTTTCAGGTTCTTGCCTCTACGACATCCATTCGATTTCTTCCTCAGAAGCTACAATATGTGCTTCAAGAAGAAAGAGCAAATGCAGCTTGCCAGAAAATTCTACCGAAGATGGTGATGATGTGTCTGAGGTATTTCAAAGATTCAACTTAAATTTGGTAAATAACTGACAAATCATGCAGCATCCAGATATCTATTTATATAGCAAAAAGGAATCAGTACATCTTAGTGTCTGGTTTGTATTTTCATGTTAGTAAGTAGTCACTAGATCTCTGGCCAAAGCAAACTCTGGTTGGATTACCAGTTGTAAGTCTCATGTAGTCACTTGTTTTTATCTTTAGCTTACTATGTCTCATCATGTTTTAGCTATATAATTATTTCAATAATCAATATTGAAACACATGCATGAAAGCTATATGGTGCCTATTTAGTGTCATGTATAGTTTTCAGTATCAACTAAATTCTAGATTGGTACAGTTTTTGCGTTCGATAATCTACTAAAGTATTCATCTAATTTCTGATCATCCATAGGCCAGTCTCCTAAATGGTTTATCCTGGTTATCACTTTGAAAGGTCAATCCACAAAAATTGTCACAGGATGCACACTGGTTTATCTGTCTATTCTCTCTGCAAAATGACAGCAAAGAATCCTGCATCCCCCAGCTTACTCTGTGTCATAGCTTGAACAGGATGCTTATCATTCCATCTCTAATTACCAGTCATGTTTATGACCATTTTCTGTTAGAATCAAGCACTGAAATCTTGCTTTCTTGATCAGAGGCTCAGTTTCCTAGTTTCTCCAGAGGCTGTTTTTTTTTTGGGGGGTGGGGGGGGGGGGTATCTAATCAGTATATCCTTCTTGATCAATCATTTATGTCTCTACTATGTTCAGAAATTATTGATGTTTAGGCTGCAAAGTATCTGAAACCATGGAATGTTTGATCTGATCCACATATATGTATCATTTCTTCTGTTGTCTTAACTTGCTAGCTTGAACAATGTTGTTTCAGTTAATCCGAGCAATTTGCTTTGTGTCTTGAAAGACTACCTTGGATTTCAGGTGTTGCATTCTTACGATGAATGGGCATGTAATCATCACAGACAGCGGCGGCGGTTTGAGCTCATTAGTAGGTCTAAAATGTAGAACATGAGTTGGAACATACTTGGTCAGAAACGAAACCAAGTAGCAGAATTGTGTTACTACTTTGAAAGGCAAGTCATTTGGCTATTTTTAGAGTTAGATACGATCATTTTGGCAAAAACTTCCACCAACAAACTGATGTTAGTGATTGGCAGCATTTATCATACAGTCTAGTTTAAGAAAAGAAGAAGATTTGCAGGTTTTGTCAATCCTCTGCTCTCATTGAACTGGATCTGTTGAGACTTGGGATCTTTCCTGGCAAGGAGACCAGAGTTGTCTTAGAAACTGCATTGTATGTTCCAGTGGCACAGGTCTTAGGCAATCCCTCTATGACCTTGAGAAATCTAATGAGCCTGATCACATACTGGAAATTTTTCTGACATGTGAAAGATATAACCTGTCGATACTTTTATGCCATTTCTAAGGTGCTCAATCTCCAGCTAATGAATCACCGAAATATTTTTTTCTTCTTAAACTTAAATCTTCTATTACTTTGAATAGTTCATGGAATTTGAATCATTCCCAATATAGATTTCTTGCTGCAAATCTTTGGCAATATGCCAGTATTCTTGCATCTGCTTGTAGCTTTTTTATGCCACTAATCAAGCTCTATGGATATGTTTAACTTTGCTTAAACTCTGATGTGATCATAGCTCAAGTTTATCTGTCTGAATATATGTGTGTATACATATATATATATATATATATATATATATATATATATATATATATATATATATATATATATATATATATATATATATATATATGTTCTATTCTTATTACTTTCTGATGAATGCAACAACAAATTCATCTCTTGAGCTTATCTTTTCAAGAACACTTGATTTCAGATGCTTAGTCCAACTGATGCTTACCAGTCTCTCATGGCCTGCTGTAGAGAGTTAAGCCTTTTGTTATCAGCTTGGCAATTGATCCAGAAAATTTAAATGCTCATCAGTAACAATCCATCTTCAACATTCATAATGGGATTTAATCAAGTTAAAATGGATATCAATTGCAAAAAGTAAGTGTGAATAGAAGTAGAAACAATTGATAGTATCTGATTCTGTCATTATCTGTTCTGAAACTAGCCGTAAATTCTAATTAATTAGTTTGATTTTGTAGTAAATTTATTCTTTAACAATGAAAAACAAAGTTTCAAACTCCTAAAATAAATCAAAGATCTTGCAAAAGTTCACTGAATTTTGTTGTGCTGCTGGTAGCAGGCAGTGATTTTTCTTGGAAAAGTAGAAATAATGTTATTTCTGCAGAGCATCCTACTTTTCTTAGAAAAGTAGAAATCTGCAGGCAGTGATTTTTCTGCAGAGCTAAAACAAAAAGGATATATTTCTTAGAAAATCATAATTTTTCTTTTCACTTTCTTTGCATTTTTAGTGATTTTTCTGCAGAGCTAAAACAAAAAGGATATATTTCTTAGAAAAATCATAATTTTTCTTTTCACTTTCTCCGCATTTTCAATGATTTTTCTTTAGAACTCAAATAAAAAGGATAAATTTCTTAGAAATTTTTTTTTTCATTTTTCCTTTTGAGCATCCAACTTTTCACTTTCTTCGCTTTCAGTGATTTTTCTGTGGAGCTCAAACAAAAAGGATATATTTCTTAGAGAAATTATTTTTTTTTCATTTTCCTGCCGAGCATCCAACTTTTCACTTTCTTCGTGTTTTCAGTATTTTTCTGCAGAGCTCAAACAAAAAGAATATATTTCTTAGAAAAATCATAATTTTTTTTCATTTTCCTACCGATCGTCCAACTTTTCACTTTCTTCGTGTTTTCAGTATTTTTCTACGGAGCTCAAACAAAAAGGATAAATTTCTTAGAAAAATCATAATTCTTTTTATTTTTCCTGTCGAGCATCCAACTCTTCATTTTCTTCGCATTTTCATATGCGACAAAAGTGCTATAAATAATGTTCTTTTTCAAATAACTCTATCCAATTAAACTGATTAACTTTAGAACCACTGAATGCAACATTATACTTATAATGTAAGTCTCATCAAGTGTTGGTTGCTTAACTGTGATGATAAAATAAGTGCATGATTATGACAAGTTCGATCTTCGCGGGTCAACTCTTAGCTTGTTAAGTACTGCAATAATAATCTCCTCTCTTCTGCATGTCAATCAATCATCAGCCATTTGAGCTCACATGACTCTCTACTGCAACCCATGTGTTCATCATGTTCCTTCCTCGAGTCCCGCTCGTCTCTGTGTCTCTAATGGTTTGCTCTGCAGAACAACATTTCAGTGCAGCACAAGCATGTATCGTCCCAAGTACTTTATCTTCTTCCACCGGCAACCCTGAGAGTGACAAGAGTGCAGTATGTGGCTTTGGAGGCAGATGCAAGCCACAGCCGTGGGGATACCAAAGGCAGAACTATCCTTGTCAGCTTCACACCCCGTACATATTCCAGTCATCATCGATCATTATTTCTTGTTCATCTTGCAGCTCATTTAGGCAATCCAATTCTACAAGACATCTCACTGCTTTCCATAGTCAGGAGATATATTTCCAAGGAACAATGATCTTACAAATCTTCTACTTACTCCCATTAAATGTCACCAACAATATTGGCATTCCCTCTTATCACCACAATGAATGTGTACTTTCTTGAGGAAGCAGAAACTAAACTACGTATCTTTCATGTGCCACTGTCCTTAGATATACTGCTACAGCTTTCTATGTAGCTTATTCTAATCCATCAACCAGAAACTAGTTTGCATTCAGATCATACCTCTCTCTCTCTCTCTCTCTCTCTCTCTCTCTCTCTCTCTCTCTCTCTCTCTCTCTCTCTAAAAGATGATATCCAGTAGCTCAGAGATCTGCAAGGACTTCATCCAAATGAAGCAGGATGACAAGTTCTACTCGACGCTGATCTCCAGGGAGAGCTCTTCAGCTAATCCTTCCTTGGGAGTGTACTATGGAGATGCTAAAGGAGCTGTGCCTTTCTTGTGGGAGTCTCAGCCTGGAACACCCAAGAACACAATCTCCAACACCACCCTCCCTCCTCTCACGCCACCGCCCTCCTCCTTCCCCAGCCCCAGGCACGATGGCTGCAAGAAGTCCACCAAGACCAGCCTCATCCACACCCTACTGCCCAAGCTCACCTTGAAGGTGTTCCGCAAGCCATCTTCCTCCTCCTCCAAAACTGGTGACGAGGAGTCCCGTTACGATTCTCCGACCCCGACCTCATGCTTCAGGGTGCGACATGGAGCGGCAGCTGCTGAGCTCAAGGATTCCACTCGCCGGCCATCACGAACAGTTCCTGCTGTCTGAAGGGGATCAGCAACGCTCTCATCTACTGAGATACAAGAAAACATTGGGTCTCAAATGCTTGATTTCCTTCATGAGTAATGTATAACCTGAAATGCTTGTATTATCGCAATCTAAGCTACGCAAAGAACTATTTCTTTTCCCGTGTCATACATACTCTTCACGCATGCACTCAACGAAAGGCACGTAGGCACATCGCAGACACCATCCAATTCTCTGACCATGTTACCTGTTCTTCTGATACAAACAAGCAAGACCTTTAGCTCAGGAAATGATTGATGTCCTCTCTTAGTTGATCCCAAGCCTTCTGGATTCTAATTGAATCTCATTGCAGAGGTGCTGTAAGGATAATAAAAGAGAAAGAAATCTTCTCCGATGGTGATCATTCCATTTCTACTTGAGGATGAGGTTTAGATGACTCCAGATTTAACCATAAGATTTCTTATTACTGTTGAATTGTCCTTTTAATTCAGCACTCAAAAGAAAAGAATGCACAGTGATTTGGATACTTGGTGAGAAGATATCTAAGGATTAGAAGATTCACTATAATGGATATAATTGACAACTCTAAAGTTTTTATAATATATTGTGAAGGTCACAACAGGCCACCATTAATTGTTGTTATAAATTTATTAATGATGTATATCAATTAAACTAATTAGGATCAATATATATCAATATCAATTCAACCCAAAAACTCAACATATATCATCATAGTCTTTTAATATTTATGAATGTAGAATTTTTCTTTTACTTCTCTTTTTAATATTTCCTAACATCTCCTCTTATTCATATATAGTCAAACTATCTTTCTAATACTCCCAATTAATTCCACATCGAAAATGGATAAGATCGAGAATGACTAACTTTAGCTTAAACATTTTGATTAGTAGTTTAAACCAAACAAAATTGATAGGCCAGTTAGCTCATCAGGCTCGGGTCGTAATAATTTCCTCCTTATTTATAATGGTAGATGGTATGATAATTTTGTACCTCACTTTAATTACCAAGTTCATCTTAGCTTAATTTTTTTAATTATTCATATCAAAATTTTCAATTATCTTTTTTATGCACTCTTTTTTTTTTTCATGAATCTTGACTCTGATACAAAGTTAAAATTTCATTAAAAATGAATCTGGGTAAAAACAGTGAGGGTTAGCATATATCAATACATCAACTCAGCCCAAAAACTTAGGTTTCTAAATTATACATCAAACTCAATATACATCAGGACTCTCTATTCTTTTAGTCCTCTTTTTAATCTCTTCTTGTACTAAAATATTTTCTTAAAAAAAATAGAGAATATTTCTGCTGTAAAAAAAAAAAAATCATTGCTATTTAAAATCTAAAGTTCATCAAATCTAGTTGGCTGGAGTGAGCACAGTTTGGCATTTTATTGCAGACTTCATCAGGGTTTAGTTTTGTATATCCTGAGGAAATACTTTGTGGAACTTAATTAACCTGTTGCAATTTGAAGGAATTATTACAGATGATGTTAGGTGAAGAACATATAGTTGTTAGCAGGGTTGCATCATGTATCCAATAGCATTGAAGAACTGCTGATCACATCATTTCACTCTCCAAGTGCTAAAGTTGAAGTAGACCTAAGAATTGATGAGCCCTGTGTTGCCCTTATTCATGTCTCTCATCATTATTGTCATGTAGCTTCAAGAAAACTTGCACACTTCTTGATTACTGCCTCACATCAAATCCATGTCAACATTCCTGGTATTGCAGGGCACTTTATTTGTTCTTACTTGTATCTGTCAATGATAAGTTAAAGATTATGTCACACTGTTGTTCCTTCTCAGTGTTCCAATTGTGTGCATAGCTTCCAACCTCTATC
The DNA here is from genome assembly GCF_036884655.1 of Musa acuminata AAA Group. Taxonomy (NCBI): domain Eukaryota; kingdom Viridiplantae; phylum Streptophyta; class Magnoliopsida; order Zingiberales; family Musaceae; genus Musa; species Musa acuminata. Next base: position 35,888,212 of record NC_088329.1, on the reverse strand, counting down.
AATTACTGAACAAGTTGGGTGTTTAGGGAACCCCATCATCAACTGGATAACATCTCTTACAGCATGAGAAAGTCTACAGTGCATCATTAGTACACATATATATCACATAATCACATTCTTGATTTCCATAAATTAGATTCCTTTTGTTGTTATTAGGGATTTATATGTCAGATATTTGAGGCACCAATATATGATTCAGCTTCCTCTTTACTTGTGTCAAACAGAGCTTTTACAATTCTCAAACTAGAGATCCTCCATGTACAAAGAAGTTGTAAAAGACCTCCACAACATTTGTTCTTATATATTTTTTTTTCAAAAATAACTATAAAAATAAAAAAAATAGACTTATATACGGAAGGCCGATTTTATAATAACGATAAAGCGAGACCGTTGATCAACTTTTCCAAATATAAAGATAAAAAGTATATACATGAACCTTTCTAGATCTTGCATTGGCGACGACCTTGTGTATTAGATCTATCGTCTTTTAATAAGATTTATGTTAATTTTATTTTTATTAAAAGATAAATATTACATTTCTATAGTTTATTGCACATTATGCTGTATTTAAAGAACTTCTTAAGTGGAGCAACAGCTTCAAAAACTGAGGTGGAGAAAGTATAGCCTAAATAACTACAGCATCAGTCCAGCTTCTGTGTATTATCCAATGTGGGATGTTACTATAAGAACAATTACATATCTGCCTTTTCATAAATTCATCTTTGGTTCTATAAAAGATATGGTCACATATTTCTGTCAATCTGTCATACACTGGTAGTGCATTGAAGTTGCAGCATTCAAATGTTTCATGAATTTACCACATTAAAAAGATCATGATTCTTAGTGTTTGCTATGTTTTGGTGCAGATGAAACATGATAAACCTTTGGATTAGACCACTGCATACTTTGGTGAAAGAATCATGAAGAATTCTGGAAAATATGACTCCAGAGAGTTGCTGACAGAGGTGGTCATCTGCTACAACTAGTTCATCTCCAAGTCCTAAAGTTGTCACCTTTGATCTTTCATGGAAAAGCTACACCCTACATCTTCTAGATTTCCAATTATATGATTCACAAGCTGGCACTATAACCCCATTTTCATTCACTCTCTGTAAAAATATTGAATGCTTTTTGACCTGATGGTATATGCTATGCCATATGAGAAGCATTTTAATTACCTTGGGAGTTCCACAGTCTTTAATGCAGCATTTTACTCTGTTTCTGCTGTCACTCCTACTTCCCATTCTGGTCCACTGATGACAGGTAGATTAATTTCAATCAGAAATGCTTGTTGTATGTTGCATCAGATCCAGTTGTTTTCCTTTGCATTGTTTGACTGGGAGTCACAAGAATGGCCCACAGGTCTCTTCAACATGCCAAAATCATCTGTTAAAAGAGGCATACACTGATGAAGAAGACAACAACATCCTTGCTTTTAAGCGAGGCATGAGCTTGAAATGCTACCTTCCTCTTCCAGGTAGCTTCATGCACCAGTTGTTCGCACCCCCAGTCTCACCTGATAGATAGAAGATTACAATGTGAGTTCTCATGTAAACAAACACATGCACAATGATTACATTAAGTGATCAATCGATCACCAAGATGTACATCTGCCCTGAGGGATGAAGACACATCAAAGGCCAGTGTTCTGAAAGCAACATTTACAGCACATATTTGCTTGATAGGTTGCTGTCATAGCCCTGACCACAAGTTTCTTCTTCTTCGATAGGTGATACTTTAGGGTAAGGTGCAAGCTGAAGGGCCCTTCTCAGGACATAGTGATGAGCATTTGGTAGGCCTCCTCCTCCTCCTCCTTCTTGCTCATAAATGTTGCTGAAATGTAAGACTCCAGTACTGGCACAAGCTGAGCAACAGCTGGTGATGCCCATCGATACCTGTTGCTGAAAAGATTCTTTGGGCTGCCAAACGCTTCTGCTGGAGACTACAGTGCAGATGCATGATTAGGCAGATTATAATTGGCATTCTTGTTGGATCAAACAACAGATTTCTCATCCAGCTTACCTAGTAAATGAAATCACAAGATTGATGTAGGGATAATCTTGATATAAATGAAATCACAAAGGCTTCCAAACTTTATATTGCACTGCATCTGCTGATTTCTTGTTTGTTCGTCATCAAAATATTTTTTTCCTTTACTCAATCAGCTGGATAATCTTGATATAGTCTGGAAAGAGAGATGATAAGCATGTATTGAGTGCAAAACCAGACTCTGTTCATATATTATTTACTATATTACATGTAAAGCAAGTCCAGTACACTCAGATCGGCGCTTATAGAGTTGTCCTCCATGTCCGTCAGGAACGAGCCGAGGCCCATGTTAGTGTGCTCGTGCCATGCTAAACGGCGAGGACAAGCCCGGGGAGAGACCGGCCGCCCTGCGCTGGAGCCCTGCTCTGCCATAAGGTGCCGCCATCGCCGGAGACCGTGGAGGTGCAGCCGCCGCCACACTCGCGCACGGTGACGGACGTGTTGAAGTACTCCCTGAACCGGGTGATGACGCCGCCGTCGACGGCCCAGGCGTGGACCCAGTAGGCGTGCTTCCCCTCCCACCCCTCCGCCACCACCCAGCCCCCGATCGCCGTCACCGCCCGCGGCCTGAAGCGGAAGTCTCCGTGCCCCGCTTCCCCGGTCAGCAGCCGCCTCATGTACTGGCACCGCCGGGGGCCGTGGAACCACCACTCCACGTCCTCCGCCATCAATGCCGCCACGGCCTTCATGTCTCCCCTCGCCAGTGAGTCGTACAAGGACTCCACCAACCCCTTGGTTGCCATGCAACGAGACCAGCAAAGCTGTAAGAGAGACGAAGACTACGTGTAGTGTGTCGTAAGCGTCTTCCTGCAATGTGAGAGGGGAGGTATATATAGAGAGAGAGGAGAGGAGAAAGCCAGTGAAAGGGATCTTGATATGCTGGAACGAAGACCGAGAACTTTGGATCCGTGGCATGGTTGGTGACAGAAGGACCAAATAAAATGTGGTCACGCAAGCAGGATGTGACCGACCAGCTTTATCCATTTGTTTAGGCTAAGCGAAGAGCTTGTGGGGAGTGCATCAATGGAGGGAGGTGTGATCTGGGAATGGAGGTTTTGAGACCACAATCTCACCCATAAAAAGGTCATGGATGTTGAAGGTTTGGTCGGGTCATTATATATATAAATAAACTATTTTTTACTTATATAAATATTTATAATTAATATTTCATGCTAGCCGGTTTATCTCTTTTCAAATTGTGCAAGCTAGCAAATTTGCTTTCTAACAAGTTTTGTTCCTCCTTTGTCATTGTCAAAAGAAGGGAAGATCCTTTGCATCAATTTTCAAATTATGACAAAAGTAAATAGTATAAATAAAAATTCAAGTCATGAATGTCAAAATAATTATTTTATCATGAATATTTCATCGCATCATTATCACAAGTTAAAGTGTTGCATGCATAATACCAAATCATCATGTATATAAATTATAAAATCATCATTACATACATGATTCCAAATCATCATTCTAGAGTATTATTTTAGAAAATGATAATTATCGATTTTCACATTATTTCAAAAGTCAATTTTTATTATGAAGAATATCAAAAACAACTTGATGATGAGATATACTTCATAAATTCAAAGATTAATAATAAAATATTGATATGATCATATATATATATGGATTCAAAACATCATCAAATATAATTTTTACTTAAAGTTTTAAATCTCATTCGATATATTTTTAAAGGTACAAGTTAAATTTGCTGATAAAAACTTTAACAAATAATCGTGAGATTTTGGACGAATCTCATCTTCACGACTTATTCTTTGAAAAAAACAATATAGATACTAGTTTAATTGATAAAATATTTGATGATTCATCGTAAAGTATTAAGCTCGAATCTCATATTCGTCTCTTACCTTTCATAATATAAATAAATAAATAAATATATATATATATATATATATATAATCGATATAAGAACTAAGTAATTTGACACTTCTTATTACCTATATTCATAAAAGATAAAATCAAATTCTTTACTGCACAAGAGTAATCTATAGGTTTGCTTGAGATATTAAAAGAATAATTTAGAGAATTCATAACAAATATAATAAAATAATCGACATAAGAATCATAAAATTAAATTATGAGATGCTTTGAAGCAAAGCCTTAGGGAGAACATTTATGATGTTTAAATGTGGGGAATTCTTCATCATGGTAGATTGGAATTAAAAGTAGTTCGAACCTATCAAACATTGATAGGTTTATTTGTCATGTAATGGGGATGGCTTCCTACCATCACTTTTTCTCCCTTCGAGTGTGACAACCATTGAGTTCATGCATCATCTCAAACTCCATCTGAGGTGGAGATTGTAGCGTTGATGGGGCATCATATCATAACCCACACACAGCTGTGAATAGTTTCAGCTATCCTCCTTGTCATCTGCATGCATACTTAGGTCCCATCTTTGTCACAGCACACTTCTCTTTATGATTGGAATGAGCTACTGAGTTGGAGCTCATAAACATCTCCCAATTATTGCCTCATGACGGATGATGAAGAAGCACCCTCTTCTCTCTCTCTCTCTCTCTCTCTCTTCCCCCATGCCTTATGATTGAGTCGGCATCTGCTGTCTTCTGAATCGACACGACGAGATGATATCAATTCTACTCAATTATTTATTTGCACGCATGGATTCGGTACTTGGCCAGCTCATGATGTTGTCCATCCTTCGTGTGCCGACATCTGAATATAAGGCAATGGAATGCTTACTTATTCTATTTTTAATTTTCGATATCATCTTTTCTTAAATTAATATATATATATATATATATATATTTATTAGATTATATAATTTTATTTTTATTAAATAAAAAATATTATAGATTTGATTTGATTTTGATTATAATTATCAGTCGAGATAGAGTTTCAGATACAAATATAGTGTCTTATAGAACGATATCCTTTAGATCCAACGATGATGATAATTTTACAGATAAAATAAAAATTTTCAGAATGAAATAAAAGAATACACGATGTTGATCTTAATATATTATTATTTAATTTTAATTCTGATATTAAAATTTTTTTTACATAGTAATAGAAAGATGATTAAGAGTTTTATGTTTACACATCACAAACAAGAAGAATCTTCTAATGATTTTAAAGAGTTCAATAATAAGTTTTAGTGAGAAAGACGAATCGAAAATAAAATTTCGATAAATTGAATCGACAAATGTGGGGCCGAATAATATTATTTACATAATATTTTGATTTCCACCATGTGCTTCAATGTAGTTTTCATCATTGCCCCAAGATCCTACCGGCCTTTTGAACAGATCTCACATGGGTCCCATCTGTAGGTAACTGAGAAGGAGAATCTTGAACGGCGAGGTAAACTATAGAGGTGGTAAGTCAACCAACCTTTCTTGCACAGGTAAATTCTGGTCACCGATGGTGAGAATAAGCACGCTAAGCCTGGATGCAAGGATCTTTACGTTCTCGCTTGCGAGCGGTAAGATGACCGGACGAGGTTCGGACTTCCAATCCTTTTCTGTTGGGCTGAGAGTTACACCCAACCCAACCCAGCCCAAATTACGTAATTAGCCCACATATGTTTACCCGTTTACAGATTCACCTAGATCGTACCTCCCTTGTGATTGGATGCTCGGTGCAGAGCTGGTGGGTCCGAATAGTGACTGGAACTGGTCAGCGAAAGTATTGCTCTCTGCAACGTCACCCTCGAAATCCCACATACATAAGTAGTAATTATGGTGAATTAAAATCAATTAATTCCCTTCAGATCACGTCTTAATTAATCAGTAATTTATAAGAATATATGTGCAGCTTTGCTAAATAAACTAACCTCATTTACTCGAGATAAACTTTAATATGCAATAATAATGTCAAATAGCTAAAATTAAATCATTGACCGCTTCCAAATCTTTTTGTTTTCTAGATAATCTAAGATAGATCACAAATCTAACTGCGTAAAATCTTTTCAGGTCAAACCTCTCACATGATGATGACAATAGTAAGACATGAACATATATGATGTAGAAAACGACAACAGGTTTCACTGTTTTTATATTCTTTGGCGGCGAAGGCTTCGTCAGATCCGACAAATCATCACCAAATGTTGTTCTCTCATATGTTAGAAGAAGATACCAAGTTATCTATTGATCGCAGTGAGGTTGGATACAAGTAGTTTCCTGGGATCTTTTTCATGCACCAAATCCATCTGCTACCCAAACAGGCAGGCAGTCTTCTCAGATGTCTTGTGCTTTCTTCAGTATTGGAGGCATCGGTCATAGGCAAGAGAGGCAGCAGTCCATGAAAGGTCTCATCTAACAAGTCCAAGCACAAGGAAGTTGAGCGTCGAAGGAAGAGGAGAGGTGGCATGGAAGGCAACATGAGGGAGGCTTTGCTGCCGGGGTCTTCGCAGCAGCCTCTTTATCCATCATCACTCATCGGGCGGATGTATACTGGCCATTTTCTTGCAAGATGGGGTGCCAGGTAATATGACGACCACCTGCTCTTGTGATGTATGAAGTCTCTCTGGTGCACCTCAGCTGTTTGATGAAAGGTTCTCCCCTGCATAATGAAATTGGACAGCATGTAATAGTCGAATTTGCTTCGGATTTATGCCAAGCAACAATAAGTTGCAGCCGATTAAGTTGAATTGTTGCGCACAAAACATTTATCTTCGTTTTCCTTCTTAAGAGAAGCCCCCGCTTTTTCCTTGTTGCTGTAGTCTCTCTGATTCCTTTCACTGAAAGGTATTATTGGCTTCCAAATGGTTGCAGAATGTGGGAATTCTCGGTGGGATTGTACATGATAAACATTTGGCCAGATTCTTTGCTCTTCACTGCTCTTTATGGTGTGATTGAATCTGCCTCTACAGCATTATTTGGTTCCATAGTTGGAACATTGGTAGACAAGTTGACCTACTTACAGGTGATTAGGCTTTCCTGGTTTTTGATCCTAATTTTCCAAGAAGATGTTGGTTTATATAGATTTGTAAGATGACTCGATCACTGCCTATTCATTTGACAGGTTCTTCGGCTATGGTTGCTGACCCAAAATCTGTCTTTTGTGGTTGCTGGATGCTCGGTGACTGTGCTACTAGTCTACAATGGTTTGATGTCCACCGCATTTGTTAACTTCATGCTACTAGTTGTTGTGGTTAACATTTCTGGAGCTGTTGGGAAACTCTCAACTCTTGCTGGTACCATATTGATTGAAAGAGAATGGTATGGGTTTTGTATAACTTATCATTTAGTATGATGCACATTTGTATCATGCTGGTCCTTGAACACTTTATTCTTTGCTAATCTTAATAAAATGTATGGAACCTCCTCTTGTGGCTTCTCTGTGTTTGCATTGCAATCTTTACGTTCCTCCAAGTCCATAATGCAGCTGTTCATGAATGAAAGACAAAGATATGTATAATAGTTCCAGGGGAGAATTTCACCAATGCTGGTTGTATATGTGCAGTCTTTGATTTCTATTTATTGCTTCCTATATGCCTTTTTGGATTACTGGTTACTACTTGCTGCTTTCCATACTATTCTCTGACCTACAAATTCTCTTGTCTGTGCCAATAGGGTTGTGAAAAGCGTGAATAAAAGATAATAGTGGTTGCTAGTAAATTATGTGAAAGCAGTGTTTAAGTGCATACTAAGTTTCATACTCATCAGTTTCAACAAAACACTAAATTCGAAGGTTTTTGATGGAAGAATGCTTTCAAATAGGGAATCTGTATTCATCTCTTTTTGGTTTTTCATATTTTCTTGATCTTGAAGTGCAATTTATATATTTCACGCTTAGTGCTATCTTAATCATCATAACTCTTGACAAGTAAACTTTGGATATTTTTCCATGACAGTTTTCTACTACAGTCGGTCCTTTTTAGTGAACTTCAACATTTATCTGAAAAATATTGCATTAGATGACTTTAGGCATTGTATCACAGTATCAGGGCACAAATCTTGTGGTTCTTATTCTTATTACTTTCTCTTCCATCATATTCAAGCTGTTTAAACTAGAGATCAGTTTTTGGCATTAGCAGTCTTACTCATATTCCTTTGTTCTTTATTCATCAAGCATGTTGTCGGATTCATATCAAGGCTTAAGGGGTTCCTGTCAAATTACCCCACTAGAACATGAATAGTATGCCCATGATATCTCTTACTAACTTCATTTTGTTTCTAAATACAGGGTGGTAGTAATTTCTACTGGGCAACAGCCGGAGGTCCTGACAAAGATGAACTCAGTCATTCGAAGGATTGATCTAATCTGTAAACTACTTGCACCTGTTTTCAGTGGCTTCATTATTAGCTTTATATCACTCGAAGCCTCAGCAGTGATTTTGGCTCTGTGGAATACACTCTCGGTTTGGCTACAGTATTGGTTGCTAACATCTGTATACAATGGTATTCCTGCTCTTGGTGAAAGTAGTCAAAGGAGAAATGCAAAAGACATTCCAACTGATTGTTTAGCTAGCTCATCAATTATTGAGGAGAATGAAAACTGCATTTGTCCTGAAGAAAGGAGTATGGTGACAGAAGAATCTGATCAGAAGATCACTGTAGCTGAAAGGCTCTCAGTAATTCCTTGCTTTGATGCCTGGGTTATATATTTCAGGCAGGAAGTGGTTCTCCCAGGAGTTGCTCTGGCTTTATTGTATTTTACAGTCCTAAGGTGACTGGCTCTTGGAATTTCCACCTCTTTGTAGATAGAAAATTCTTGTGTATGCATACATGTTTTGTTGATTGCTCCAATCTTTGTTTATTGAGCTCTGGTTTAGACCTCTTTGAGGAGCAGTTTGATTTTATTGGAAAGAGTTAGTGACTCTTTGCAGGGTAAACTTGAACTAATCAGCAAGATAATTGAACAAATAGTTAACAAAGAAAGGTTTCTAGGGATGATTAATATGCTGACTGGACATCTCATTACAAGACAATGTTATATTAAAGCACAAGTGACCTTCTTTCTGCTCCATAAACTAACTTGAGGTTAGCTGGTAGCTCATGTTGAAATCTTGGGATCATGTTTTGTTACATAGTTATGAAATTCTTGAGTATAATTATTTTGTTATAACAATATATTGGTTAATAAATACTAGATATGCCATTTTGAACTTATTCATTGACCACTGTTTTCTTTGCCAATGCCTACCATAACCAACTTTCCCCGTACAAGCAATGGACCTAAGCTTCCAAAAGTTTTGTTTTCATGTCATTTTTCACTTTCTTTACTCATTTGTTTAGGCTCCAAAATGATCAGTTTGTTGCCTCCTAGTTATTTATTAATGTAAAACACATAAGACATTTGTCTCATATGTAATGATCATTACCAATCACTTCAATTTTCTGTTCTTACTTGTTTATCATGAAATATACTGTTGATTTTGTTAAGTGAAGCTGCTTAAGCCATGCCATTGTCTATTCTTCACAGCTTTGGAACATTAATGACAGCTACTTTGGAGTGGAAAGGTATACCTGCATATGTGATCGGCTTAGCACGTGGTATAAGTGCTATTGTAGGAATAGCAGCTACAGTAGTATACCCAATTGTACATTCACATATATCAACACTGCGAACTGGATTATGGTCAATTTGGAGTCAGGTATCACTTCCCTCTTCGGTACTAATTGTATGGAAAAATATATTAGATCGACCGTTCATATGTATGTTAAAGGCCATGAATCCATAACTGACATTTTTCTTTCCTGTCCTATTTAATGTGCTGTTGTTGTGGTCTAGTAGATTTGGTAATTCATAACTTGATTTGCATAGCTGAAAGTTAATTGTGTATTTTCATTTGAAATCTATTACATACCTTAGTTTTTCAAGAAACATTTTTTTTATTATCTGAAAACTCAAGTACAACCTGTGCTTATTGAATCAGGACACAAAAGAGAAACTAAAGGATTTAGCCATTAGCCTTTCCAAATACAAGAATATCGGGACTGACTTGCAAAATTTGTTAACCAGTGTGCACTATATATTGAGATAATTTAACTAACTGTGAGTCATTGTTTTGGTTATATGCTCCAGTGGTGCTTCTTGCTGGTATGTGTTGCTTCTGTTTGGATGCATAACAGCATAACTTCAGCTTGGATGCTAATGGGTGGAGTTGCAGCATCACGGCTTGGACTGTGGATGTTTGATCTTGCTGTTATGCAGCAAATGCAGGTAGAAGTCATTTCAGATGCGTATCATTTCATATGTGATCTTAATCCTCGAGGTATTAGTAAGTGCATCATTGGAGACATTACGTGCCAAGGCTGGCAAGAGATATATTTCAGTGAATCTGGTTCTGTCATACTTCATGAAGGCTTCAATGATGTTCCTTCTGATTAGTAACATACAATAACCTGTCTGTGACTCCTTTATGAAACAGGATCAAGTTCCTGAATCTGATCGATGCATCGTGGGAGGGGTCCAAAATTCATTACAGTCTATGTTAGACTTGCTGACTTTTGTGATGGGGATAGTCATTTCAGATCCAAAGGTACCTCATCTCTAATTTGTACCGAACACAGCTTTCCTTCATAAGAATAACTACTTGTAAGTGGCACTGCCTTCTTAATAGTTTAATTCTGTCTCAACAGGATTTTGGTCAATTGGTGCTCTTGTCATTCTTGTTAGTATCATCAGCTGCTGCGCTGTATACAATCCATGTATATCGCGTCCGAAAACACCTTTTTCACTTTGACAAGCTGTTAGCAAAGATCTACTGACAGGTAAAGCTATTTATATGCCTGATCTTCTTGGCTTCATAGGATATCGTTGTCACATATTTGCTCAGTGCGTTTATAAATTATAACCCTTGTAGAGAAAGGAAGAATAACTGCTAATTCTTGCTGGATGATCACAGAGTCTGAGTTCAAGCATACTTTAGCTGGGTGGCTAAGGTGACAAAAAAAATGGGTCATTTCACTTTATAGAATAAGAGCAAGCAAAGTGTTGTAGTGAAGTGCATTTGGCTTGTTGAATCCTGGTTCATAGTCATCTGTATCATAATTAATGTGATTTTGCTGATCTTAACTGAGGAAGGTTTCTGTTTCCTTCCTAGACACCTTTCTATGTTGAAATTTAGTGCTACACTTTGTGATTGTCATTGTAATCAACTGCTTTGAGGGAGTGTGTGGGAATTGCATGTTATCTTTTGTCTAGAAGTTTTAATCCTGTTCATGATTGGATTACAAAGAGAAGCTATCCAAAATTTTATAGTGCCATTGTTCCGATTTAATGACCATGTGACAGCGTTTTCATGTAATAGTTAGCAGTTCTATGATCTTTTTGATTATTTTCAGATGATAATACTTTTGTGATCATTTTAATTATAGTCTTCATTGGTCGCTATCGTGCAGATGATAGGTTTCATGTTCGAATTATGTAATAATGTCTTGTATACAGTTTAATATATACCAAAAAGAACTTTTCACAGGTCTCTTTTACACATGAACATTTAAATGCTTACCTTTACTCTTTATGTTCCAATATACTTGTAGCTAAAGGCATCATTTGTTGTTGGCTTTTGTGCAGCCCTGTTTTACTGTTGTCATGTTGGATTCTATAATCCACCATGACAACCAAAAACATTGTGCCATAACAAAGTCCATAACCCAGAGAAACAAGAAGTCAATAGAGCAAAGCAATCCAAAAGATGATACCCTTCATAGCTTGAGAATACTACAAGCCTACAATTGATGAACCACCATTTACATGCCTTGAAAAGAGAGTAACATCATCTCTTGGATCACCAAACAAGAGCATCAGTTGGATCTGAGACTATAATTGCTACCATGTCTGGCCAATAAATTTGAGTCCCTCTTATTTGGCACAAGTCCAATGATTGCATATTAGTTACATGATAGAATGATAATCCATATCAACTTGGCCTCCAAGCATCATTAGCATTCATTTTAACAAGAAGAAAATTTCACAGATAATTTTTAATATAAGTAAATATCAAGTCCACATTGACAACAACAGCCACAGCAGCATGCATTATAGATGCTTGCTTTTAGCAGGCAACAAGGCAGATTTCTGTATAAGACTTAGAACTAATTGAAAGGGGGGGGTGGGGGGAAGACTATGAGATATCCTGGTGCCAAGGTAGGTTTCTGTATAATGTTTAGAACTACCCGAAAGGGGGAAAAAAATTTCTTTATGACAGATGGTCACTTTTCATCATTCAGCTTTTGAAATAATGACTTGGTTGCTTCATAAGTAGACCAGCAAATGGCCGCTGCTGGTGCATGAAATAGTATTCTAGGTTTCCAGCCCCTCATCAAGCCAGTATACCCATCGCGCCTTATTATAGCCCGTATAACCTCACTTGTAGAGCTGCTTGAAAATCTATCGCAACCGCAAACACCCTGCTCGAGAAAGAAAAAAAAGAGCCAACTTCGACTTCAAATAGCAGAAAAAAGCTCAATATGCAAATGTACTATCCAATAATTAAAAATAAATCATAGAGAACCTAATAATATAAATAGTGTGGCAGAATGAGTCAAATGAAACTGAGGAATTGAAAGAAGTCAAAAGGGGAAGAAAGCCAGAAAAACAGCATTAAAAAAATCCTGACAATATAATCTTTTTTCATAAACGAGCAAATGGAAGACATATATCATATCACAAAGATGACACGTATCACTAACTACAAACCCAAAACAAAGTAACACCAATTTTCCTTTTGCCACAAGTGTAGCTTCCTGTAGTAGTGATTCTTTCGATATCGTAGTACTCTAGTTACCAGTAATACTCTTTATCCTTTAGGAGCTATAGAGCTTATCCTATTATGCAGAACAACAAACCTACCTAGTTTCCGAGACTGGGAGATTATCTTGGAAAGCAAGCTTGGTGAAGAAGGATGATACCACAGCTCAAATTAGGTAAGTAAAAGGAACCCATAACTCAGAATTGTGATGATACCACATTAAAATTCTGTTCATAAAAATTCAATTCTTGCTCAACCTTTTTGCTGGTCTATTTTCAGAGATTTCTGCAAAAGCATATTTTCTTTGAGGCTGAGCATAAGAATCTAGTCATTGTCTTGGCTTCCATCTGTCAAAAGATCCATGTGAAAAGGATGCACTCACATATGGACTCAGTGCTCTAAAGGAATCTTACACTGAGCTACTGTGCAACAGTTAATTCTACATAATCTATTTCCTTAAGGCAAATGTAAAATAATTTGAAAATCATAATCATAGACTTTCATGAGCCATCAATATGTTCCATAACTTTCAAACGCCATAATCATAAGCAAAGACTTTGAAAAGCCATGAAGAATAAATGCCTCCTTCTAGTGGCTGTCTCCACAGGGAATCTTAACTTTCATAATAATGATTAAATCTACTGATTTGAAGCTATAGTGTGCCCATATGGTTTCCAAATCATTCTAGTCCTTATTTGTACAAATCTGATGCATCAGGTGACAATTTTGCAGCTTTGTTCAAGGTACTAACAGCAACACACAACAAGACAAATAGCTGTGTTCACAAAATCAAACGCCTCGGTGTTGGCACACAAAATACTCCATAGATTCAGCACAACTTCATTGAACCAATATTATGGATGAGAGCTGCTTATAATAAGAGCATAAAGATTCTTCCTTTGAGCTACTGGTTGTATATATTGGCTTGGAGTATTTACCTGACACTGTAGCTGTGTCTTGACCACATCGAGCGGTGTGGTGACAGCCGCCGCCAAGGCACCCGCAGCAGCGCCAGCAGTGGCATGCACGACTAGTCGCTCGTCGCTTGCAATCTCCGGCGAAATCTCCCTCATCCCCCTCTTTGCCGCCTCATATGTCGCAAAGTGCACCGCGGTGTAGGGGGCGTTCATCACCACGGTAGTCTTGTACGAAGCGAAGAACGCCCTAAAACCCTCTTCCCTCAGAACCCTGGCGACGCAGTCCATAACCCCTCTGTATGGACTGCCCTTCAGCTGCAGCCGTTGCTTCACGGTGTCCATCGGCGTGAACACGGCGTCGCTGACGACCGTAGCAAGCACCCCGGAGGCAGCGTGGACGACCGGATTGTTGGGGTTTCCCCTGGCGAGGGACTCCTTGGAGAGCTCATATGCGGAGAAGTAGACGGCGTGGGCGGGGCCGGCGCCGAGGCTCATGGCGCCGAGGCCGCGGTAGAGGCCGAAGGTGCCCTCGAGGCTGAGGACAGCGCGGAGAGCCTGGCGCATGCCGAGCGGCGACCCCGCCTGCATCCGGGTCTTGAGGGTGTCAACGGGAAACATGGCGGTGTGCTCGACGAGGCCGGCGACGGATCCGGCGACCATGAACTGCCAGAAGCGGAGGCCGTCGTGCTGGGCGACGCTGATGTCGCCGGCGGAGGGGAAGAGCTCCGGCCGGCGGAACTTGGCGGCGGCATCGGTGGCCATGGAGGCGGCAAAGATCGAACTTTGATGGAGAGAAGAGGAAATCAAGATCGAAGCGGCGTGCACCCGTGCAGTACTTCAGAGAAGAGGGAGAGTGTAGGCGTCACATCGGATCGAAATCAAGTGGGGGAATCATCGGGAGCGAGGAAGAGATAATGATCATAGCGTTGGTGTTCGCTTCGGTCGATATTGGGGTTTCGATTCGTTCTGTCGTCTGCTGTCTCCGTCGCTTTGTTTCGTGTTTCCATTTCCGTTTTTGTTTCCGTTATAAGTTCAACGAGGTGGTTGCTAAAACAGAAAACAGAAAACAGAAAACAGAAAGAGTCCAAAAGTTCTCTCAGAAAAATGTATTAAAGTATATTGCAAAATTAAAATGGAGAAAAGTAATACGTGTAATGTTTCATTAATTAATATACTATAATTTATTTATTTAGATGCAGCAGGAAATCTTATTAAAAAGGACTATGCATGCATGCATGCAAGCGTATGCATCCTCTCTCTCAGGCGACGCCGGCCATGGCAGCACAGGAGGCCTTCTTGTCCTGGATGACGACTCCGCCGGCCGTGTTCACGTTGCGAGCGTAGCACCTGCTCCCGTCCTTGTACCGGTACGCCGACCGGCTCTTCCCGCTCCCCCATCCACCGCTCGTCATAGCCGACCCCTCCGCGTCCTGCCGGTCCGTCAGCTCCCTCGTCGTCGTCGCCCCGGACTGTCCCTCGTTCAGGCTCACCGTCTGCATCAGCTGGTGGAAGAACCGCGTCTTCTGCAGCGCTGGCGCGCCCACCGCGTTCTGTACCGTCGTCTGCACCTGCATGGGCGCCTCCACCACCGCTTGCACCCGGGCCATCCACTGGTTCCCTCTCAGGACCGTCACCGTCGTCCGCTCCTTGAAGATGAAGTCGCTCTGGGAGACCGTTCCGCGGTTCTGCACCTCCACCTCGCTCTTCATCTTGGTCTTGTGCCGCACCTGGGTGGTGAGATTGCCCCTCGACGAGCTCACCCACCCGGCGAACCGCTCGAGCCCCTCCGCCCCGACCTCCGACTCGCCGTCCACGTTCCGCCACTGCGCGTTGCGGTTCATCTGGATGGCCGGCGCGAAATACTCGAGGGGGCCGGCCTGCACCGCATCCGACCAGTGGTCGATCCAGAGGTGGAGGTTGGCGGCCACGAGCCAGTGCGGTTGGGCTCCGCGCACGCCCAGCCCCACCTCGTGCGGCCGCCCGTCGAGCATCAGCCCCAGGAACGGCGTGAGGTCGAGGTCGTAGGATGGCATGTCGAAGGCGCCGATGGCCGTCACAGGGGACCAGAAGAAGGGGTTGATGGCGCTGGGGTAGACGACCGGGAAGGGCACGCGCCCGCCCGCGTACCGCCCGTCGATGGTCGCATAGACCTGGCGGAACGCGCCGTTGGCCCGCGAAGCCGACAACTTGGCCGTCGTAGGCTGGCGAAGATAATCTGATCGTAGCGGATTAGTGTACCATGTGTCCTCGTCGCCATGATACGACACAAAGATCTCAAGGACGGCCCGGTAGGCGTTTCTGGGGATGACAACGGTGGTGGCCTCGACGCCAGTCTCGCTGTCGATACGATGCCAAAACCCGGAGCCGTAGTGCCCATCGGGCTTGGAGACGGGGAGGACGACGTCGGCGGGCTCGTGGTAGAGGAATCTGATGGAGGGGTGCGCCACGTCGGGCATCGACGCCGCCTGCCCGTCGTCGAGCGGTCCGCGGTAGTAATGGAGGGAAACGTTGGCGCTGAAGACGCCAGGCAGGACGGCGATAGAGTTCTCAAGCATCATGGACACGACCCCGCCACCGTTTGCCAGGCGGCGGAAAAGGGCGGCGTAGCGGGTGACGTCCTTGTTGATGCGCCAGAAGGCGCCAGGGGCCATGGGGATGGGAGTGATGGTGCGGAGGACCTCGACGCCGTCGATCCAGACGGCGCCGACGCGGGTCTCCTGGGGGCCGGAGACGGCGAGGGACAGTCCGAGGACCACGCGCGTCCAAGGGAAGGGGCAGTCCGGGGGGTGGGTGTAGTTGGCGGAGACCGGCGGCGAACCGACGGTGTCGGCGAAGTCCTGTTGGAGGACGACGACCGAGCAGTACGCGGGCTGGCTAGGGAGGGCAGGGGGGAGAGTGGGGTCCAAGTGTTCCAATGACATAGTTGGACCTGGAAGCATCAGATCACCATCGAAGAGAGAGGATGACGGCAGAAAGTAGAGATGGAGGATGAGGAAGAAGGATAACCGAGGTAGAAAGGGATGCATTGTCGAAGTGAAGACTGATTGCCTGCAGAGGTCGATTGGCTGAGACAACTATATAGTGAAGCGAGAAGAGAACGATCAAAATGTGCAGCTCGTCAAGAGATGGCTTCAATTATTGATCACAGCAAGGGATACAAAGCAATTAGAGTCTCGTGGTTGAGTATTACGAGATGAGGATGTTTCGTCTCCCCTTCCATTTTCGTGATTGTTCACGGCAAAAGTTCCGTTCTTCCCTGGAACTGTTCGCTTACAGTGTTGCTTTCAACAGCCCTGCACTGTTAGTTCTGTTCATCATGCACAATGTGGTAGCCGAGGAATAAAAACTCTAACAAGAAGCTCACGGTTGCATTGGGTGGTCAAGATGACTTGCAGGACCTTATCCTTGGTCAAGCGGAGTCACTTGCCTCAAACACCGTAAGTTCTTTCAATCAACGATCAATCATTCAAGTTAACATGACACCTTTTACGTACGAGGATTGATTGATTGTTCCTCCGAATACCAAATTAAAAACATCAATCATTCAAGTTAACATGACAACACCTTTTACGTACGAAGATTGATCATTCCTCCGAATACCAAATTAAAAACCTAAACAATCTGAAATGTTTTTTGTACAATACAGGAAGCTATGAACTTCCAAATATTTGTTTATTGAAATTGATGAATGATCAAAACAAGGGATGGAATGGACTTGCGCCAGAGATGGTGCTATTTACTGGAAGACACTTGAGAAAACTGGAGGAACCAAAAGCTACTGGAGCAGTCACATTGATCACAAACAAAGAAGAAAAGAGAGAAAAAATTGAGAAACAATCTGCACTAACAATGCACATATAAATACCTTGCAGTTCTTCGAGTATCCGATATGCTAATTATGGCAGTTTGGTTTCAGAAATCCTCATTGGTCTGCTCCTCTGTTACAGTATGCTCTGCACATCGTTTTGAAAAGATTAGTGAAGTCACCGTAATCCAGGATTCAGTATCAGAAAACAGAAACATTCTTCAAGTTTGGATCTTCCCTCAAGACAGTAACAAGTAAAAAAGCTTAGAGCTACATGATGAATCAATCAAGGAAACACAGTCACGAGAGTTTGTTTTTCCAGCTAACACCTCAATATCTCAAGCAACACCGTTCAAATAGAAAGTAATTGAAGAAACAAAATCCAGCATGGATGGCACCGAAAGAACCAAAAGGTATCATTCCCAGTGAAGGATTATTATGATGCCAAAGACAGTTCCTCCTGTGGCAAAAGAAAATGGAGGAAACCAAAGATTGGTTTTCTCTTGAATTATTTGAAGATCATAGGACGCAGTCTCCCAGGACTACTTGGACAACAGGCTTGCCTTCTCGAATGCTTCCTGCTCTTTCCTACACAAATCGAACTCATTGGTGTAGTAATTCATGCAGCCTGCATAAGCATCCATCTCTTTAGGGCACTTCTGGTGGAGTTCTTTCAGCCTACAAGAAATGATCTTTAGTTGAATGAAAGCTTCATCACTAGCTTATTCTCTTGAGAAAAATAACAATTTGAAAGTTAAAAAGATAATATTGAACTCATGAAGAGATTTAATGCTTAATAAAAGAAAGCTAAACTTTTTCCAACAGATGTGCAATGATTTATATAGGCTAACAGAAGTTATCCAATCAAGAATACCAAATTGTGAATGAATTTTCATAGTGACAGAAATATATTAGCTGGTACAAATGGAAACATGCTACCAACTCCGTGAATCATTCAGAACCCAGTAGGCTAACACAACAAGTTTTCTATTCTTAACTCTAATTTCAGATTTCCACTACCTGGATGACAAAAGGTGAAAACAGAAAAAGAAAAAAGTTCTTTCCAAGTCCTTGTCTGCTAACTAGTTGGATGGCCTCATGGCTCTCTTCACCTTTTACATGACTATCTCCCTTATGTTTTCTGTCCAATATTTTAACACAGTTGAGCAAGCTATTATCTCACACAATTGAACTGTCCAAATATCTATCAAATTGGCACATTCCGATGACAAAGATGATAAGAACTTCAATATATATTCTGATGACAAAGACGATGAACATATTGCACATGCACAGAACATAATATAGCATGTGAAGCTCTGACCATTTCAGCAACTATAATAAAGTAGAAGAATATTCTGAGACTCATAACTGTAAAAAAAAGGTATTCATAAAGGTCTTTAACAAATATATGCATGAGTGTCCTTTCAAGTTCTATACAAAGGCACCATCACCCTTGCATGATATGTTGTCCCAACCATATGACATGATACTAAAAAACATGTACACGTAAATAGGCCATATACATACACAACATGTTCACCATATTTCAAAGTAGTTGAAATGCAAAATTTAAATATTAGAATGACATCATCTGTCTAAGATTGATTACTCAAAATTTTCCCTTGATCTAGGTGCAAATAGTTGTAGAAATCACTGATGGTAATAAACAGCAATGAGATCAAGAAGTGATATCAGCAAGGTCACCTGCAATTAAATTATTATAAGAACATTGGATTATGTTTTTCTAGGGAAAAGCTTCTCCTAAATACTTTGGTGCTCTGAATAATCTGCTTTCAGAAACTTCCAAAAGTTTCTTATATAATAAAAGCATAAACTTACAAGGGTCAAACTAATAGTTCTCTAAATAAGTGATTGTAAGTAGCTTAATGATTTAGCCAGTTACTACGGCACCATATGCACAAAAAGAATAAATTCTGAATATTAGATTAAAATAAGACATGATTAACACAATTATATGGAAATTGAGGATATTTTGTACTGATCAAGATGCAATGCTTCCGATGGTAAAAATAATCTATATAGTGTAGCCCACTTGTACAAGAATTAAAACCTTGTTTTTTATTGGTGAAATAAGAGTGAATCCTCTTGCCCAAAACTTGGCTCAGAACACATCCCACCATTTTCTCCATCTTTCATCACTTGTGTATAGATGTTGTAGAACATTTGGAAAAGGTTGGCAGAAAACCCATGTGCCTTTTAATTCTCAACAAATGATCTAGCAATCTTCCTACTCTCCTATTGAAGCCTCATCTCAAGTTCAAGCATTAGTGTCATGGTATGGTTGCTCCTTTCCGATGTGGATGTTCAAGTTTTGCATTAAGAAAACTTTTTGCTCGCAAAGTAACTCTGTACACTGATGTTCCCTAGACTCAATGCTGATGGGAACCTCATGCATAAACCGCTCCTTTTCTTGATTTCAAATCAGAGTGGATCGCAACCATTGTCATCATCTCACATCCTCACCAACTCCTAAAATGTACCTCTGGTATTCACTCCTATACAATTGCATTTTGTTATAGACACTAATGGAAATCCAACTCTGTGCTACTAAATTAAGAGTATCCAAGCCTAACTAGATGATGATATTGCATATCTTTGGCTAAAGCAAGGAAATGACAGATCCAACACCTGACCAACGTCAGGTTAGCCACGAGAAAAGATAAGGGGTGCACTTGAGTGGGGCAAGGGGAGACAACAAGTGGCAAATTCATTGATGTCATCATTTAAAATACTTAGGGATCCCAAGCCGAATCATCATTAGCCAGGTAAGTTGTTTGGGCCAATTTCCTGCTGATCCCAACCTATTCTGGGATGACAGATGGGGTGACAAAGAAATCAAGGGGATCAGACCAATTCTGATCCAGAAATGGGATCAAATGATCTCTATAACTCTTTATTCTCTTCAATTTTGACTTCAGTAAGTATAGTTTAATGATGCATTCCATAGTTCATGTATCACTGTCATTTACACTAGTGGTCTGTGTTTCTAGCTATATCATTGTTGTAATAACTTTCAACAATTTTGATGACATGACAGGCTCATGGCTTTGTTTTTATCTCGAAAGATGGAGCATATTGTAGAACATGGAATAGGGTATGGTATAAAGAGCGGACAATTATCAGATCACATAGAATGAAGATAGCAGTTTTAACCTAATTTCTTCTTCTGCATACATCAAAAATCCAATTTTTTTCCACGTATAGCCAAATACAAAAATGAAGATCTATAGAACAACACGGACGTACGCATAAAGGGAATAATAAGAAGAAAGAAACTCGAAGATCAACGTAACAGAGAGCGAGGTAACTACACTAAATGCATGGAATACTTACAGGTTTAGCACGCAACTAGTGACCTGGCGGCCCTTATCGAGGCACTTCTCCGGGTTCGCGTCCTTCTTCTTGCACTTGATGAAGGCCACGTTCTCCGCCCGGCAGCGCTGGGTGATGTGCTTGGCGGCCGCCATGAGGACGGCCGACGTCGGGATCGGCTCCCCCGCTGCGTCCACGGTGCTCGACATGTCACCGATCTCGCCTTGTCGCCCTCAAAATTCCAGCTGATGTTACAAAACCAGGGATTCTTACTTAAAAGTCAGGGTTTGGCCTCCGAATAGTACCTTCCTCCGCAGCTTTCGCTTCCCCTGAACCCCAATTGCTTCGACCTTGGTAAGGCGGCGGCGGAGGGGAGATGAAGCAATTCGGCTCTAAGAACTCGATGACAGGCCTAACGAGCCTTTTGGGCTTCTCTTTAAGCCCAATTAAGAGAGAGAATGTGTGTATATATATATATATAAATAATAATAATATAAATTAAAATCAGAATTTGACATACACAACCTTTCTGCATGCAATGCACAAGAAGAGACAGAAGGCTTAACATTGGGCCGATCTGAGGCCCATGTTTAGGCCCAACTTGTTATGTGAAACGGGAGGGGAAACCAGTTTTATACCTCCCCCTGGTACCCGACACCCAATCTGAGCGTGTTGCCAGCCTAGCCTTCGGCCAACCACTTCCTCTCTCCCCCGTTCATCTCTTCGGTCTTCTCTTCCCACATTCCCATCCCCGTCATTTGGACAAACGCCAAGTCGGCAATCTTCTTCGGAGATCGATCGAACACCCCATTCCCATTCCCCCGTTTCCCGTTTGATTCTTTGAAGCAGATCGTCCTCGATCTCGATCCGGATCTCGATCCGGATCTCGACCTAATCGAGATCCGGCGTCGGCGTTGCGGTGTGGTGGTGGAAGAGGGAGAGGAGGAAGGATGGGGGATTTCAACCTGGCGTTGCTGATCGTGGCGGTGGTGGTATCTGCGCTGGTGCTCCTGGTGAGCGTCTACCTCCTCGTCAACTACCAGCACCCGGACGACCACAACCAGGCCTACTTCCCCAAGCTCGTCGTCGTCCTTGGCATCTCGATCGCCGCGATCTCCATCCTCATGCTACCCGCCGACGTCGCCAACCGCCAGGCCTGCCGGCACGCCATCTATAACGGTGCGTGCTCCCTCACCCTCCCCATGAAGCAGCTCTGGCTCGCCGTCTACATCGCCGATGCCATCCTCGTCTTCTTCGTCATCCCCTTCGCCATGTTCTACTACGAGGGCGACCAGGATAAGTGAGTGAATTTTCGTCACCTCCTTTTCGCCAATGCTGCATGTTTGAATTACATTTTGTCGTGGCGCCGAGGGTTTGACAATTGATGGGTGGTTCTGGTTGCAGAGGCATCGGGAAACGGTTGAAGAGCGCGCTGTTGTGGGTCGTGACCTCGGCCATCGTCTGTGGGCTTCTGCTTGGAATTCTCTATGGTCAGATCCCGTTTGCAGATCTTTCTTTTTCTTTATGGAAGTTGTCCTCGTTGCAGTGTGCTTTTGTCTGTTGGTTTTGAGAAGTGAAAAAGATATGGTTGATTTAAGTTGCACTTATAAGTTTCATTAGGTAATTGAAGTTAGGGGCTTTCATGTATGAATATGATGGGTTGACTTATAGTTCAGTCAATTTGTCATGTGTTCATTGACGGAGGGAATACACACTCTAAAGTGCAGAGAGTATAAAGTCTAATAAACAAGATTCAGCAGGTCATTGAACTCGAATGCTCTCATTTGTATTGCTATCTATTGGTGAAGTGAAGATCAATTCTTCTGTTATCAAACAAAACAAGGAGTAATTACATATCCCTTAATAACGAGGCGAATACCCTTTAAGAAACTTAAACTTCAGATCGAGAGGTCAACTTTGACACCATAATTTATCCAGTCAATTATACATTCACTCAAATGTCTCACCTCATATTGATATGCACCTTAATGTTCAGTTTTGAGCTAGTTTAGACTCTCACCTTTTTCTTTAGTCATATATGTTATTATAGTGGAACTGATATTAGAAAATGCTGGTGAAATAAGTTTTTAGGGCATCATTATAAAGTCAAAATTTTCTTTTGTTCCAGTCAAGTCTTCTATCATCTTTGAAGGATGAAACTAGGTGGATAAATTCTTAACTTCTCAGACTCCTACATACGAGTCTTCTTTGGTTCAATGACTAGCATGGTTCATACTCTACCAGCATATGCTACATGATAACAATCCTGTGATGTTTCTAGGATTACTCTATTCTTATTTCTTTTCATAGGAAAAGGATATATAGTAATTGTGATTGTTCTGGAGATATAGGAAAAAGGGAATCTAAGTCTTCTATGAAAGCGTCAGTCATAGTAAACCTTCAAAGCTACCTGTGCGACTTATTAAATAGGTCAAAAATTTCAAACATCTATTTGTATACTAAAATGCATGGTTTAGTATCTGGTAGTTAAAAAAGGTGTATTGGCATAACATTTTCTATCTATGCTAATACTTCTGTTTTAGTTTCACACGTTGCATTCATATGCCTGTACTTTTCCAGTGACTAATGGAATGCTCTCCTGATCTATATTTTCTCTCATGGTACCAGGACTAGTAGGTAAAGTGGACTTTACTGTTAGGCATCTCTCTTCGTCAGCGGAAAGTTTCCCAAGTTCTTGGACAGGATTCTCGAGATCTCAACCTTGTATAAGCTCAAGTCGCCTGGTGATGTTCCACTTTCTTACAAAATACTGCTTTAAGTTGCTTCCCATATATGTATTTCTTCATTGTTAAAGTGTTTCTTTCAAAAAGTCATTTTTAATGCCTGTTCTTTTACTTATATGTTGTCTACCTACACATGAACTAGCATACTGGTGTAGAGATACATCTGAATAATATGTTTGTCTACTTACATGTATAGTGTTGCATGCTTCCAGTCATATATTTATTTGTGCCTTTCTTCCTAGTAGTGGCTCCAGATTTTGAATTTTTTAGTGGTTGGCAGTAAGGATTTGTTATTATTTTCTCTAATGCTCTCATCGTGGCTTCTTTTCATCAGTGTGATGCCTATATAGCACCTGCTACTTCAGAAAAAACTTGGACAATGCGAACCAGCTTCCCAGAATATGTGGTTGCTCTTGCAACCATTGTTGGATCAGTGCTTTTTACAGTAGGCTTCTTTTCTTTTCTTCTTTTCCCTAAAGTTATTAGGTCTTTTATCATAGACTCTGTTTCTTTGAAGTAAAGCTTTACTCGGTGATTATGGTATCCCATGTAAATTTTCATCAATACTTATTGTGTTTTAACCTTTCTGTTCTATAAATTTTGTGATAACAAGATCACCATCAAGTTCTTTTAAATACATCACATGTGACACATTATAGGTTTATGACATATTTTTGTTAAGGATATAAAAAATAGATCCTTTATCTTTCCCTATAGATTCTGGAGTATATCTCTGTGTGGCTTTTCTAATTGAACAAATCTTTTTCTATATTGTCTTGGCATTTGATGTTGCCAAGAACACTGACTTTGTTATTATCAACTACTTTCTATGATTAATAGCATTTTGTCATTAGATTATCAGCTGATACAACTATTTCCTCCCAAATATCTTCAATGTAATTATAGGGGATTAGTGTGGATTCCACTTTGTCTGTCCAACATAAAGTGCAGTGTCTTCTCATAAATAGTCAAATTTAGAAGAGGAACTTCTATACTGCAGTTGTGTCTAATATCTCTCATCACTATTATTAGCAAATTTCTTATCTTAGTCTACCGTGCTAGATATTTGGTGGAGTTGGAATTGCTTGTCTTCCACTGGGCCTCATATTTTCATTCATACGGCGTCCCAAGGCTGTCATTACTCGCTCACAGTATATAAAGGTTTCTAGTATCTTCCCTCTAGAAGTCAGCCATTACATGCAACTCTTTGAACATTCATTGGGTTCGTATAAATAGCTATGTTTTGTGTGTGTATGCTGGATATTTTAGGGGGCAACTGATTTGGGAAAGAAAGCTAGAGAACTGAAGAAAACAATTGAAACTCTCCATCAGGAGGAGAGAAGTGGATCTAAGGGAAGAAAATGGCGCAAAAATCTGAAGGAAGCTGAAAAGGTATATTTACTCAGTTGGTTTCTGCTTCATTACCTGCAGATGCAGTCACGTAATTATTAATTTTGTAAAACTTCTCTAGTTCTTCGAAACATTTTCTCTTTGCTGTAATCTCTTGTTAAGTTGGGAAATTTTATTGGGCATAATTACAGGTTTGGGCTAATCATCCTTTACCTTCTCAAAATGGTTATGTCAACTTCATCAATTGGTTGTCTTCATATATTATGACATGCCAAATGGCCAAGAATAGGCCTTGAATATTTTTGCTTACAATTTTTTTCTCGAGCATAGAAATTTGATGAACCCAATCTTGAGACTAGGAGGATCAGTGGACACAACCTTTCCCCTACAATGTAAAATTGTTTTCGTGACTCTAACCTGGGTTACCCATATAGCAAAAGAGCAATCCTACTAGGCACACCTTTTGCAAAAATGTTCTCAAATATAATAAAGAATAATTCAATTTATTTGAAATTTTCACTTTCTGACAGTTATCATATTTTAATGTTGCCTATTTGAAATCTTTTGTTATACTAATGGGTACAATTATGGACTTAAGTCTAGGACCTATGTGCCAAATTCCTCATCTTATTGTAGGGAGTAGCGTTCGTTTTTGCAGTATAAAATCCTTTTCTGAACTCATATACCACAGGGCAATTATTTTAGTCAAGCTTTCTTGTTAGTCCTTAGTTTTCAGCTATACAATATCAAAGTTTTCTTGGCCTACTAATTTCTGACTCATCAGTTGCTCTCAACTTTTAGATGATGCCTTATCATCTCTCATTTGGATTGTAAGGAGACATTATTATCTTACATACCTTTATGTTTAAAAATATTTATTAAATTCTTTACTGTGTGTTGCCACATTGGATAAGCTGTTCTCTTCTATAATGTTGATCTCTTTGTTTGCCTTTCTCTCCTCTCCATTCAGCATCAATTTTATTCTCAGAAGGAATTC
This sequence comes from Musa acuminata AAA Group, assembly GCF_036884655.1. Lineage (NCBI taxonomy): Eukaryota > Viridiplantae > Streptophyta > Magnoliopsida > Zingiberales > Musaceae > Musa > Musa acuminata. The sequence goes on along the minus strand of NC_088329.1, from coordinate 35,862,332 downwards.
ATAACCCTTCTCACGGATCAAATTTATTACAAATTCATTCGTACTGGCTATCACTTGCTCTCGTACCTGTAATTCACAGGTTTATTCAAAAGCTTTGGAGTGTTTTTTTTGCCATTCTCACTTTACATTAATGCTTTGACATGAACAGCCATATTCCCTCTCCTGCTCTTTCAGTCTTCCGATTAATTGCCTAAGAAATGTAACAAGCATCATGGTCTACCTTCTTGGCATAACCATATTGTTTCAGCTTTGCCCCCATCTTGGTCTATCATCTTCATTTAGGAGCACAGAGCATGGTGTAAAACTACTTGGAATCATTTATGTTGAGACATCTTAATGGTTAGCACATTGTTGCACAGATGATAGCCCTCAGGTTTTAATACGTGTAATAGCATCTCATATCCAGTTTAATATAATGAAAGAAAATTTGTTTTTTTTTTAAATCTCTTGGTGCCTTTTTTGTTATGCTTGACTGCATCTTGCTTAAATGGCTGCTAGGGCTTCTTGTGTTGGGTTTCATCTTAAATAGATTCTAAATTTAGGTTTCTGAAATATTGCTTTAGACTATGAGGCCTTTATTTCATGGTGGAATGGTGTTATTTGGTCATATTCTCCACCACATTTTCTTTTAATTATATTCCATGGGGGAAAATGATTTTGCCCAATTGAATTAATGATGGAACATAGGATTCAATTTAATGTTTTGAATTAGGTTTAGTACCTTAAACTTTGTTGTTTCACATAATACTTTATTTCTATGGAAGCTAGGTATCTATTGTCTTTGTTCTCTGGATATTTTGGTACTACTTTATTTGATGATCTCTACAACAAATAAGAAATGACTTCTCTTTTGTTATTGTCCTCAAAGTATTTCTTTTTCCTCCAACTATTGTACTACTAGGAGTTGTTTCTCTTGGAAGATGACATGAAAGCTCTGGAGGAAATGTATCCTCAAGGAGAGCAGGTTAGAACAATTCAAAAAACATGTTTTATATGTCTGGATCATATTATGTTATATTGCCTGATGTTTTGCTTCATTTCTGTGCAGGCAGAGACTGTCTGGGCTTTAACAGTTCTTGGCTACTTAGCAAAATTTGTACTTGGTGTTGTTGGGTATGTGCTGTTGGTTTTTAAAAGATTTGAAAAAAATAAATTTAACATCACTTTACGATGTGTCATAGCAAAGTGATTGCTTGCTAATATTTATGTTATAATTCCTGCTTCTCTTGATGTTTCTATGCTTTCACTGCCAATTGATAATCCTCATAAGCATTGATACTTGTTCAGCAAAATAAGGTTGTTGTTAAGTTGTTTTAGCATTCATGTCCAATTTCAGCTCATGTTGAATAGCTGAATGGTGTGTCGACCTTTTCATATACCAAGATTGTTTTGAAGGTGGAAATGCATCTTCCTGGCTAAGCAAATATTAGAAGGTTTAAAACAGTTTTACATGGGCAATAGTAACAGTTAATCTTTGTAAGTCTAAGAAAAGCTAATAACTTGCATGTAACCAAGTTAATAGTTGGTGGAAAGCAGATGCTATCTGATAACCTGTGTTCACATGCATAGCCTGTAATAATAGGGATGGGGTGTAAGATTCTCTCAGGGCTGTCTGCAACAAAGTAGATGATATGTTGTTCACTTAATGCACCATATTGATCCTAAGGGCACATGTGATGGATCTTTGGGATTGCCTTGTATGTAAATGAACTATAAAGACGGGGCCTGAGTAGTGGGTCTATGGCACTAATAGGAAAAAATAGGCTATAGGAGAATGACTGCCTTGCAGAAGGATCTACATGGCAACATAAAGGAATCAAATATCTGAAAGGACAGAAATGGTTCTCTTAATGCGCCAGAATATCCTAATCCCATTAGATACTTAGCTAATGTGCTACAGATGGCTAGTTTTTGGGCAACTATTGTTGCATCATATCCTCCAACTGCTAACTATAAGATGAGGCATTAGCAAGACACCGATACATTGTGTCATTAATGCTTCCCAAGATGACATTGTTAAAACTGGTACAAAACATGTGGTAACATCCCCAACATTTGCTGATTGCCATATGCTTCTTCAATTCATGGTTTCTACTTTCTAGTCAGTTAAAGTTAGAAAATGACTTTGTATATAACTGGATTCTAATTACTCAGCCTTTTCTAGTTAGATTTGTACATAATTTGTCTGGTCAAATTGATTCCTGAACTGTAATAATTCAGTTCAAGTATTTAACAGTTTAAGCCTAATGTACTTTTAGGTTATTTTTTCTACCTGTCGTTATAGTCTTTCTATTGGTTAACATTTTTCCCATTGCAGACATCTTGGGAAGTAAACTATTTTATTTAGCATCAAATATGTACAAACAATTCATTGCAATTAGCATACCGGGAATATCATCCCATGAATTTGAAACTTTTACTTGAGATTTACACATGTTCTCCTATATCTATGCATAAATCCAATAGGCAAATTCCAGTGTTCTAATAGCTTCCATTCATATTATTGTCCTCTACATTCTCAAATCTTCTTGCATCACTGAGTTTATCACATCTTTGAATAAGTAATTTAATTTCATCATGATGTGTGTCCATGTATTTCATCATAGAATGATTAGTTGCAACCTACCCTCTCAATTTTTTTCAGGTTGATTGTTTCGGTGGCTTGGGTTGCACACATTGTGATATACTTGCTAATTAACCCTCCACTTTCTCCTTTCTTAAATGAAGTGTTCATCAAGTTGGATAGCGTATGGGGTATGTTACATTGCCAATCAGATACTGTATTCCCTTTTTAGTAAGGAATTATATATCTAACTTTTTATTGGGTTTTCTGCTACAGGTTTGCTTGGTACAGCAGCATTTGCAATTTTCTGCTTTTACCTTCTTCTTGCAGTGATAGCTGGTGAAATGATGCTTGGTCTGAAATTAGTTTTTTTCACCATCCATCCAATGAAGTATAATACATCACAAATCTTTACTTCTTCATTGAAATTCCATATTCCTCTTTTCACTCATGTAGATGTTGACATTAATTTTACTTGATTCAGGTGGGGAGGAACATTGATGAACTCATTCCTTTTTAACGTGGGATTGATTCTACTTTGCTCCATCAGGTCTGTTACCTAAGCATGCATACAAAACCATGATAATGGATTGAGTTCTATTCTTTTTTCTTTTGAAGCTGATGATAAGCAACAGCTTTTCTGCCTATCCAATCTCATTTCATTGGTTTTCTACCATTAAATATTCAATCTGTAATTGGTGTTATCCATGTGATGTCCCACCCAAATTGAAGAGGACCCTATTAATAATTGTAAATAGCATCTGCAGCTGCCCCATTTGTGTATTCTAATTTCTCTTTAGAATATATAAGAATCAATCGTTTGAATGAAAGTAATGTTTGAGTAGCTTGAACAGTGAATAGGACTTTGGAAAACCTTAACAGTTTTTGAGAAATGTTATGCCTTAACAATGATTGGCTATCTTCCAACAGCTTTCGCTTACCCTTGCTTCTTTTCCTATCCTTGCATTACAGTAGGGCACATCCTTGTAAGGTAGCAATTTCCGCTGTATTTGTTTAAATGTGTTCCTCCACAGTCAGGAAGTAACTTCATAATTATGGCAACCACACGTCATAAATAGTATGTTACTTTTGATATGTTTTTTTAATATTTCTTATACAATTTTCCTTTGTTTCATTTAAATCAAAAGCATGAGCCTTCAGGTCGATTACTACACCATACCAGTTTTGAATTTCTATGTGGAACAGGTGGTTCTAATATTCTTTGATTCTCTGTGCAGTGTGATTCAGTTCTGCGCTTCCGCTTTTGCTTACTATTCACAAGCAACTGCTGCACAGGAGATATTTGGCCATACTTTGCAGTCTCTTCGCGGAATCAAGTACCTGTACAAGTGGGTAACCGCTACATCTATATGCTTAACTTAGACTTGATTATATCAAGCCAGAACATTATATGACCCAATTTTATTTTGCTAATGGATATGGTTCAAACTTCCAATTTGCAGGTATAATGTATTTCAGTATGGTTTTGTCGGCTTTGCAGTACTCACACTCTTCTATTATGCTGCATTTGTAAGTCATTGTCTTTCTTATACCGTTATATTGGATTATCCATTCTTAACTAAGTTTGCAACTTTAATACTTAAAGGGATGGAGGAAAAGAAAACCAACCGGCAGATTCCAGTTCTCTAATTGACGCGAAACATCGGGGTGCTATTTCCTGGCTTAAGCTTCTTTGCTCCATATAAAATATCCTAGGTGCAGGAATCGTCCATACAACTATTTGAAGAGCCAGCTGATCACAGTTCATGTGGAATAGCAAGGTTGGGTTTCTGAGGACCGAATGAGCATTTCAATGACTAGTCCAGGTTCCTTGTGATCGATTGTAATGTGTTTGTCTTGGTGCTTTATTCTTGTCGTTTGTTCGATCTGACTTTTCTTTCGCTGTATTTTTTTATGTATGCCCGCGTAATTGTTGGAGAAATATGTATTTTTTGGATCTTGCTAGGGTGGTGGAGTGTGATCACTGTTGGACTGTAGTGCGAGGTAGCGTTTAACTACATTGTTGTTCGTTTTTGATGAATTTGTATGTAAAGATTTCTCCGCTTGTTTAGATTCTTTGGACTCCTACGTTCCTCTGTTGGTTGATTGATTCCGATATGAATCGTCCAGACTTGCATTTGTTCTTTGTAGAATAATTGATTGTGCTCAAAGCTTGTAGATATTTTCCTTTCTAAGATTGTAGATATATTAAGTTCAAAGATTTTGTTGGGACATATGTATATACACATCATAACTTAAATTTACAAGGATAAATATCAAAGTAGTTAATCATTGGTTAATATATGTACATGTTATTTTATCAAAAATAAATAATGGTAAAGTCTCTATGTGCTAAATTCCACTCTAAAAGTAACCATAACATCCAAAGCTCCTCTCCCGTCCCCCACACTTCAAATGACCACATCCATTTCCTCACATATGTCAGCCTAACGCCAACCTCTACCTCTCTCTCTCTCTCGACCAAAATATGTATACTTTAAATATACACCGAAAATACTCACATGCGTGTATATATATATATATACACTTAATAAATAAAGTAAATAAAAAATATAATTGTTGTGTGGCTGCTGGGATTCGAGCCCAGGTCTCTACGGCCACAACGTAGAATTCTAACCACTAAACTACAGCCACGATGTTGTTTTCCTTTTGTAATTATTATAATTAGAATTAACCCTAATTGAAAAGTCTTACCACTGTTCCAAACATTCCATGCTTGGATAAGATTGAAAAGGTCTCCTGCATCTGCTTCAATTTCATCCCCTCAAGTAGAAGCACATGTGGACGAGTTTTCTCCAATCTTATTGCAGCGAAGACAGCCAGTATTGGGGAGTCAACATGAAGCTGAAAACTACTTCGCAGTAATTCGTAGATGGCTTCAGGGCAATGCTGATATAATGTTGCACATGGCACTACATATCTAAAATTTTACAAGCAGCACTGCCCCCCTTGAACTGCTAAACAGAGATGCAGAGAAAACACAATGAGACTCCTGAAATGGAATTCAGATATTATGCCTCTTCTAGTACTCGTTGAAATGTATGGCTCCAGATTTCCAGACGATGAAGGTCGTCGTAAGCATGACTGTGCTGATGAACAGAAACGAGAAGGCGATGATGAACAGATCACCCTGAAACGGGAATTCAAAGGTCCAGCCTTTCGGAGGCAGCCCTCGCTTGCTGTCATCGAACAAATTCGTGGGAGCTTCTGGGAGGCCTGACCGCTTCTTGCCTCGGTCGATTTCTCTCGATGCCTCCAGCACTCTGCTCCCGAATTCCGCTTTGGCAGGCTTCGATTCCATGTACTTGCTGAGAACACGAGCTGCCCTTAACTTTTCTCTCACTGTCAAGGATGATCTCCTTGGCACAGGGTCCTCTTTGTTCGTGGAGGATGGCACTCGACCATTTGCATCGAGGTGAACATCAGATGATGCAAGCCGATCAGTGGTTACTGCAGCTTCAGCATTTATAGACTCCGTAGTGCTTGGCTCAGCAGAAGCTTTATTGCTGTCTGTTGCCAAGACAACGTTGCTCCATCTGGTATTGTTTGTGCATGGTTTTGGCCCAAACGATGAAACCAAGGGAGTTTCGACAAATTTTATAGTGTGATTATGAGGCCTTCCTTGTTGTGATTGTGGATTGTTCTTGAACTTTGCCTGTTATAATAACAGTAAAATTAGAGACTCAAGTGTGTAATTTGCTTCTAGCAGTATGATGAAGAATGAAAGGAACCAAGAATCAATGCAATGGTGGTGTTGCTTCCCTTAACCCTTAGTATGACAAAGATTTTGCAGGATGTAGATGTTAACAATGACATTTTTCGACACAAGTTCTTGATATTCCCAAGCAAATTACTAGTGAAATACAATTGATGCTGATGATAGAGAGGGCTACTATATAAATGTTCGATGATTAAGGAAATGAACACAATTGCATCGGTATCAAATAAGAGTTTATCCTTGCTACACTCAATTGAACTAAACCTATCAAGAAAATCCTGGAATCAGTAGTGTCGAATCACCAAGCTTCCCTATAATTATTATATATTCACATTGGCACAACATTACTGAAGAAATCTGAATCAACTAAAGTCAATAAATCTCATTGCAGATTAAGGTGAAAAATAATCAAAACTTATGTAAATGTTATTGTTTCAAATCCAGACCATATCATATATATTTGTTTCCTTTCAGAATAGGTAATAGGATGGGAATGATTAACATCATCAATCAAATAACCATCATTCTGCAAGCACAAGCCACTCTTTAACAGTTCAACTGATGAACTGATCTTTGACTAAATTAAAGATAAAGTAACACAGATGTACATCATCGATTAAGCATCCTGGGGGCACAATCTGTTATGTAAAGCTAAATTCGCATATCCGAACGCTTCAATGTGTAACAGTTCAACTGTTGATTCGATCTTTGATATATCAAAGATAAAGTAACACAAATCTCCATCACCAAATAAGCATCCTGGGAGCGTAATCAACTATGTAAAGCTGAATTCTCATATCCAAACTCTTCAAAGTGTTTTATCTCCAAAATTCTTTCTGTATCCAATTCCTATGATAGGTAATACAAAACCCCTCTTCACTCCTAATCCCTGCAAGTCTCCTTTGACTCTTAAGTAGAAGAACATAAGTCGAAACTCTTCATTCTTCCCTTCAAACAAAATCCTCAACATCTACATGGATATTAACGAGCCATTTCACTTTGTTCTTAAGACCTAAAACAAGATAGCAGCGATCTACATAGATCAAAAGATCGTCTAATTAGGACACTGACGAAAGGAAAGACTAACCAAGATTTGGTTTTTCCTCATGATTAACTCCCTCTACATAATTACCTAATGAAATTATTTCTCCTCCACTCTGAATCCACCTCAAACTCTATTACAATTCAGCTACAAACCCTTAATATGCCATTTCTAAGATGACTGTACCCAGAATTCCTCACCCCCAAACTTATTTTCTCAAACCTTTTAGAAGCGAAAATCAAGGGAAGATATTGAACACAGTCAGTAATCAACCATATAAGAGAATCCTGAACAATCTGAACACAGAAGTACCAGTAGAAGGTGATGATTGGGTAGCATATAACGAGGAGTAAGCACAAAGGAAGAGCAGATGAAAAAGACATGGAAAGACTTACTGCAGTCGCGCTGAAGTTCCACGGAGAGATTACTCTGGCGGCCATCTCTCGGTCATCTGCTGCGAGAGAAAGAGGTGATTTCTTGGGAGGACGGAGAAGATAAGGGCGCGCGAGGAGATCAGCTATCTGAGGCCATAAAACGGCACCGCCACGGGGCAACAATAATAACACGCAATGCTGGAATTACGTAAATACCCTCTTTATATATATATATACATATATATATATGTACATAAATAAATAAATAAATAAATAAATATATATATATATATATATATATATATATATATATATATATATATACATATCTAAAATCGAATTCCGTATTCACCTTTTATATTTTTAAATAAATAAATTTTCATACTAATTCATGCATATAACTTCCACCTCTCAATCTCATTGTCATCCTTTTGGAGCATTATATATTTATACTTTCCACTTCAAATTTGAGTCACGGCTTGTAGTCAGTAAACTAATACTGAATGATAGAGGGGAAAAAGTACAGTGAATTATAGAGGGGAAAAAGTAATTATAGAGGTATAATTACGTATTAGCAACAAACCTAATAATGAAATAGTAGAAATGGGCAGTGGGTCATTAGATTATGATTTGCATAACCCACTCCTTCATTATCTTTCATGACTCTAATAAGCCTAAATCGTAACCTTGCAACTAATAATGTTCCATCAGATTGAATGACAATATATCATAATACCACAGACAAGAAAAGCCATGCCATTAATCAGCAGCACATCACAATCCTAAAACTATTTAATCATATAAGCTTCCTATGTTACCTGATGAAGCACCATTGGTCCAGGACAATGCCATAATTATCAAGAAAGGTCACATTTCCTTCATCTTCTGTAAATAACAATTCAGATTTGCTACCACAAATGGAATTATAAGTTGCACATAAATGACTAAGCATCTAATCAGCTACTGAGGTAAACATTAGCCATGACATCCTACAATTGGATTCTTTTTTTATAATGTTACCACAAAGCATTAGGCCACAAAAGATATTGTGGAGAAAACACTCAATACAAGCGCTTACAATTAATTTCCTTTCAAAATAAGCTCAATTCCAAGATTTATGATGTTCACAATAACACTAAGAAAACATGGTAAACTCAATGACCAAACAAACATGACAAAAAGGCAACTAATGTTCTGATAAAAGCAATATAATCAACTCAGTATTTCAATGGCCCAAGGATGTCAAGCTGCGGACCAAGCTTCTCCTCAACAGCCTTTTCTGCTTTCAACTTCAGCTTTGTAAGCTGCTTTCTCCTCTCATAAGCCACCTTGGCTCTTTCTTTCCTCTTCTCCTCCAGCACCTGGACAGATGTATTTTGCATGTATGGTCAGTTAAGCTCTAAATTTGGGGCAATAATTACAAAAATTATAATGGCCCGGCGTAGGACACAATGCTGCCTCATGAAAGTCATTCCACGCAACAATTTAAACAATAAGACGCTAGACAAATTGAAAGCACCCAAAAAGCATGTTATGTTTTCAAATGACAAGTTCTGAAGTGACACGGTTTATCAGCATTCACATGCAATGACATGTATAGAAAGAATTTGAGCTCTTGTAAGCATACTACAGGAAGCAAGAAACGGAGCAAATATTAAACCCTGAAACAAGACACAAACTGCAAAGGCATATGTATACAGGGGTGGGGAACAAGACATGGGAATGTAATTTATATTTGGTAGCCAAAACAAATGAACAAATGTGAAGCTCAAACTACAGAAAAAATTGCAATCAGCAACAGCAAAGAACTAGAAAAATTGTTCTACTCTTTTTTTTTCCCCTTTCAAACAAAGAAATCCTTAAATTATGGAAAAATGTTCATCCAAAGCAGGGTCTAAGATCTACTGGAGAATATAAAGGCTCCAACAATATTGGCCAACCAGTTAGCAATATCTGCACCAACAATGTTCAACTCTACTAATCATCGACATTGCTCTAGAAAAGGAAATAATTCACTATGTGAATTATTCACTACCAAAGAAATATTATAAATGATTCAGAGAAACAAACAAACACTATGCAATATTTAACGTTAAAATTTAAATAAAGAACATAGAGCCAATTCAATCTGACCTTAACAGTGTCGTAGTAATTCCATCCAACCTCTGATGAGAGACGACCTAGCAAGCAGTACCTATGCCCAGGCTGAAGCCTCAACACCCTGAAAACACATCCCCCAGCACATCAAAATAATCAGGTAACACACAAAACATTTCTGCATGACATCACTTGAACAAGAACTCCATACTTGAGGGCATCAGGAATAACCATCCTCTTCATCTTATCATATGGTGGAGGCACCCCCTCATACGCCTTAAGCCTTGCCAGCGCCGCGGCCCCACGCTTAGTCTTGTGAGGAATCATCCTTGAGAGAAAGAAAAACAAGAATGTAGATAGATTTCTTAACCACCAAACGCATCAAACAAAATACTTTTGGAATGATTCGATTTTTAACTAAAAAAAGATTGTATTTTCATCATAATACTATCATTAGATCTCAATTACAGTCATCGAACGAGAAATTCTAAGCAAGATTGGATCGCTAAGATGACCGATTACCCACGGATGGTGCGCCAGAGGATCTTGGCGGGGGCGCGGAAGTGGATGGGGCCGTGGGACGGCTTGGTGTTCATGCGCTTGCGGAGGAAGCGGAGGTACTTCATCTTCTGGCGGACAAGACCTCCGGAGAGGCAGATCTCCTCGCAGCGGACGACCACCACGCGCTGCCCGTTGAGAAGCTCCTTAGCCAAGATGGAAGCCAGCCGCCCCAGCATGTGGTGGCGCGCGTCCACCACCACACGCTTCGCGCACAGACCCGACCCTGACACCATCGCAGCGACCTCCGCCTTGTTCGACGCCTCTCGGTGGCTACCGAATCCACCTCGCTCGCTCGCTCGCTTCGGCTCTTATATGGATTGGCGGCTAGGGTTTCTCACTTCTCTTCTATGTGCAACATGGGTCGGGCCGGTCCGGGCCGGGCCGGGTTTGCACATTGTGGACCTCCGAATCATTATGTTCCATTGAAGTCATAAAAGCTATTAATTTCACGGAATTATTCCCTCTCAATCATTAATTCAAAAAGAGCACATAATCTATGATTTATAATCATAAAAAAGTGAGATACTATTTGAAATATGTCTAATTAATGAATGACAATTAGAAATTAAAGATTAATTTGAGTAAATTTATGCTATTTTCTATGTGAGAAATTAGAATTATTAATTGGTTAGGACTTCATTCTCTCTGTTTCATATGGTTTTATCTTATATTTAAATTATGCTTTTCTTCATGATTTTATTGGATTAAATTATCATTTTATTATTTTTCTTCTTTTTTCCCTCATCAATTTAAGTTGAGATTAGTCAACAAAATAAATAACAAAGCAAATAAATAATAAATCAAATTATTTGAAATGTTGACTTTTACTTATGTTTGACAAAGCCCAGTCTTAGGTCTGACTCAGTCCAGCGCAGCCCAAATGCAACTTGGGCTACGAATTTGAACACGGGTGCATGGGGCCGGTAAAAGCCCCTCTTTTTGGTGGCACTCTCTCTGTCTCGTCTTCCCCCTGATCTCTGCTCGCGGAGGCTCGACTCGGTGATCGCGGTGAGTGCGGCTCGTTTTCGCTTCTCCTTTTTGTCGATCGAATTAGGGTTTCATTTTCGTCTGTTTCTGCTCGTTTTATTGCTGGAGCTGCGGAATTCTTACGAGTTCATGCATCCAGAGAGCGGAAACCGAGGGCCGGTTGGTAAGATCTGCCCCTATGGCTGAGCAAATCTCTGATGCAGCTGTAAGAGTTCGTTCTCTTCTCTTTTGTTTGTTGTCTGGATTGCATCTGCTGACAATCTCATGAGGATTTTCTCATAGGATCATCTTATTAGGGTAAATTATGATAGTAGCGCTGGTCCAATTATGGATGCGATTCAAAGTTTTAGTTTTTTTTGGATTGCTAGTTCGACTTCTATCGTCTTTCGCTGCAAGAAATGATTTGTTTCGGCTGTTTCTTGAGTTTAGTATACACCAACTGCATCATGCTATTGCTCTTCCAGTGATCTTTGTTTTGAGATAAGCTTAGAAGTAGTTGTATTCAACAATCGAGTGTTATATATCAGTTCTTGCTGCTGTTCAAAGTTTTAGTTTTTTGGATAGCTAGTTCGACTTCTATCGTCTATTGCTGCAAGAAATGATTTGGTTTATGATTGTATCTGCTGTTTCTTGAGTTTAGTATACACCAACTACATCATGCCATTTCTTGTTTGTTGGGAGGATAACTTTCTTTCAGATTGTTTTCTCAGATGAAATTTATAAGTCAAGTCAGTGGTTTCCATTTTAGCACATTTCATACCTATGCTTTATCATGCACTGAAGTAATTGGAAATAGATTTGGATTAAGATGTCTGTTATACCTATGCTTATTCTATGCTCTTGTTCCAAGGGTGGCACCAAGTAGTTATGTTCTTTCATTCTCACCTGGATTATTCCATAAGAAATCAAGAAACACTAATAAACACCCTAAAATGTGAACTTATTTTCTGGTTTGTATACATTGGGTATGTAGCCAAACATTAGTGAAAATTTATGATGCTTGAGATAACAATTTAGATCATATATCTCTATCAAAATAACTAGCTTAAAGTCAGAGATCATGAAGTTTGTCACATTAGATATCTTGGAAAAGTCAACAAGTTCATTTCCTATGTATGTCTTCATGTTTGACTAATAAGTCTTTTTCCTCTTCCAGTGAAGAAAATATAGTCACTGTAGATTGTTGTCTTTTTTTTTATATTAAATGCAGTTGGGATATATGTTCAAAAATTAATAGTTATTTTTGGTGGCTTACCTATGGAAGGATAAATTGGTTGAAGCTGTATGTGACAATTAAATTTAAATTAAGTAATAGGTCTTGAAAACCCAATTTTACATGAAACTGTTTGCTTTGTTTTATTGAACATGGCTGCAAGTTTAATCGAAAAAGTTCCAGGTCACATTTTGGATTATGGATCTCAGTTCCTCGAATTCTATCCCACTGGAAATTCAACTGCTGATGTGGTTCCACCGAGTGCCACATGGACTTCTTTAGATAGGGAATCCAGAAGGCGACATTACAAAGATCTGAGTCATTAGAAAATCTTACAGAGTGTCTGCTTGTTAGCAAACTACTACAGGCTTTCTGCTGGAACCATCCTGTGTGTGTCTGTTTATGTTTGCCACTCAAAGCTTGATGTTATGTTATATTGGTTTTTCTGGGAGAAAATGCTAAATCATTAGCTTGGTAGATCCAAATAAAATGACTATAAAACTCTTGCTGTTAGAAAACCCACATTGATAAGGGAATGATTTAAAATGTTCCTAATGCTTCAGACATTGCATGTGTAGCATTTCCTATGATCAGTTGATCTTGTGCCCACAGTTTAGATAACGTGTTAAGTGGTGTGTTGGATATGTGTGCCATGAATCAGACATGATTCAACAATAACTTTGTTTGATGCATAAATCTTTTCCTGTTTCTTTAGTATCCTTCCCTTTTGTAATATGAGATGGCTAACATTTGAAATGAACAGGGAGATGTGATCAAGGAGGAAACAAGTAGAGGGTTGAACCCAGGGTTGGTGGTCTTGCTTGTTGTGGGAGGACTTATACTGCTCTTTCTCCTCAGAAACTATGCGCTCTATATGTATGCACAGAAGACCCTTCCGCCAAGAAGGAAGAAGGCAATCTCAAAAAACAAGTCGAAGAGGTAAAGGCTCAAACGAGGGGTGTCTGCACCTGGAGAGTAAACATACACAGTAGCCAACGAAGAAAAAGAAGATAAACACTTTATTTCTTAGATTTTGTTTATTGACGAATTGGCTAACTGGTTTATACTAAACTTGATCGATTCTCAGACCAGAATTGCTATAAGCATGTCGAATATTTCTCGACAGATCATTAGAATCCTTCAGTATGTATTCTTTCAATATCATCAAATCCGAGTGGCATCAGATACATCATCATCACATTCGATAGCCACGACCAGCCGTCGTTTTGTAACACATCCTCCGTTTTCCTATCCATGAACTGGTATTCGCTGTGATTAGAACATCTCGGTCATGATCAAGAAGAAGCAAAAATAATAATTCGAAAGCAGGAAATGAATCTTACAGTTCTACCGCCATCTCTTCTCCTCGACGGCGAGTTTTTGGGATCTGAAGAACGATTCGAGGCGATGTTAACATTGTAGCTGCCTAGTAATAGGGAGTCGTAAGGAAAGCCTCACGGTACCTGTCCGGGGTAGCTCCGGAGGAGGCAAGGAAGAGTGCGTCTCCGGTCCCCTGTAGTCGGCATCATACAACCCCGTAGTGCTAGTCTCTGAAACAAAGCAGATTGATTTCTCAGGCCCAAACTATTGAACAAAGGTAAGCGAGCGAGTGGGAAGTTTCATGTGATCAAACCTCTGCAACGCACAGCGACGAGCACGACAGCTAATGAGGCGACGAGGATGGCGATGCGGTACCTGTGGCCCATACGAGACTCCTGCTGCCGAGAAAAGTAGGCAGAGAGCAGCAGCAGTCTTGTCTCACTTATGTAGAGCAGTCCAGGGATTGGCCTGTCACAGTTTGGCCAGCACAGAGCTGGGTGGCAATGGCGACACCTGTTAAGAAGCAATAGTAGGTAGGGGGTGGACACTTTTGGGTGGAAGTAATTGCAGACAAGACAAGCCCATGTGAGTGTCATTTTAGCTGGTATCATCAGTTTTGTCTTGGCTGGACACAGCTACGTATTTGGTGACAGTGCCACAAACAACTGATAGAGATATTGACAGAGATGCAATTAATACATGTATCTCCTGGCAATAACAGAGTAGGAAGGAAAAGAGGAACCGTAACAATGAAGAGTTCGTGAAGATATCTGACCCAACCTCCTCCAGGCTTTTAGCTTCATCCGAGGATGAGGATGAGGATGAGAAGAGAAGCAACAAATCTGCATGGCGTGTGATTTATTCTGAAATAGCTGTAATAATTCAAGGAAACGGAAAACGAATATTCTGCTCTTCTTATGTTATGCAAAAACTGTTGCATCAGTGATCTTAAGCACTGGTGTTTGCAAGTGGTAACAGCCAAAATGTGATATCACTCGTTACGAGTCTTCTGCCTTTGATGGAGTCAGCTGCACGGCAACAGGATCTGAGATGGTCTTAGCCAAGTTGTGCTTCCTCTCTGCCTGCAGCGACCTGCATAGAGATTCAAGCTTTTCTTTCTGGTTCTTCACTTTTTCCAGCTGTTTCTTCATTGACTCGCGCTTCCAAAACAGCAGGGAAAATAGAACAATAAGAACAGCATCCCAAATATCTTTTGGCATAATATTAAACTACCATTGGTTGTAACAGATAAAAAGATAATTAAGATCCAAATATTGTTTAACTGGTTTGAACCATGATCACACGAAAGCTAAATTAGTAGTATCCTTAAAACTGCAAAGAAATTAGTATCCTTAAAACAGGGGGTAATCTTCATGATGAAATCTAACTCCAGATAAATCCGCCATAAAATGTCTCTCACAAAGGTTTTTTGTGGCTGAAAATCCCTCAATTGTCATGTTGACACTAATCAAATATGCAAGAAGTTCTCTTGTGGTCCAAAATCATAATGGAAAGAAAATGAATATTCAGGCATGCAATAACTCATGACAAGTTGATAACCATCGGATCAAACTTCAAGTTAAGAGTTGGTTGTGTCACAAAAGATGATGCCCAAACACTTTAGTTTCAGTTAACACAGGGATTCTCATGCTGAGACGTGCAAAAATTGTGTTGCATTGGTATCAGCCATTTTTTAGTACAGATGGGTCAATTTTTTACCAATTTTTTGCATGCCAAACAGTAACAGTTAATAATAATTTGCCAGCTCAGCTTACCTCCTCAATGAGCTTCACCAGTGCAATATCTGACTTCTCGCATTTGCTCTTTAAAAATTCATTTTCTTTCTTAAGTTCCTTTATCAATTTTGTCATCTGATCAAAATTCAAGTCACAAAGAGTATATTCAATAGGTTTTACTTAATTCAGTTGAAAAGAGAACAAGAGTAAGTATATTGGTAAATCATAAATTCGAAATGCAGGGGTTTCTCCACATCAACATGCAATACCCACTAAAAGTCATTGTTACCTTTTCCATCTCCTGCTTAAATGCTTCAAAGACCTCATTACTTTTTGACAAAGCATCCTGAAGCAGAATTTCAAATAATACTTGTTACTCTGTTCTGTATCAGTTGAAGGTAAAATATCTAATCATCAGAATGAAAAATACTGTTGATAATCATCTAGACAAAATTATCTTAAATTGACAGAATACAAGAATTGAAACGTAAACGGCTTAGATCACGTTACAATTAGCAAAAATAAAGCTGAGTTCAAAGAGCATTTGATCTGCCAGTTAACAAGAGCAAGAGCCACATTAATCCCTTGCCCCATCAAACATCCAGATGTCATTTATGGATACTCACTCAGTCACCAACTCTCATGGTGAGAACATATTTTGCCACATTACCAACCATCTTAAATCCTATACTCATAATTAAAAACATTAGCAAAAAAGAATTTTAGGTCCTAAGAAATTAGGTGGCAGTTTGTAGGACTAGAAAACTAAGGTGTCAAGGAGAACACAGAGATGTTCTTAGAGGATATTCAAGATGTTTGCTATGTTATAACCCCAAGACAAGGAAGCTGCTAGGTTCTTATTGGAACATAGATATAGAATGAGCCATTATGACTCATGAAACATGCTGGAAAAAGGTCCAATCAGTTAATGGTTATTATGCGACAAACCTTCTGATGTCACCCTTCTCTTGCACAAACATAGACACTCTATGGTGACTAGATGTGACATTATACACTTGCCTAAGCGCTCGGGCGAGGCGAGACAAGGCCCGAGCGTCTCGTTTAACATCCAGGTGGCATGCTTCAAAGAGGCGCCACCTGGGCACTCGCCCGAGCCCAAGTGTTGAGCGCTTCGGGCGAGCGCCCGATTTAAACCAGGCAACTGAACCAACTTTTTAGGTATGGTTCGTTAGCATTTGTATTAGTTGGTTCGCAGCCTCCCTGTCACGAACAAAACTGTAAACAGGGTGTTTATTGTGATGCTCATATATGTTCGTGTCCTTCGGTTTGTTCATGCTTTGCACAACATGTAGAGGGACGGTCGAAGGCTTAACAGCCCCAATTTAGTTGGGTTTGGTGGTCATTTTAGGCTTGTAAATAAAGGTTGTGTCATGTGGACACTTGTGGGAGATCTCGGTCTACAGTGGACCATTTTGGATCCTTTGTTGTGCGACCGTTCAGAGCTTGTTTAGTCTGTTTGTAATTTACCTTGGTTATGAAGTATTTTCTGAAATGTTTGCTTGTAGATCCCGAATGAGACATTTTCTCTAACCAATTTTCTCTTTTGTAGGTCCTAAGAGACCATAAGAGGTTTCGGGGAGGCTGACCTTTGCGGCCGGACACGCAAGGGTGCCGCACGACTTAGGCAAAATCAACTAAGTCCGTGATAGATGGTATCAGAGTGGGCACTCATAGAAACACTTGGCATGCAAACGTGGGGTGACCTAATGGGGCTGCATTGAGGGCAGCCAATACGCGCGACCGTTTGGAGGAAACGGGCATAGAGATGTAGGGTAAAGGAGTCGCTAAGAGGAGAGGGCATTTGGAGATTGACATTTAGAGGAATGATCAACCCTTCGCGCAAGAGGCACCACGAGGACAAGCAAGCTGAGAAGAATGCGTAGCGCACAAAGGTTGGGATGGCTGAGTTTAAGCTACGGCTCAACGTTGGCAACCATACTTGATGGTGCTCAAGGCAAGCGAGACGCTCGATAAAGGATGAGACCATATAAGGTGGAATGGATTTTTCAGCAACTGAAAGAGTTGTGCAAAGCTCACAGAGATAAGGGGAATTGTTAACTCGAAGAATTCGGTACTCATGTAAAGGCTTGTATACGAATGATTGAGTGTTCGGGGCCATCCCAAGACGACCGAAACTCGATGCCATGGAGCATTAAAACTTTCTCTTCAGCATGAGAAGGATACGTTTGTAGAAGGCTGGAGTGTGCAGGGAGTTCAGCATATTGCTAGGCCTTGAGGGATGCAGCAGTGGGCAGTATTGACGTGGAGTCGCAATCTAGCAAGTGCGTTTGCGGGAGGCAGAACAATGCACAGTTTGTTTAGCAAGGCGAAGTAGTCCAAGGGGATGGTGGTCTCCGAAACTTTCAAAGTGAAGGAAGCGAAGAGAGAAGTTGCTCCAACGGGACAGATATCCAGGAGGGATAAGTCTCGGCTCTCCAGAGTGAGAACCATGTGTAATGGACCGCACATGTTGAGGAGGAGTACCTCAAAACAACTCCACAAAGCTCAACGTACCGAGCGAGCGACGAGGAGTCGTCGTATGATCTCGCTTGAGATAATGCATTGAGGGATGCATTACGAGATCAATTAGGGGAGCGATCCAAGGCAACACAAATTAAGGCACACTTGGAGTCGATATGGAGATCGGACTCAACGAAGGGCTGACCCGTGGAATGGTGGGCGCGAGGGCCGCCATCAATTCAATACAAAACGATGAGCAGAACAACTTGGGTGTAACTTGACGAAGTACCCAAGCCGCATGAAGGGAGCCGACATAGAAGATGGAACATGGAGCGAAGGCACAGAGCTTTTCTTGGACAGAGGTCAAGGATATGAACTCTTGCAGAAGCAAGTGCGGGATCATGTCGTTTCATGGGTCCTTAATTCTGATGGAGCGGGCTCATTCTGCATGGTGTCAAAGACGAAGGGAGCTTCGAGGCACATGCACCTTACCTCAGAGAAGCATTTGACGGAGGAACTGAGGCAACTCAACTTACGGAGGCGAAGTTGGGTTCAGAAGGCCTTGGCACGGGGCAAGAGGACGCAAATGTGGGTATTCTTAAAGAATATGCCATAGTACTGCCATTTAAGTTGTCATGAAGGGAGCGGTGCATAGCGGAGATTGTGCCGGTATGGGTAGAGGCCAGGATCTAGACAATGGTGCACCAATTTCAGCGAAGTCGGTGGACTTCGGGAGCTACTAGGTGATAGACTATCCTAGAGCGGTGCTTTGTCTAGATGTGACCCGAGAGCGGGTGGACGAAGGTCGATTGCCAAATAAGCAAACACAATCGAAAGTGAAAGAGGTCATGCGAGGTGTTGGCGGAGGCCACACATAGAGGGATCACAATCTGAGTTCATCCCACGAGGATCAGAATGCAATGGAGATGTCACCAGGAGGCGACATGGTGCAGCAGATCGTGGTGGAACAGTCCCGTGATCGGGAGCTATTAGGAGCTCCACTTCGGTGAACAACACGATGACAAAATGGGCTATGGATCAAAGAGTGAAGGTCATGGTACCGTAGAGGTAGGTCTTCCGTGCGTGCATCGAATTTTGCATCGGATAAAAGCCTTGGTTATCAGCATATGTGAGTTGTGTACTGCCGAGGGAAAAGTTTGAATGCAAGTACCAATGAGTCCCATGGGAGGGACTTGATCATGCAGAGGTATGATCGGAGCGGCTAGAGAGTTGGACTGCTCCAGAGCTCATATTCGCTTAAGGGAGCCCGACAAGTCAGAGGACAAGATCGAGTAAGCGAACATTGCTACCAAGGAAGCTAAAGAGAACATAATTGATGTGAACCCCGCAACAAGATAGTGGAGACCATACATGGGAGTTACAGTCTGTCTTTCCATTGACCAAGGGGAACTACTTGGAGAACACAAAGGTGTTGAAGTAGAGGGTCGAAAGGGGCGAGGAAGCGACAACGAGTCCAGAGGGACTTAGCTACCCAAAAACCAAGCATCAGTTAGAATAGAGGTGGACTCGGAGGAGTGCCACAAAGGCAGATCTACCGATCGTGAAGAAAGGGATGCAGATGTGAGGCGACGGATAGTATGGTCATAGGCATGGCAGCGCCATGGTACCGCACATGCGGGACTTCCGTGAAGTCATCAATCCTTAGCTCTCATGGAGGGAGAACACTTGGTCGTGAAAGGGGCCGAGGAGGTGGAGCATGCAAAGGCAAACTTCAAGTACCGAGACAAGGCTGAATGGCAGAGGCTAGGGAACTTCGTAGGACCGGTGTTAATGAACTTCTCATCAAGATAGCCAAAAGTGAAGGGCTTCGGGTCGTGCAAGAGTACACGACCACCAAGGAACGAAGCAAGCAGTACGCAGTGCTGTACATTTGCTACTCAGTGGAGTAGGCAGCAGGATTGATGGAGAAGACGGTACAATCCCAGAGGCGACCAAAACTATTAAAGACTTACTCTAAGTTGGGGTGAAAACTTCCTACATTCTAGAAGTTCGATAGCATTGAGAAGGTGAATTACAGTAACAAACTTAACGCAAGGAGTGAAAACACTTCAAGTGCTTCAGAAGTGTGAGCAAAGAGCGGGCGAAGGCTAATAACTAGCTCGATGCACGGAGTACAACACTCGAGGAGGTAGGCGAAGTCAAGTAACCTTTGTCTTCTCAACTCTTAAGAGAATGGGCGAAACCGAGTACCCCAATTCTCTTATCTATCCAGCAGAGAAGCTCTGCACATATTTAAGGACCCTTCAAAGAAACCAAATAGAAGACAATAGTTGTCAAATCCTCACCAATGGTGATCAGTACTACTAAGAGTAGATTATCCGCTTTATTTCCCAACAAAATGCTAATCGAAAGCGGAAGTGATGCGAACCTACTTGGAAGTGGCAACTAAGTGAAAGAAGAGTCGATGGGTAAATTTTGTAGAGGAAGGACCCTAAAACTTCAAAGTTTACGAGGTGATGCTCGTTAAAACTCCAACAAGCATCCACCCAGTTCAAGCAGCATGAGGCATTTGAGAGACCGGCGCATAGTAAGGATGGCTTTTTCATTCATTTGAAGGATCCGCAGGAGCCAACAGGGATCAACACAACTCAGCCAACCCCACACTAGAGTCAGAGTCATTGGCGAGTTGAAACATCATGACAGATCAAAAGCTCAACTACTCAATAACAGTAGCGGAGAGCAGTTGGGAGCCAACAGACGCATTGCAGCTGGAGCATAAGATCGAAGACTAAACAAAGGTGAGGAGTTGCAGTGTCGGCAAAGGCTTTGACGAGAACATCGAAGGAATAAGTGGGGGAGAATGTCACGAACAAAACTATAAACATGGTGTTTAATGTAATGCTAATGTATGTCTGTGTCCTTCAATTTGTTCATGCTTTGCACAGCATGTAGAGAGACGGTCGAAGTCTTAACAACCCCAATTTAGTTGGGTTTGGTGATCATTTTAGGCTTGTAAATAAATGTTGTGTCATGTGGACATTTGTGGGAGATCACGATTTGTAGTGGATCATTTTGGATCCTTTATTGTGCAACCGTTCAGAGCTTGTGAAGTCTGTTTATAATTTGCATTGGTTATGAAGTGTTTTCTAAAATGTTTGCTTGTGGATCCCGAGTGAGGCGCTTTCTCTAACCCGTTTTCTCTTTTGTAGCCATGGGAGGTTTCGGGGTGGCTGACCTTTGCGGACGGACACGTAAGGGTGTCGCACGACTTAGGCAAAACTAGCTAAATCCGTGACATCCCCCTCGCGACTTCCCCCAAACCCAACCCTACTCATGATTCCGTCGTCGATATTTCTTCTCTGCTACCGCCGTTGCTGCCTCTCTCCGATGCTGCTGTCACTGCTCTTTGCTGTCGCTGCCGCTCTCCTCTCTTGTTGTCATTGCCTCTCTCTGCTACCACCTGCTACCATTGTCACTGCTCTCCGCTGCTGTTGTCGCTGCCTCTCTCTGCTGCTATCACTGCTCTCCACTATCGTTGCTCTCCACTGCCACTGTCGTTGTTCTCCACTACCGCCCACTACCGCTGTCGCTGCTCTCTACTACTATTGTCGCTGCATCTTTCCGCTACCGCCTGCTGCTGCTCTCTGCTGTCGTTGCCTCTCTCCGCTACCACTGTCGCTGCTCTCAGACAACAGCCTCTTGTCCACGTCTGAGTCCTCACCGTGACTCAGCTTCTTACCTCAGTCTCCTCACACTCTATTGTTAACAGTAAAGAATATTTTAAAATATTAAAATATATTTTTATATTTTAAATATATTAAAATATATTTATTATATTTTAATATTTTGGAGTGCCTCGTTTCGCTCAAGCATTTTGAGACCTTAACACCTAGCACTTTTTAAATCACTATTACAGGTGCACCATGCTAAAAAGAGGATTAGGATTTAAGATTTGATCAAATTAAAGTGAGACCTAATAACAGTAGTATGGTTTAATGATTGGTCCACCAATTTGATGATTTATTCAGAAATGACAACAGAAAAGCAAAATCAACCTGCATCAAAAAGTGGACATAAATTCCTCTTGCAATTATGGGACACACTAATTACAATCTATATGAAATTATATCAGTCTAACTCCAAGCACTAATATGCTGATGATTTTTTCTTTTGTGTACCAAAGTCAACATTAGATTAGACCTTCAAATTGATAAATAGCAAATAATTTATACCTAACTTGTTATTGTTACTTTGGAATAATTTGAATAAAATTTGATACTTATATTCAAATACCTGGAATTGCTGAAATCTTTCTTCATCAGCTGCTAACTGTAGACGCAAACTCTTCTCCGTGGCCATTAGTTGTGAAACTTGTTCGGCGTACAGTTGCATCTGGGTTTCTTCCTTAGCAGACTTCTCTTCCTGTTGCTTAAGTTTCAAATCAGCAAGCTGAAGTTCTAGCGTCTTCTGCTGTAACTGTATGCACATAGTTTATATAGTCCAGGCAAAAGACTAGTGAGTCTGAAAGTCAAAGTCATGGTTTATCTACACACCGAAATTAAAATATAGTAACTTCAGAAGATTCTAAGTTCATGAAAAGCTTACCTTTTGTGCAAAATGTTGCTCAGAGAGAGAGTACTGGTCAGCAAGAAGTTTTAACTTATTTCTCAGCCTAAAAAAAGGAAGTAATTGGTCTGTAAAGCAAAGTAGCCAAATAATAATAAAAAAATCATTTGCCAAGAAGGAAAGATAACAGCATTATGTTCTAGTTGAAAAGAACAAATCATTATAACATAACTACATCAATAACCAAAAACTTTAAGTAGTTGTAACAAACAATGGTAGTTGGAATCTAAGTTGCATCATACAAGTTAAGAAAACTAGGTGATTCCCAACAATCAAGATCAGGAGTATAAACAGATTATCGAAAAACATAGATGAGAAACCTATGGATTTCAAAAACATCAAAACATTTCATTCAAGAAAGATATTAGCTTATTTGGAGAACTAAGAGTTAAAAGCTATACTTTTTTATGCATAACAGCAAGGAAAAATAAAAAAGATGCAATCATGTGGACATCCAAACTACTGCATTGGTAAGCACAATATATCTTAAAAGTCAGACATCTTATACTAGGCTAATAGTTGTCACTAGACATAATACCGGTCACCCCAATTTTGGAGGTTATTCCTACTGCTGGGAGCAGACAACATATGTGCATGAGCATGCACACATATTATTATGTTGAGACAGAAAGCCAAATGAAATGAAAAGGAAGGTTAGGCATGGCTTAGAAAACATAATATCTCTAAGAAGTCTGGTTCCAGACTTCTAGATGTGGGCTCAAATGTTTTAATTTATGAACCCTGAATAGAGAAACCAATTATCATCTCTTTTTACCCAAAAAAAAATGAGTTGGTAAAAGAAAATGTCGGAACATGTGCTGATGAGAACCCACAGTATCTAGGATGCCATAGGATAAGGGAGAGGGTACATGGTTGCCAGTACATTCATCAAGCATTCAGAGTTCTTCCAGCCTATGCTAATGCAAATTAAGTGCTGGTCTTGCATGAATTTGTACAGTTTTATAGCAAATTAAATGTTACTCATTTTAATCAAGAAAGTGCGGGACACCAAATTCTTGCCCAAATAAAAATGAAAAGAAAATTCTCCTGAAAAATAAACCTACTTCAGATTAATCATGTAAGATATCCTTATCTGAAAAGAAATTTCCAAGAATCTTACATCTCATTTTCCTTGAGCTGAGAAAGGCATTCATCTTTTTGCACTTCAAGCTTACTGCTTATGTCCTACAACACAACAGGGCAAAAGCTATTTATTAATGAATTTCTTGTAGTAGAAACAGAAAGGGACTAGACCACTAAAAGAACATAAACACAAAACAAGTAGAGAAAACAATACTAGAAATAGGTTCTGAGATATGGAAAGAGATTGTGGAAGGAAAATGTAGACAAATGAAGAAGTTCTGGTTTTGCAATGAGTACCTCCTGAATGCGAGCAGATACTTTGCCAGGCCTCAGTTTTTCTTGCACAATGTGAGCTTTTATAACTAGTCCTAGCCTTGACACAATTTCCTTATATGCAATCCATGAATCATATCTCCACATTTTAACCATAAGTTTTGTTGTTAAATGCCAAAAAAATTATTGTCACTGAAATTAAGAGAAAAAACTTATCTCGTATAAGGTCAGTCAGGCTAATCCAAGAATCAACCAACACTCAGTTTCTGGGAACAGATATTGCTCTTTGCTTTGTTTACTTCTCCAACAGATTCTTTTTGCTGCTTTATAATTCATATTCAGTTCCTTCCATTTCATACTTTGTTCATCATAACACTGGGCCTATGGTAGCATCTTTAACTAGTTCATTTTATGGGGCACTAAAGATAAATTAAAATAAAGTACAAAGAATGTATAGAGTCTAGACATAACAGAAGATAATATACATACTATGCAACTATATTTTGAAATGAATTCTTTTGTTCATTTTAATCATTCATGATTCAACAGTTGTCTTTCTTAGTCTTGGAAGTATGGTATAGGTCATCAGCATAAACTTCTAGTCAGAAGAAACTAGCTGGTTCATGGCAGATGTTCAATAGAGGGTGCATTTCAATGACTTAGCTACAAGATAATGACTTCCTAAAGAAAAAATATGTTTCAAGACAAGCCATTTCAAACTGCATAACAATGAAAGAACAAGAATATAAGCTTTAAGATATTTTATCTTAGTCCTTACCTTTATTGCATCATTAAACTTTGTAGACAAATCTAGTCTCATATTCTGTCCTTCTGTAGATACTCTTTGGCATTCATCCTACAGAAGTCAAATCAGGCTGAAGCGAGGTTGAACATGTAGAAATAGTAAAATAGATCCTTTCATCTTCTTAATCTGGAAAATGTACCATAAGCATTTTATTCTGACGCTGCAGCTCCCTACAAAGAGACTCAAGCCGCTCACGAACAGCAACAGCTTCAAGAGGCAAGCAAATTCAAAATATAAGATATGTGACTAGGAGAAACAGAAGGCTTTGCTCAAACAAAAGATATCAGTATAAGGAATTTCACACAAAAGATGAACAGAATATAAATAAAATTAGACATCAGAAATAAAAGATGTTAGCAGATGAAAGATCAGTACAGGAAATAAATGCAACAAAAGTCAAGTTTCAGTTGTCCTAGCCAAGGTATGCAATACCGTATCGTACCGGTGTTTCGAGGTTGGCTCGGTACGGTACAGTACCGGTGTACTGAGCGGTACACCAGGGCATACCGAGTGGTACACCCTGGTGTACCGAACAATTTTATATATTTTCTTTATTACTGTAGTACTGTAGCGGTACCAGACGGTCCGCGTACCGGTATGCTATCGGAGCGGTACTGCATACCATGGTCCTGACATGTCCCAGGTCAACTACCCAAAGCAGCTAACATTGGAAATCCATTTTTGTAAATGGTCAAATAAGCCTGGCAGGTATCTCTAATTCCAAGTCCATTAAAGTAGATGTCCAAACAAGCCATTCAAGAAAAAAAGGTCAAATGTTGATATCACACTTGAATGATGGCTGAAGTTAAATGTTATAAGTGTGACATGTTTTGACAGGTAAATCACTAGAAAAGGCATCAATTATCTGACTGTCTCGGGGCTGCATCAGAAACTTTTATCATCCTGAAGTTACAGAGATTAAATGTTCTAAGAACTATTTAGGAATTTTTGAGCTATTTCAGGATGCTTTAGGATAGAGCAAGTGGAATGGAATATAGACACTGAAACCAAAGGATATTAAGACGATAAAACTTGTTAACTGGAATGTAAGATGACCAACTCAATATTCAAGATGGCCTAGGAAATTAACTGTACATCTAGCATTGTAATGACAATAAACAATGTTTGAAATCTTCCTGACGAGAAAATCCTAGACACCTTATAGCAAGCCGATAAGTCAAAAGGTGCTCTCAGTTGTCACTTGTCACTAACTTGTTTGTTCAGTATATACCACATGAACAATGAGGTCATACAGTATTTCAATGACCAACTGAATATCTGTTATAATGGCCATCCCTGATCAATGATTAACCTTTACAAATTTGGAAACGAAGTTGGCAGAAAAGGAAAAAAATGAGTTTACCAATGTAAGTTACAAACATATTTGAAGCTTATCAACGGCTCCCTTAACTTTCATTACAATAAATCATGCACCTGCCATGGAGGACAGAAGTGGACAAAATTGCAAGAGGAAGCTACAATCAAGCAAGCAAATAAACAACTAAATATCACATAGATCAGAAAGGTTGACACAGCAACATAGATGTGCATCTCCATCCTTAGATCTGATTAATCCGAAGACATGAACTCATTCACCAATCTATCCAGAATAGACATATAATTCCTGTTACCATCTAATGTATGATTGATCTCCATTATAAGACACTATTTTAAAAGGAAAAGGAACATATTACCTCATAATTCTCCTCCATTGATATGCTAGACTACCATATAGTTTCATTTACAAGTTAAACCAATTTCATAAATTTTATCTTTGTAACCATCTAGCATTAGATGAAAACTAAACTTAGTTATTGAAACCAAGAATTAAAATTTCATACCATACCAGTGTATCAAGTTTTGCTCAATATGATACAGTATGGTGTACCAAGCGATACGTTGGGGCATACCAAGCGGTATACCTAAATTAGGCATAAAATCTTCTGAAAATATTTGAAAAATAGAAAAACACAATAGTTCTTACCAAAAAGGTCAGCATTCTTTAAGTCAATATTCCTTTTTAATCTTGAGTATTCTTCTCTGTGCTTCATGTTAATTACTCCAGTTGCTGAGCTCTTTTAATACCCTTCGTAGACTTCATTAAGTACTAATCAAAATAAAAACTTCAATCCCAGAAACCCACGACATCCACCGGTCCGCTTACGATCTCTGTGCAGATTGTTCTTACTAGATGTTGGCTCCGCGAGTGGATCCTTGGTCATTCCCAATTGTCGGAGGGTAGCTAAGCGAGCATTGTTGTCGGTGTACGCAAAGCATTTTGAAAAAGGAGGTCAATTGGTGGACCCCACCGAACAAGTAGGTACATCGCAACAGGGAGGGAAGAGGGCGTGTACATGGTGAAGTTGGTAGAGTAGGCAGAGCATTACAAGGAGATGGAGTACATGGAGAAGGTCACCGTTGTAGCAAGGGAGGGGGAGGAGCACACGGTGGAGGAGCACAACCTCCTCTCTGTCGCCTACAAGAACGTCATCGCCGCCTGCCGCGCATCTTGCCGGATCGTCTCCATCGAGCAGAAGGAGGGTCGCGGAAACCATGACCACGTTGTCACGAACGGTCATCGCGCACCCACAACAACTTCGTTCAACGAACCGTTCGTCGCTTTTGCATGCTTGTACAGAGAGACATGGTAGCATGTTGTGCCTTGATTTTGTGTGTTTTTGCTTGGAAAATGTAAGCAACGACAGTTTGCAGTGCTATAGTACGACCGCTAGCCGCGCCAGGCTGAACTGCCCTAAAATGACTCTGTTTTCGCGTGTCACGGCTTATTTTCTGCACATGAAATGTCAATCATCTCAGCACCCTGGAACCCCCCGGGTGGCACAGGGCTGGATGGGGCTTCGGTATATTGTCGGGCGTTGAATAATCTTCACAAGTTCGCACGTTAACTTGACGGAAACTTGCCTTCGCACTCGGCACCCGGTGAGCAGTTGTTATTTGTGGACTTGCAACCATTCATTCTACCTTCTAAAGTCCTTGGTTTCTCCTTCCTCTCTTTTCTCTCTTACACTCAAAGTGCTTGTTGAATTGCTTGTAAAGCTTCCTTTTTAACGAAACATCGTGACTTGTCCGTCGCTCGTTTTCAATATAATCAACTTACTGTTTTACAGATCCTTCGAGACCTGTACGAGGTTGTAACTAGGTTGAACCTTTGAGGACGCATAAGTCACAGGGCGCCTCATGACTTAGGCAATCGTAGCTAAGTCCGAGGAGTTAGCGCAATGGTGCTTCACGACTTATGCAACTTCAGCTAAGTTCGTGACTTTGCCGCAATGGTGTCTCATGACTTAAGTAATATTCGCGACCACCGCGCTAGGATCGAGTCTGAGCTCAACTCCATCTATGGCACCATCCTTCGCCTCCTCGATGCCCACCTCATCCCCGTCGCCGCCGTTGACTCCAAGGTCTTCTACCTAAACATGAATCGTGAATATTATCGTAACCTGGCCGAATTTAAGACCGGATCTAAGTATCAGGCGGTAACGATCGAAATTTCAATCGTTACCGCCCGATACAGCCCTGTATCGTCCGATACAAGGCTATATCAATGGTACCGCCCGGTAGCAGGTGATCCGTTTATCGGTCTACTGACGGACCAGTATGTACCACTCATATCGGACAATACAATTCGATATTAAAAATCCTAATAGAAAGTTAGAAACCATTATAACTTCATAATTTTAAATGCCCTATCCATATTATGAAACACCATTATTTGTATTGCTTCTGTCAGTGCATTTTTTGAAATACTCCACATCCTCAAATTTTTCCCTTCAACAATTCTAACAATGATCCATAAGATAGTATACTAATATCTTAATGCAAGTATGCAACTTACTCGTTTTTTTCACATTCCCATAACTTAATGCTATACAAGAAATATAATACCATCAATAAATAGATGGTCCATACAAATCAGTCTTTACAAGCATATAGTTAATAGAAATTTTTTATGTGAATTAAATGATAAAAAAAACTCAAAAATGAAGTGTATTATAAGTTTAAAGTTGATGGTTAAAATTTCATGACATGTTAAAAATTAGTGGACAGCCACACTGCACTTTGTCTGAGTCAGCCCATTACAATGCATATAATGTAGCATTTTTAATACGAACCTGCATCTCTCTCTGCTATAACTTTTTGATATTTTAAAGTAAATCCTAGCAGTTCTTTCTCTGACTTTGTGTTGCGCTTTCCAACTTTTCGTTTTGCTTCACTGCTTTCCTGAAAGACCATCAGACCATCAAGTAGAAGATGATATTTATATTTTATACAATGCAAAAAGTATTTAAAATGCTTAGAAAAATCTACTAATATTACCAAAAGCAGAAAGAATCATTTTGCATATGATTTTGCAAGCTAAATTATGCAAAGTTGCAACTCATTAAGTGTGGCTGATTTTTCTTTTAATTCTGTCAAATCTTGTTTGAAAACTACAGATATCTGGGAATTTTGGTCAAATTCGAAAATAATATTTACCAAAGTGTAAAAACTAATTAGGAGACTGAATGCATATATTTCATGATATGAATTAGAAAGCTTGACGACACACATTTTCCTAAGATTCTTTAAGTAAGAAGTTGGTTTTCATATTTATTGTTTTGGAATAAAAGAACTTTAAGTAGATGTAACAAACAAAGTAACCGAAGAACTAAGTTTAATCACCATACCTACATAGCTCAACGCAAGTCTTGCAAAGAACAACTAGAATTGAACTAAGTCTTGCAAATACACACACACACACACACACACACACACACACACACACACACACACACATATATATATATATATGTATATATATGTGTGTGTGTGTGAATTTTGCAGGCATTAGCATTGATAGAAACATTACATCCAATAAAGAGGAATCAAAACCTATTACATATTAACAACAAGAGTTTCAGAAGCGAAAACAGCAGCCAAGGATCTTAGAATCATAATGTGTTTACAACTCCATAGAAATTGAGCCATAATGCAAAACCATGATAAGGAAGCCCTGACAACATAGAGATAAATATTTGAACTCCTATTCCCCCATTTTTAATAAAAAGTGGCTAATTGAACAATAGACATAATCAAAGGGTACAGCTTAGTAATGGAGGTTCAAGGCCTTGAACTAACAAGCTACCAGGCTTCATCATACAAACAATTTATACAGCTGCAAAACAATTTTTGGAAGATTGTAACAAAGCAAAGTTAGATCTACTTACAGAAAGACCATATTAATATATTGGTTCTTCATTTTCCTATAAGCAATATCTATTACTCTTTCAATATACAATTGAAAGGATCAATGCAATAAGAAGGTAGAATTAAAACTTCTTCATTTTGACACAATAAATGACATGTACAAAAGAATATTCTAGTGAAAGGTAACAAAAGAATTTGCACATGATAGAGAAATAAAAAATCACATTTGAAAGCAAACATAAATAGAAGTGCTATGTGATTGAGTAAAGATGCATTATCTGTGAGATCAGTATTAACAATTTCAAGACATGGAAAACTAATGTGCATGTAACTAACATGATGATCGACTTCATGCCTTGAAGCTTTACAGAAACACAAATGATTTTGAACATTCAGCATATGCTGCTATATATCTTACCTTTAGATTGGTGGCATGTAATTCCAACTGGCCTTTAGTTTCTGCAAAATCCATAGGAAGTCAGTTTCTTTGTATAGCTAGGATTACTTGCATCCCGAACATTAAAGGAAACAAGTGTGTTGCTGCATGCATGACCAGGCAATAGAGATAGTAAAGAAATTCATAGAGCCATACTTGCAGACATCATAGTTGCAGCATGATATGGAGCCTGCTGAATTTTTATTCCAAAGCAATCATGTACAGCATACTTACACTGTTACACAAAAAGCTATAATGGTAGCAGGTTCAGCTAAACCTTCCTTAGACCACCATATCTACAAGGTCTTCCTTAGTAACATTATTTTTGTCAATAGAATTACAGACATGCACCAGCAAAATTATAGAAGTCACTCCACGTATGTAACCAAGCCACTTTTTGAAAGTTGAAACCTTCTCATTTCTCAGTACAAGCCTTTGGCAGACTCTTATGACATTGGAAAAGGGCTTAGATGATGAAGCTGACGAACAGTACCTGGTTCAACAATTGGTTTGCAGCAAGAAAAACTCTCATCAATTTAAGGCCTTACTCAAGCAATCTTTACATCATTAAGATACAAGATAATTGTTATCCTCATCATTATTATTTTGCATTATACTGAACATGCATTGAATGCTAAAATTCCCGGTATTACTAAGATTTACCATCACATGGCTTCTAACGTGCACTGTATCAGTGACTTCTAAAATTTCCCAGTATCACTAAAATTTACCAACACATAATTTTAATGTGCATTGTGTTGTGGTCAAGATGCCAAATTATGTACATTTAATTTACAGTGTTGAATTTTCATCCATTGATTTCATTCATTTGTGATCGTCTCCAATGCTGAATCACTGATTAAAATTAATAGGTACTAGGTAAGTGTAATAATCTTTCCTGCCTGCCCATCCACCCAATGCCCTAAGCTCTCAAAAAAAGGGCCATAAAATCAAACAAAGTACATCGATATATCCTCTGGCTTCTGGATCCTGGATTCACCTAATGCAACCTGAACATGCAAAGAAATCCACCTAGTATATCACCGAACATTCACAACCAATTTGGTGTTCTGCCAAATGAACACCAAAGTCAAACAGACAAAACAAAGGGAATATTCTCCTTTTGACCGATCAATCCTTAAATATCTCACTCATTTCAGTTTATTCATCAGAATTCTTTTATTCTTCTTGTATACCTCGTTCATCATCTTGTCTGAAAAATGAGAATATGAAATAAATGGAACTTTGATGGGCCTATTTTTATTTACTATTAATTGTGTCCTAAGTCCTCCTAGTTATATCAGACATCAATAGCGGATTCACTTTTCAGTGATTGATCTTCTAATTTGATTTCTCTGAAGAACAGTGGATTTGCCTTACAAAACACCTCAGTGGGTTGTAGCTAATGATAAGACTAAGAAACTTCTCATGTAACTTAACTAGGTTCCCTTTAACTAATATGTTCTAGTGTCTCCATGGCATACATTATCTCCCATATATGCACGAAATGTAACAAGGAGAAAAGCTAGCAAGGTAGACCGACAGAAACCCAAAAAGAAAGTAGCCAGATGACAAGAGATAAAACAAAGATCTTTCACCCGTTTCACAATTCCGGCCGTCCCCTTGGGCTCTTCCTTGCAAACATGCACCTATCAGGACCTCATTCTGGGGTGCACTCAACTCCTTCGAGACATCATCGCCCGGTTTCGACTCCAAGATCCCATCCCGCGCAACCGAATCAGGGCCGTCGCCGACATTGTCCCCTCTCGTCAAGAAGTCGCCCGAGATATCGAGCTTCTCGGTCCCATCGACCAGAAAATCCGTAGTTAGGGTTTCCGCCGGCGGAGCTACGAGCTGCTCGCCGAAGGGATGGAGATCGAGCAAGGCGTCCTTGTAGTCGGAGGAAGGCGGTGACGGGGGGTCGGCGGAGACCTCCACGAAGCCGTCGGGCAAAGAATCCGCTTCGGGAAGACGGTTCGCCGGTGAAGTCTCCATTGGTAGGGCGATCGGCGATCGAAGGAGGGAAGAAAGAGAAGGGAACGGACGATGATACAGTGAAGGGCTTGGCGTTTAATAAAACCACAGGGACGTATAAACTGCCGTGTTCTTTATGTTTGTATTTGTTTAATGATATATATGTATATACATATGTATCTTAATTCAATTTAAATGCATTTTATTATTCAAAATCTTCAATTTTATAAATTAAAAAAAAAAATTAGTTCATCGGGCTTTCGGCATGGACAAGCTTCTATGTTTTCCGTAATCACAATATCAAAATAATAGTAACAAAATACACGAATTATATCATATTTCTCTACTTGCGATTCCCACATCGCTAACAGGGTCAGGGAAACTACATAGAAGCAAATGATTATATGCACAACTAGATCAACACATCACACTTTGTAGGTTCGCTTATGCGAATTAACACGTAAATATCATATGAATTAATTGTCGGGTATCATTCACTCTCATTATTTTGTTTCTTCTTTCCCATCCCAAATAAACTACATAGTACCAAATCTACTGCATACTTCATCGAAGCAATGTTCTGGATTTCCATGAGATTCCTTTTCAAATGCTCACACGTGGTAGATTTAGACTAATGTATACTGCCAGAGCACGTGTATGCAATCTAAAATACATGTCTTACGTAAGTAGTTATCACAATAATCTACCAGTCTTCTTATTGGAGGCAATATTCCTTGCGATGTGGGGCCGCTCGGCACACAAAACATTGAGAATCCCAAAAAAGCCCTAATTTCTGTCACAATACCATCATAAACTACAATAAAAAGAAAAAGACTGGGTACCAACCAAATTATAATACTCATTCAAATGAATAACGTTTCAACGAAATCGTTTAAAAAGGAAACACATAGCACAAAGCATTTCAGCGACCATCAAAAAGTAACATCAATTCAGCAGCAAAAAAAGACCATTTGTCTAGTGAACATTTAAATGGAAACTGTTCGCACAACCTAATCCCTCGGTAGGCTCTAATAATGATTTTTTTCATCAGAAAACCATTGCATTCATGGACGGGGGGGAGGGTTTCCAACACCAGCCGGACGAGGTCCTTGCCCGGGCCTTGCCAGATCATCCTGCATCAGGAGTGAAAAAGAATTTTAGTTGCCACAAAATTATACAAGACTGAAACATGGTTACCACAATATCCAAATGGTGACAGATGCAGCTAAAGTATCAGTAAAGGAAAATACAACGAAAGGCCACATCGCTAGAGACATCCCACGGTTGCTACTCATATTCCGATAATTCCTATACATTATACACGTACCCAACCGTGAGCTCTGCATCCTATGAAACAAAACACAGTATATGAACCACTCTTACCATTGTTACAAGATAGTACCAAGTCATAATTCACTTGAGTTTCATTAAGTGTCAAAAATCTATCTTGTAACAATGGTAAGAGTGGTTCATATACTTTGTTGTTTTGCAGCCTCATTGAAACTATCTGAAGCTATCTTGTAACTTTCATCAGAATCACCATCTGAAGCTGTGACGGATGCATAAAGTTAAATGTTGTTTTGTAGCCTCATTGAAACTATGGTATATACATAAATATTGAAAGAATTCCATATACAGGTTTAAGAGGTAATAAAGAATGAGCAACACTTACTACTACTAGGGTCAATATTCCTGCTTACAAGAATTTCACAGGGGATCTAAATCCATTTTCTTTCTTCCAAAAATAGTGATTATTCTTTTGGATGAGTATGTATTAACTCAACTTAGTGACACCTAAAAAAGCTATCCCACCATTATGACATTTTGATACACCAAAAAAATTGGATCACACATATTTACTATGGCAAATGATTATGCCAAATAGGCTTGCACTATTCCACGTAAACAACATTAACAAATCCCCATTCTCTATGCTCCATTTTCAGCAAATAACTAATGATTTAAACCAGAAGGGAAACAGAAACACAAGCCTCGGTTAACAATCCACTCATATTCCTATGCACATGCAAACTCACTATGGAATTCATTGAAACAAACATTAGTAGGATTGTAAGCCTATAGGAAAAATGCCAGATATTACAATATTATAAATCGGTAAAATGAAACTGCCTTGCGTCTTCTAGATCTGTTAATGCACCAGAACATGGCATCAAAAAGGCCTTAATTCATACAACAAAATGGATGCCTCCATTTTTTCAGCAGAATTCATAATATAAGCCTAAGCTAGTAGCTGGCATGAAATTCTGTGTTGAATTGAATCCCTGATAAAAATTTGACATCCCAGAACAGACTGGCAAGAGATGGAAGAACTCGAAGAAACAGTACATGAATTGATTTCGCATGTAAAATATGAAAGTGTCTGTAACACCATCCCCTTATTGCCACCAAAATTGGATGACAAGTATAAAAAAAAATGGGAAATTGATATTTCAAATCACTTCATTCCTTCCATATGTGTTTAGGTCTAACAAGGATAATACCATTAAGATTTACACGGAAAATAGAGATACTAATTCCGCTTTAATCTGATGAATTCAAACATAATCTTCGCTGCATGAAATAAAAAAGTTCAAGCATAAAATATAAAGTGACCAACAAATAACTGATATTAAATTTAAGAATTGCAAGTCCAACTATAATATGACTGAGTTAACACGACAAGGAAACTGACAACTGTATGCTCCATGGAAAAATTCACTGGTAACATTTACTAAAACTTGTTAATAGTAAACAGAAATCCGACTTCTCACTACTTTAGGGCTGTTCTATTGTCCCAACAATCACTTTCTTCACATAGATGGTACGTGCATTTAACCAAATAATGCTAATAAGCATTTACAGATAGCTAAAAATTAAATTACTCAAGAAGAATACAGAAACAATCAAAGCCAACACACCTGATAAACAGCATCATGAACCTAAAAAGAATTTTATTTTAGGAACAATTTAACAAGCCAAATTTCAAGTTAAAAAGCACCAGTTCTACTGAAATTGAACTTCTGTGATATCTAATTTTTGCACGAGCAAGAAACACCCATGCATATAGACCAAAAAACACATAAAACATGGAAAAGAATAATAACAAAGAAAATACTATTACAGAAATACAACATAAGAATAAGCATGAATATCGTCATCGGAGAAGTACCCTGCGCCTGAAACGCGGCGGTGGCTCACGGTTCCGCCTGTCAGTACGAGACCTCACCCTGACAACCTTCGAGTGAATTGCACAAGAGACGCAGTATTGCATCTTGATATACAACTTCGGAAGAGTGTAACCTTAGAACAATTGTCAACTTTTGGTTAAAAAAACATTAATGTTTGCGCCAAACAAAGAAAAAGAGAACACAAACTCTAAAGAGACAAGGATCAGCAAGAAGGGCGGAGCTTACCATCATAAGCACAGGCCTCCTGCACATCCCTTACGGCTGCCTGCTCCACGATGTTCCTCACAAGAAACCTCTTAATTGCCTTGTCCTTCAAGATAAAAAAAACAGCGATGAGTCGCACGAACACAAAGAAATAGATCGAGCAAGAAACCAAGACAGGAGTCTACAAGAAAGAAAGAAAGAAAAGACAAGATCTGATCTTTGTACAATGCAACCGAAAGTGATCTAAACCCTCCAATATATAACACACAAGGAAATAGCCAAGATCGGCAAGAACAAATCGTTCAAGGCAAGAAGAGAAAGAGAAAAGGAAGGATCTCTAGGAGCAATACCTTGGGGCAGCACTTGCCGCAGTTAGAGCATCGGATGAAGTTAACGTGGCCGCGGCCATGCTTGTTGCGTCCACCGTTCCTACGCTTGAAAGTCTGCAACACAGATGAACAGATCGAGATCAGATCTGCCAAACAAA
Source organism: Musa acuminata AAA Group (assembly GCF_036884655.1). Lineage (NCBI taxonomy): Eukaryota > Viridiplantae > Streptophyta > Magnoliopsida > Zingiberales > Musaceae > Musa > Musa acuminata. The sequence continues at coordinate 35,825,974 of NC_088329.1, read as the reverse complement.
GGGCGTTGAAGAAAAGGGCTATGGTTTCGATCGCACCATCTTCGCCGCTCAACCGCGCGATCGACCACCTAGGGTTTGGGAACCGGCGGGATGGAAAGGGAGGGTCACGGCACGGAGGAACTTATATAGCCGCTTCTTTGGCACATCCGCCGTCCATTTTAGATCGGACGAAAGAGAGCCGTATACTTGATGCTAATTGCTATGTGGGGTTTGCGGCCCAACAAGAACAGGCTCGATTAAACCGGACTCTGCTGGGTTCGGTCCAAAATCTTAAACGAAGCCCAAATTGACCCGACGTAATTAAACATAATCTGGTTGACAACCAGACTAATATAACGAGAGCTTTATTTAGCATACATTAATCAAACATCAGTACATCAGGATAACGTATATGCTGATCAAGGAAGTCGATTAGAACACCAAAATGTGCAGTATGATTCTAATTTATCTTGGCAAACCAATGGTGGACGGGAGCGAAATCATCCGCAGGAACACAAATTCCCAAAAAAATATTTGCACCTTGACATTTTCAGATAATTTATGGCATCTACAGGAACACCAATCCAGAGACAAAATGCTTGATACGACGCCCAAGTAAAATGATTGATACAGCAGTGAAAGTCGAACAACGCCAAGAAAACCTAAGCTGCAGTCCCGATCGACCAGCCAAAATTGCCACAAACGAGAGTCAAGCAAGCACATATGGATCGATCAACTACATAGAAATCGCAGATGCGAGCATAGCAGCAGGATGTGCCCGCTCAGGACTCTCCGGAGAGGAATAGCATGGAGACAGAGGAGATAACCGATCGCCCAGCATGGATCGATCGATGGGAATCCCAAGGGAGGAGATCGAGTAAGAGGTTTCCGACGCTGCCTCTTGTCGCCGTCGAGACGAGAGCTCCCTTCGGTGAAATGGGCGCCGGACCTAATGCAGCAGACTTATATCGGGTTTGTTTCGTCCAGGACATACATCAAGCACCTGTGCGACGATTAGTGGTGCTCTGTGGGCCCAGTCCTGGCTGCACCTGTGCAAGAAATACCGCACGCACGTGCTGTCATGTAAAAAATAATATTAAAACACGATTGGAAAGGTCGTAATTTCATAATACTATTTTTTAAGTTAAATAACACTGTCTTTCTTCTTCGTTTCCAATAAAATATCTTTTTCTCTTAATTTTTAATTATATTTTAATATCATATACGTAACGTGTAATATTTTTGTCAGAGCATAGGAAGAGAAACGAAATTAAATATTCTATTTTTATAAATATAAAATTTTAAATATGATTTTTAAAAATATAAAAATAAAGATACTAAATAAAATTGATTAAAAATATATATAATTAAAGAGATAATATATAATTAGAGCGAAGTGGGACACCCAACGAAGCCCCGGAAACGTTTCAGGGCTGGTTCAGCATGTCCAAACAAAACCTAATGAGACACATTGGATCTTATTAATAATTGCATATGTAAAAATAATTATAATAGCCATTCTAACCCGAAGGTCAATGTAAAGTCAAACTCGTCATGCACTGAGAATAAACAAGTCTAAAAGCAAATAATTTAACTCTGCGAAAGGTTCATAACCCAGGAGAAGAACTAAATTCTCCCAGGCAGCTAAGTTGCAGGTGCCGATCAAACTGTCGGGAAGACAAAGAACAGTAACAAAGAAACAAACACTACTAAGTTGCAGTTGATCCTTAACTTGCTCACTTCTTCTTGACTGCAGCCTTGGTGATCTTAGCACCGGTGGGATCCTTTTTCTCGACACTCTTGATGACTCCGACAGCCACAGTCTGGCGCATGTCCCTCACGGCAAACCGCCCGAGAGGAGGATACTGGGCGAATGTTTCCACGACCATGGGCTTAGTAGGAATCATCTTCACGAAGCCAGCATCACCATTCTTGAGGAACTTAGGCTCCTTCTCGAGCTCCTTTCCGGATCGCCTATCGATCTTGGTGAGGATCTCGGAAAACTTGACAGCAATGTGGGAAGTGTGGCAGTCGAGAACAGGGGCGTAACCATTTCCAATCTGACCAGGGTGGTTCATGATGATGACCTGGGACGTGAAGCTGGCAGCTTCCTTAGCAGGATCTTCCTTTGAGTTAGATGCAACGAAACCTCTCTTCAAATCCTTAACAGCAACGTTCTTCACGTTAAAGCCAACATTGTCACCAGGCAAGGCTTCCTGAAGGGCTTCGTGGTGCATCTCAACTGACTTGACTTCAGTGGTCAGACCTGTGGGACCAAATGTGACAACCATACCAGGCTTGAGGACACCAGTCTCGACACGGCCGACTGGAACAGTACCAATGCCTCCAATTTTGTAGACATCCTGAAGAGGAAGACGAAGGGGCTTGTCTGAGGGCCTCTTGGGCTCCTGGATCAGGTCGAGGGCTTCAAGAAGAGTTGGGCCCTTGTACCAGTCCAGGTTGGTAGACCTCTCAATCATGTTGTCACCCTCGAATCCAGAGATAGGAACGAAAGGTATCTTCTCAGGGTTATATCCGACCTTCTTGAGGTAAGAAGAAACCTCCTTCACGATTTCATCATACCTGGCCTTGGAATACTTGGGGGTGGTTGCGTCCATCTGCAATGTCACAAAAATGGCAATAGCTGAGGAAAAGGAGAAATTCTTACAAAGATCAGGCAACACCAACATGGATGATGACAACTTCATCTCTCTTAGATTCTAGACTAAGAAAGTAGCACAGCAAAAATGCTTGTACTAGGGAGAAATATCAGTTTTAATGATAAGAGAGTTGACAAAAACAAAACAATATAAGAGTTTCACCATCTTAAACAATGAGAGTTCATGAAAAGACTAAGAAAACCTTACAGGAGGGGTTTGAAATGTTTACCTTGTTGCAGCAGCAAATCATCTGTTTGACTCCAAGAGTAAAAGCAAGCAGAGCATGCTCACGAGTCTGGCCATCCTTAGAGATACCAGCTTCGAAACCACCAGTGGTCGAATCAATGATGAGAACAGCACAGTCAGCCTGGGAGGTTCCAGTGATCATGTTCTTGATAAAATCACGATGTCCGGGAGCGTCAATCACAGTGCAGTAGTACTTGGTGGTCTCAAACTTCCAAAGAGCAATATCAATGGTAATCCCTCTCTCACGCTCGGCCTTCAGCTTGTCCAGAACCCAGGCATACTTGAATGACCTCTTGTTCATTTCTGCAGCCTCCTTTTCAAACCTCTCGATCACACGCTTGTCAATACCACCCAGCTTGTAGATGAGATGACCGGTGGTGGTCGACTTGCCGGAATCAACATGGCCAATGACCACAATGCTGATGTGAACCTTCTCTTTCCCCATGGTGATTAGGACTCAAAACAAACACGACTACTAATAAAGAAAGCAGAGATAACATCAGACTGGCAATAGTAATTTAAAAATGACACAGAACGTGACAACAAAGATAAGATGCATGAGAAATATGAATTAACTACTAATAATATAAAAACAATAAGAGAATACATTACATTGACAGAATATTCCAGATTGTCTCGGGTTGTTAAAATGATAAGATGAAAAAGCTATGAAATCAATCTTGTCAACTAGCCACATGATTGGTCAACGAGATGAATTGTTGAGCATGCATTAAGCACAACATGTCAGTAACTTCAAACCTCTGGGTAGCCATAAAATAGAGATATTGAAGTCAACTAAATGAATCCATGGACAGTGACAACCTAACCATCACCATACAATCAAGTATATGCAACCATTTTTTAGGCCATCACTCAAGTGAAAGCTATACAACTAAATAAGCAAAACAAATTGGCATAGCCAAAATATGTCTCTACCAACTTGGATTCCCTAAAGAAATGATATGCATAGCCAGAATATAGATATATAAATTTAGTAATATATCTACAAACTAAACATAACATTTCTAAATTTCAACATCTAAAATAGGGATTATAAAGTTACTACGACTATACTTAAACATCGCTCAGACATGTAAAGCAATTACACAAAGGATCAAAGAACTGCAACTTAATCCTAGAAAACCAAGTTTAACTTGATATGACTATACAACAAGAAGAAATCAATCATTTAAAGAGACACATCTTGGTTCAGGCATATAAATAGCCTTAGACATTGTTTGTCACTGAAAAGTTGACATGATAACTAAATTCAAAGACATTTTGCTGAACTTCAGTGCTAAATAAATGGTGTTATTCTTAGAAATCAGTGCAGCAAACAACAAATCTTCAGTCTTTGTAAAAACATGAGAAAAACAACTTAATCCTAGAAAATCAAGTTCAACTTGATAAGACTATACAACAAGAAGAAATCAATCATTTAAAGAGACACATCTTGGTTTAGGCATATGAATAGCCTTAGACATTGTTTGTCACTGAAAAGTTGACATGATAACTAAATTCGAAGACAAAAAGAAATCAACATTTTGCTGAACTTCAGTGCCAAATAAATGGTGTTACTCTAAGAAATCAGTGCAGCAAACAACAAATCTTCAGTCTTTAAAAAAACATGAGAAAAACCTAATGCAAGCATATAATGAAAATAACAATCAACCTCATTCACATGGAATTGAAACTAATATATCTACAACTTAGAATAATCATTAACACACACAACCGCAGGAAAAAAACATAAAGCCCATCACTAATAGGAAGTAGATCTGCCATGAACTTACATAAATTACTGATACAAAATTTAATAACTGCAATAATTAGCCAATCATAAACATTCAAGAAAAGCTCATGCCAGAAAGAGGGAACAACGGGAGACGCCCATCAAGACCATAAGCCCTTTAAAGTAACTCGCTTAGGGAAGTTCATCGGGCAAATCTCCATTGTTATCGATCATACCAGCATGAGAACCAAATTTGGGGATTGCAGCAAAATAGCATCCAATAGGATTTGAACCTATACCAAAGGTCTATATAACCTTTATCCTTTCCATTAGACAATAGATGCTTGCATACCCCCAAATTTTTAGATCACGACTTACCTTCTCATATCATAGAACTCAAAAAATACAAGTATAATTTCAGTTTCATCATAATTCCACACCAGAAAAACAGCAACTAAGCAAGAAATAAACATAGGAGTCCATAATCCACTCATCAGAAATATCTAAGACCTCATCCAGAAAATAGTGTACACAATGTCAAGATCTCCAATCTAAATTACTCGACCTAAACCGATTGAAAACCATAAGATCAACGTAAACCAAATCGATACGCTTGATTCAGCTCTATGAGAAAGGAAACGAGAACGAACAAGACCACAAATCAACTGCACCGCACAACTCCAAACAATGATACGCAATCGAGGGTCTCTTTGATCAAAGACAACCATATTGAACTTGCTTCGACAAAATCAAACAATGATCTAAATTATAGGGCTGCATACGCACTTCAACTTATCGAAATCAACACAGAAGGAGAACGAAGCAACAATCTAATATCTAGGGATTAAGCATCACCTCCGACAAAGTCTGCAACCGAGAGAGGATCGCACGAGAGGGAGAGGCGAACGAGAGAGGCAGCGCCGAGTCGCGGAGACGGAGAGGCCCTCGAGCTGCTTATATAGAGATCCACGAGGGTAAGATGTGACCTAGGGTTTTCTGCTCGACCGTACGATCCTTGATCTAACGGTCACAAGGGTGTCTTGTAATCTCCGTCCGATTCGATCCAACGGTGCACTTAGATGTCCGTGCTTTAGACGTTGTCGGCTGCCAGTTAGATTTTCCACTTGGAAGTCGTACGTGTAGCACTAGCAATATTTGATATTACAATAACACCCCTTTCCAACAATGTAATTACATAAATATTATTCCAAAACTAAATATTTTATAAATGATGACATGCACAATTTCCTAAAATATATCCATATTTTAGGTAATCCTCGTTCGATATTTTTTTATTTTCCTCCAAATAATATTTCTAATTAAAAAATACTCAAATTGCTCCTCAAAATTTTTTCGTCTATTATAGTATTTTAGCCACTGTAATAAAAATAGTATAAAATATAATTAAAAATAATATAAATGAGCTAAATAAAATTAAAATAAATTATAAATTATTTGATATATCATACTATGATTTAAATATATATATTTATAATAGTTGACAAACTATATCATCCAAATAAAAATTAAAAATTAACTTGTTATAGTTTTCAAGTCACCATAATAAAAATATTATAAAACCTACTCGAAAATATTATAAATTATTTAAATGAACTTCTAACTTCAATTAAATCAATTATAGGTCTAAAAAAATAATATCGTAATAGTTTACGAGAAACCAAAGAGACATAATATGGTGTCACTTAAAATATATTTTAATAGCATTTAAAGTGTTTTTAGTCTCTCAATAAAAATACAATAAACATTAATAAAAAAAATATTATAAACAAACCAAATGAAAATATTGTAATAGTTTAAAACTAGCAAACAGATTTGGTAAGAAAAGGAGTGTTTTAGTTATTTTTCAGTTAAGGATATTTTTTGAAAAAAAAAAAAGTATCATTTGAAAAACATTAGTATTTTATAATATTAATTGAAATAATTATATTACTAATTTTTCCAAAAATGGACAGTGTCCAGTTTGCCCTAATTTTGTCAGTACCAAAACAAACTGGAGTGACATTTACCAAAGAAACTTCAAATTTTAGATACACTGATGCAAAATACATTTGATTAATGTTATAACAAGTAATATTAGAGGGAAATGTGTTTAACTAGTATTTTCTAGAAAACATAATAAAGGTATAATGTATTTTGTAATAGTTTAATAATAAAATTAATAGTCAGTAATATGTTTTCAAATACAAATATTCTGTGGCAATTTAGTACTAAATATTACTAGGTAGTAATTATATCATTTTATTAGATGTATTAACATTTGAGTTTGTCTTGGTTATTAGCTTCAAATCAAATAAAGAGAGTTGGACCTCCAACTCTTGGAATTCTTGGGAGTTGACTTGGTGAAGCTCCTGCCTTCACTTACAGCCAAACTCATCAAACTTTTGGATGCCATTATCAGGTCATATTTGGTTGGAATATACATCAAACTTTTCTATCAAGAATTATCTGAAAGTACTTTACAAAGATATGAAATTGGAAAAAATGGGAATAATATGATTCCACCTTATCCTAAAATATCTCATGAAGTTCTGCAACTTCCTGCAGCAGGATCTCATTTACTGTTTCTGATGGTGTGATAAGGGGAAAGAACAGAATAAATTGATTCCACTTTAGATAAGCTTTAGTAATATGGAAGAGCTGCAGTAGTGTGGAAGACACACCTAAGAAAGAAATATGGAAGAGATGCACTAGTATGTATCAACTGTAGGAGCTCACTGAACAGTTCCTTCTTATTCTGAACTTTTTGTTTCATTGTAATTTACAAAAACAATCCCCTACATTGATTCTGATTTACTGTTTCTGATGGTGTGATATGGGGAAAGAAGAGAATAAATTGATTCCACTTTAGATAAGCTTTAGTAATATGGAAGAGCAGCAGTAGTGTGGAAGACACACCTAAGTAAGAAATATGGAAGAGATGCAGTAGTCTGTATCAACTGTAGGAGCTCACTGAACAGTTCCTTCTTATTCTGAACTTTTTTGTTTCATTGTAATTTACAAAAACAATCCCCTACCATATTTTTCTTTCTTTTTTATGGAAGAGTGATGATTAGAGGTTTTCATGAATTCCAATAAATTGATTCAGATCCAATTGGACTGAACCCTTTTTCAGGGTCTTTGACTAGTAAAACATATTTCAATCAGTTATTGGTTTGTATATGAATCCTCAACTTTGATAAACTTCCAAATCCATAGGTGGAATAGACAAAAGGTCCGTTTTTCTTCACTTGTTGACAGGTAACTGAAAACATTTACTTTCCAAACACCAGGAAGACAATAGTATCAATTTTTTGAAATCATGTAGCAAAGCTTCAGCATAATTCTGGTTCACTGAAATAAGAATTCATGTAAATAAACCAATCCATGTAAATTAAGTTGTCACCAACTACATTCACTTAAAATAAATGATAATCGTAGATAGATTGACATAACAATAGGCCCTCCACCAATATTGTAGCTATCTTCAACAAAGTTTTGATGAGCTGCCGGATTTCTCTGGTGATTCTGTTGTGCTCAGGATTGGACCGCTACATCCTTCACAGATGCCATGTCCACCTTGGGGGGACCTGAGTTCCGCCTCATAGGAGCTGGAGATGCTGGACTAAATTTATCTCCTGTGGGGAAAGACAACCTCTTCTTCACAGAACTCACAGAAGTTTTATCTGGAGAGTCGATGTTGTTATCGTTTGAAAGGCTCTGGAAGCGGGACTTGGCTCTTGCTGATTCCGTGGGTGCCATGTAGCTCGGAACAGATGCTGAACCAGCTAGGCTCTCGTCATCTCTCACTGATGCTGTTGCCAAGCTGTGCCTCCTAGATCGCTCCGATTGCACGCTGACAATGCTCCTTGAGTCGTCTTCCAATGGCACCCAACTGCATTTGGGGCTTGCTGATTTGATCTTCCCCATTGACCAAGGGGCCTTGTTGGGTGGTGTTGATGGAGATTGGCGGCTGGCAGGGCGGCTTAGTTTCTGGACCGCAGGAGAGGGCTTCTCTGGATTGCTACCCCGGTTAGCATAGGCTTTTAAGATCTCCCCACCTCCATCACTCTGCATGGTGCTTTTTACAGAGGCTCGGTCATTGTTGAGTTCTCTATCTGTTGTGCTCCTGGTTTCCCATGGCCTCGCTGCCATCCATCGCTCCAGCCAGCTCCAACCCCATTGTAGGTTGTTGGGATCCATAAACATCGGATTTACTGACTTTGAGGAGCTTTTCCACTGTTGCAGAGAAACTTTTGAGAGACTAAGTACTTCACAATTGATACCATAGTCAAAAAAGCTAAGCGGCAGCAAATTTAAAGTGAAAATTTGCATTACTGATGAAATATATATGGCACTAAAACAACTATGAGATTTAATTAGTAATTCTTGATGTTCATATGTGGCATAATGTCACTGGTTTCTAACGAGCTGAATTACCTGATGAGAAAATGCGTAAGCCAGTGCTCTTTCTCTTCGTATTGCAGCCTCTTGCTTGCTCAACAAACCTGCTTCTATTTGCTCCTTTGTTTGCAAGCTGTCATCCCATTCTTCTCCCATCTGTTGTCCAAAGAAAAAATTAGCAGGCTGTGGATGTTCAAAATGCTTTTCTCATCTAATAATATTAGGTGCAGAAAACATATCCCACTTATTGAATGGTGACGAAAGCAATTTCCGTAGCAAGGAGAAAAATGTTCCAGAGACATAAAAATATCCAAATTTTATGAGCCATCTTTACCAATTCCTGATATTAATCATCATTTAACCACATCTTCTTTATTTAATAAGGATTGCTTCGATTTAGGCTGTGTTTTCATGATTTAAGATGAAACATGCTGGCATGGGTTGCATCTAAGGGGGTGAGAGTGGACACGATTGGGAGGTGTGTTTCTGGATGTGCAACAGTCCATGACTCATTCCTTAAGTTTGATACAAAGTCATGGTACACAACATTTCTCTTATTTAATTATACGTAGGGCTCAAAATTTTAAGAGCATTTTACAAGAAAAAATTGCATAGAAAAGCATATCAATGCCATCCATCATGCAGAAGGACATGCAGGTAAAGATGAATTATGATTTTAACCAGTATATAATTCTTGTTTAAAGTATCTCCTTTGTTTAGTTGACTACACCCACATAATTGAATAAAAAAGAAACTAAGAGCAATTAGACAAACCTTTAAAAAAATTAGCAATCTTTTTGCATCTAACCACGTTTTTTGTATCATTAGATATCTTCATGATAAAACACAAACTATGCAAAAGTTTACCTTCAAACTTTCAAGCTCCCTTTCATGTTTAAGCAGCATTTGCTTCTGAAGTGCCTGGTTGTCTTCTAGCATCCTGATTCTCCTTGCACGGATTTGTGATTGAACCCTTGACAGTGTTTGCATGCATCGCAAAGTGGAAGTGGCTTGGCGCTTAACAGAATTACCATCAATTAGTGACTTCAACCTAACCAATCCTCTCAAGGCTCGTAGAGCTCTCCTTGCCTATTGAAAACAATAGGACATGTATAAGCACTTTAATCGAGTTAAAGATTCAAGGATGAAATTTAACAATGATGATAAACCAACATGAGGTTGCACATAGAACGAATCACATGGGGGTTAGATACATGGATGTTGTTTTTGCCTATACACACATACATGCTCAGTAATTTTCTGAAATAAGTGTATGGTCCCAAGATAGCTTATCTATCAACAATTTTTATACTATTGATGAACTTGTCCAGATAATCTAATCTCAGAAAAATGGCCATTAAGATGCTAAAATAGTAAGATATTAAACAATGTTATCAATCTCAGCAGAACTACGCAAAGAATTCCATGCTGTATAGACAAGATTTTATGATGTGTAGAGGGTGGCAGGTAGAGGAATCTGGATACTATAGTGAGTGCAGAAGATAAGATTTCCTCAACTGACTGAAAAAATCTTTCTTAACAGACTAATTATGATAAAGGAAATCTCTCTCTACCTGTATAAATGGCTGCTCACTTTAAATTAATCCATTTTCTTCATCGCATTTATCGTATCCTTCATCATGGTATCAGTGTTGGGCTGATGGCCCATATTCAGCCCATGTGGGCTTTATCAGCCCACAGCCCACACCCCTCTTAACCTAACCCTAATTAAGATTAAGGGGGTGTGGTGGCTGCGTTTTAGAGGCAGATTAAAGCTATAAAAAGGCAGCAACGAGGCAGATCTTTGGAGCCACGAGATTCCAAAGAGAAGAAGAAGAACAAGGCAGAAAAGGAAGAGAAAGAAAGGGAAGAAGACAAGGACAATGCAGAGAGACTGTTCACAATCATCTAGCAGTGTTCTCATCTCAGGTTAGATCAAATCTACAGTAGACTCTTGCTGTGATTACTTGGGGAGGTTTTAGATATTGTGGGCAGTGACGTGATCCTTGTATCCCAGTTATTCTCTTGTGGTTGTTGTTAGGGTTTTGGGCAAGAGATTGAGATTTGTATATTCATTATTCTCATAGTGGATTATCTCTAGTTTACCCCGTGGTTTTTACCCTTCATATTGAAGGGGTTTTCCACGTATATCTTGGTGTTCTGTTTGGTTGTGTTTCCATTTTATTCCGCTGCGTATTTTGGTCTTCTAGTATTTGTTCCTATACAAAGGTTATTCCTGTTTATATCCCCATCAATCAGAGCATCTCTTGCTTTAAGAGAGATTTCCTCTTCCTTTCTCGCTGTCTAGCGACAATTATTACTCTGATCTCCTCGGCAACAACAAGCCTTCTCCCCTGCATGGTCGGCTACCTCGAAATCGATAGACGGACTTCAAACCACTGTTGTTGCCCATTTCTGGCTGCTATCGCTCATCTCCAACAGTGGAGGATGATCCTTCGCTGACTCTCCTCCCTCCAACTCATCAGAGCCGACTGCTCTGGCCACCAAACTCGACCAGATGCTGCGATCTGCACCGATTGCAACCGTCGTCCCCTGATATGCACCAAATGGCTGCCGCCCTCCTCTTGCGATCGTTCCCTAGGAACCGGTAGGGAGGTGGAGCTTCTTGTGAGACCCTTCAGCTCGAAGGATAGACCTCGGCAGCGGCTACTAGCTACACCGTCGAAGCTTCCCGTGCGAAAGACATAGCAACGGACTTCTTCCTCTTCTGATCTACCTCACTAGCGACGAGAGAGCAGTCGTAGCCCTCTACCACTGATCTTTGAACTCTGCCATCAATCGCTGCTCCAAAGATTGATGGTGGTGGTGCTCCAGGAGGCGATCGAGGCCTACCTCATTCATCGTTCTGCTCCAGAGATTGACAGTTGCAACTTTCCTTTGCTTTTCTTATGTCGGGCAGTATTCCCCATCGCTTGCTTTCTTCCCCATCGATCACCCCTCCGTCTCCTTTGATCTGCTCACTGGAAGTATCCTTGAATCCCAAGAGTCCAAGAAAACGAGGAGAAGAACGAGGTCTTCCCACTGCGACAACACCTTCTCGCTGTTGTCGCAACAACAGCAGAACCTCTCCTCCCACCAGCAACAATAGCATCCTCACGGGCGACTTCCTCCTCGGCATCTTCTTCCTCACCGACGTCTCTCCAGACAAGGAACCTTCTTGATCAAACTTCCGCTTGCTAGCTTGCTCCGTCAAATCAATGCATATTCTCATAATGTCTTCATCATCTACATCTGACGCTCCAATTATTGTTCCCACAGGGAACAATAATTCTTATCAACATAGAAGACTTATCTCCATCAATGTTGTAACTCTGATTCCCTTCAAATTATCCAAGGGCAGCCAACTATGCATCTTGGCGAGCACAATTCTCCAATCTCGTATTTGGATATGACCTACTAGGCTACGTCAACGACTCTCTCAACTGTTCACCAAAACAGATGCAAATACCAGGAGAACCCAGTCCAGTACAAAATCCTGCTCACAAACTATGGTTACGTCAAGATCGTCTTATCCTCCAAGCAATTCAAGCCTCGGTCGTTGGATCCATCGCACTACTAATATATTCATACAGCACTGCAACAAAAGCAAGGTCCAAGTTTGCAAACCACCTTAGCCAATCGCTCTCGTACTCGTATGCTTAGTCTTCCTAATGAAAACAACACAAGAGGAAAGTACTATTGCTTGGCCTTAATAGATCATTCCCTCAATGATAAAAAAATCATTATCCATACTTTTAATGGCCTCGGAGACGAATACAAGGAATTGGCAACAGAGATTCGGGCACAAGACTTATCGATGTCATTCGAAGAACTATAATGACAAGTTGATTGATTATGATACATATTTGAAACGTGGCGAAAGGATGATAGAACCAACCATTACAGCTCAAGTCAATAAAAAATCTAAAAGAAAGAGCAACTAAAGCCATAAGAACGTCAACAAACGACTAACTAAGATGCCTTCTGGATATATAGGTAATACACAAACATATCCACATCTATTACGCCATCAACCTTTTAATTATGGAGACAACTTCAACAACAATCAAGGTGGCAACTTCAATAACCAGTAGCCCTAGCGTCCCAACCATACAAACCAACAAAGAGTTGTCTGTCAGCTTTGTGATAAAGTCGGACACTCAACCAAAGTCTGTCGGTCTCAACCCAGACTTACTTCTACACTCAATTAGTCTCAAGCAAATATTATGACTACTCCGACTGCTCGTCCAAACAATTGGATTGTGGACTCCGATGCTTCTCATAACATCACATTTGATCTACAGAACTTGTCCATCCATAACAACTATGGAGGCAATGAAGACATCATCATTGGTGACGATACCGGAATCCTCATTACTCATACTGGTTCCATAACACTTAATTCACACACCACTACTTTTACACTCGATGATGTTCTGTGTATATCTCACATTAAAAAGAATCTTATTTCTATTTCTCAATTTTGCAAACAAAACAACACTTCAATTGAATTTTTTTCTGACTCCTTTCTTGTAAAGGATTTAAGCACGGGGGCATCTTTGGTCTGGGACCAGAATAAAGACAAGATTTATGAGTGGTCGTCAGCTTCACAAATCACCTAGCCAATCGCTCTCTCCTTAGTTGATGCTCTCATTGATGTGTGGCATTGTCGTCTTGGTCATCCTTTATCCTCTATTCAATAACTACTGTCTCGTTATTCTCTTCCAACTTTCAAAACCAGTAGCATTATAACTTATTGTGATGCTTGTCTTAACAATAAAAGTCATAGATATCTTTTAGAATGTTTCCATATCCTTCTCTAAACAATTTGAAATTATTTACACCGATGTCTAGGGACATGCCTCAACCACTTCTTTTGACAATTTTCAATTTTGTCATTTTCGTAGATTATTTTTCAAGTATACATGGTTATATCATCTCAAACACAAATATGAAGTCTTTATAATCTTTACCCACTTTAGAAAGTTGGTCGAGAACTTCTTTCAATCTATAATTAAAATAGTTTACTCTGATGATGGAGATGAATATCAAGCCCGAATGTAAACATCGACATATAGTTGAAACTGGTCCCATCCTTCTCCACCAAGCCTTCATGCTACCAATTTTTTTGTCAGCAGCCTTTCAAACTACAGTCTACCTTATTAATCGCATACTCAGTCCAGTCGTATAACATCAATCACCATTTGAAAAACTATTTCACAAAATCCTAAACTTTCAAAAATTTAAAGTATTTGGCTATTTATGTTATTTGTGGCTATGCACCTATGCTTCACAGAAGATAACACCAAGATCCAAGCTGTGCATTTTTAAAGGGTACTCTCTTGAACATAATGTTTTTCGATGCTACGATCCTCAAACTCAAAAAGTTTTTATATCACGCCATATCATTTTTGTCGAGTCTACTTTTCCCTTCCAAAAGCATGGGTTTTCAGCCATGTAAGCCACTCCAACAATCATACATCACTGGAGTACACCTCAGACCAAGGTTCGCAATACCGTACCGTACCGATGTTTCAACCTGGGCTCAGTACCGGTACGGTACGGTATACCGAGCGGCACACCCAGGTGTGCCGAGTATTGTAGTACTGCTACAGTGCTACAGTGCACTCGGACCGGTAACAGGTGGTCCGCGTACCGACAGCCTGTCGGACCGGTATGTACCGCCCGTACCAGGCGGTACAGTTCGGTACTGCAGACCATACCTCAGACCCCCCCAAACAAACCTCTCACCATGCCATCTAATACTTCCCATCAAGATATACACTCTCTTATTACTCCAGTTCTGCAGCTCTTTACTCCCTCTACTACTTCTCCGCTTCTTTACAAATTCACCTTGCAATGGCTGATGAAGTGTCACATCCTGGATTTTTTTTTTTTATTTTATATTTTCACACAGGTCAAATAAATAAACATCACTTTATTCATCATCTATAACCATTTATTACAATTCATTTATTCATCAAATTACAAATAGAAAAGTTAACTTCAAGAGTCATCCAAGTGGCTCTACCTAGCGGTAGAGGAAGGTTCGCTCTCCACTGGAATCTGATTTAGTACTAGAGGGAGGCTGCTCTGAAAATCAAAAACAAAAAAAATTCAGCAATGCTGAGTAGGAACCCCAAAAGTCAAATCAAAATAAATACATGATCAAAATTCAATCAATCATCCCATTGGCGTATATCAAGTACCCGAAGGAGCACTCCCCCAACAGCGGATGGAGAGGCTTTATCCTACGGGATGAGTTTGTGTTCTCCCAACAGCGGATGGAGGCAAACTCATATCACACTCCCAACAGCGGATGGAGTGGTGTCCCACACCCGCCAAAGTGGGGACACGTCCCTCCCAACAGCGGATGGAGGAACCGTCCAACCGCCACGTCTGACGGCCCGCTAATCCCCGAAGGGAATCGCCCTACCTGCTCTCGACAGGAATATAATCTCACACTGGTCATATCCATTTCGGGATGAAATAACATATTTAAAACATCTCTTTCAAAAATCATCAATATCAAATAATATAAATTAACCCTCAATTGACTTGAACTCTAGTTTAATCGATTCAATTGAACTCGATTTACTAGAGCCTAACTGAACTGATCTCTAATCCTTATTTAACTGGTCTGGAACCACCCTAGACTAGTATAATTTAGACTAGATTAAGTTCAATTTAGGTTAAACTAACTTAAATAAGTCAATCAATTCGGAATCACCCTGAATTGATCAAGACTAATCAAGTTTAGTTTAATTCAATCAATATTTGGGCTCAAGTTCAACAATAATATTAGGCTAGATTGAGCCAGTCCATCTACTGGTCATGTGCATTATACATGATTGAGCATGCATTACATAAAACTGGCCCAACCCTGGCCCATGGACTAGTCATAGCAAATACCCATTAACAACATAAATGAAAACATAATAATGCATTAAAAGATAGATGAGGAGAAAAGCTTTAATACAAAGAAATAACATTCTCAATTTAACTAGAAATCATAAGACATTAAAAGAGGGACTAGGAGATAAGTTTTAACACAAGGAGATAGCTTTCTAAATTCAAATAAAAATCATGTTTTCAACACATAAAATTTCAACATATTCTAGTCATATTTTAAATCATTCAGAATAATATATTTTAAATTTTAGATCAAAGAATATCAAAAAGGGATTTTAGATAACATATTCTAGTCTAACAAGATTTTAATCAAGATAAGATTAAAGATAAACTGTAATACAGAAAATATATCATATAAAACATATACCTTTTTAACATATTTAATTCTACAATAAAAACCTTAATCATGGGTCAAATAATATTATGAAAACTTTAACTGATTATTTTAATACAAAAAATTTGACATTTAAAGAATTGATGCACATTTTTCAAACTATAAAACTTTCAACATTTAAAGAATCAAAATAAAAGCTAAAACTTTTAAGAATGGTAGGGAAACCTACCTCTTGTCAATAGGGTGTAACTCCTCGTTCTCTTATCAACAGGGTGTAACTCCTCGTTCCTCCCGCTGCCAGGCTCGACTAGGTGAGGAACGAAGGAGAGAGATCCCTCCCCTTTAAATAGGAGGAGGCGAGCCTCTATTAAGGGAAATAAATTTTTAATTTTCGTATTTATAAATTATTTCTATTTAATATACTACCAAATATGATATCATCATATTTGGAATACTTACTAGTTATTTCCTTAATTCATATCAACATATAAGGAAGTAGATTAAGATTTCCTTAAATTATAATAACAAGTAAGGAAAGAAAATCAATTCCTAACTTAAATATTTGATGTGATTACATTTCTCCCCTCCTATAGAAAATTTGGTCCCCAAATTTAGCTTACCTTAATAGAATAGATGAGGATACTGCTCTCGCATATCTTCTTCTCTTTCCCATGTTGCCTCTTGGTCTGAATAGTGTTGCCAACAAATCTTTACCAAAGGTATAATTTTGTTCCTTAGAACATGTTCTTTTCTTTTCAAGATCTGGGTTGGTTGTTCTCTAAAAGTGACATCATCTTGTAGTTGTAGAGGTTCGTAAGAAATGACATGTGATGGATCCCTGATATATCTTCGAAGCAATGACACGTGGAATACATCATGGATGCTAGCCAAAGCCGGGGGCAATGCCAATCTGTATGCTACAGGCCCAACCTTTTGTAAGATCTCAAATGGGCCAATAAATCTTGGGGCTAACTTTCCCCTTTGACCAAACCTCATAACTCCCTTGGTTGGCGACACCTTTAAGAAGACGTGCTCACCAATTTCGAACTCTAGATCTCTTCGCCTTCGATCTGCATAACTTTTCTGACGACTTTGAGCTGTTAATAATCTTTGGCGTATAATTCGAATATTATCAACATCTTTTTGAATTAATTGAGGCCCCAAAAGCTTCCGTTCTCCCACCTCATCCCAATATACAGGTGATCTGCACTTTCTTCCATAAAGAGCTTCAAATGGAGCCATCTGTATGCTAGAGTGGTAACTATTATTATAAGAAAACTCAATTAGATGTAAGTGCATTTCCCAACTCCCACCAAAGTCTAAAGCACATGCTCTTAAGAGATCTTCAAGAGTTTGTATTGTCCTTTCAGATTGGCCATCAGTTTGGGGGTGAAAAGCTGTACTAAATTTTAACTGCATGCCCAAAGATTTTTGTAGACTTCCCCAAAATTTAGAGGTGAATCTTGGATCTCTATCTGAGATAATGCTAACTGGCACCCCATGATATCGAATGATTTCCTTAATATATAAGCTTGCTAGTTTATCCAATGAATACTTCTTGTTAATAGGAAGGAAGTGAGCAGATTTAGTAAGTCTGTCTACTATTACCCAAATTCCATCATATCCTTTCACAGTCTTAGGTAATCCTGTCACAAAATCCATAGTGACTTGCTCCCACTTCCATTCAGGAATCGAAATCCTTTGCAACTTTCCCGCAGGTACTCGATGTTCTATCTTCACCTGTTGACATATCAGACATTTAGAAACAAACTCTGCTATATCTCTCTTCATACCACGCCACCAATAGTTTTGGCGTAAATCTCGATACATCTTAGTAGTCCCGGGATGGATATTAAATTTTGATCTATGTGCCTCCTCTAATAATTGCATCTTTACTGGATGGCTTTCGGGAACACAAAGTCGATTGTGGAATGTAATAGAACCATCTTCGGCTTGGAGGAATTCAGATCTAGATCCTTGAGCTATGTCCTTAACTATCATTTGAAGATATGTATCTTCCTTCTGATTTTCTTTAACCTTTTCCACCAAATATGATTGTGCCATCAGACACGCAAGAAAACCTTTATTTGTCTCCGATAAAAGTTTAAGTTTTAAGTCTGCCAACTCCGTCATCATAGAATTCCTTTGAATATTCATATGGGCTACAAGACTGTAGGTATTTCTGCTTAAGGCATCAGCAATTACATTAGCTTTCCCAGGATGGTAGTTGATATTAAAATCATAATCCTTTAGAAAGTCCAACCACCTTCTTTGTCTCATATTTAAATCTTTCTGTGTGAAAATATATTTGAGACTCTTATGATCTGTGAAGATTTCGAAAGTCTGTCCATATAGATAATGCCCCCAAATTTTCAGTGCAAAAATGATAGCTGCTAGCTCTAAGTCATGAGTAGGATAGTTCTTTTCATGAGGCTTTAATTGCCTCGATACATAAGCAACTACCCTCTCGTTTTGCATTAGAACGCAACCAAGCCCTTGTAGTGAGGCATCACTATACACTACAAAACCTTCTCCCCCTGAAGGAATCACCAAGATAGGAGCACTGGTTAATTTCTTCTTCAATTCTTGAAAACTTTGTTGACATTTATCATCCCATATGAATTTTATGTTCTTTTGTGTCAACTTGGTCAATGGTGCTGCTATTTTTAAAAAGCCTTCTACGAATCTTCTATAGTATCCAGCCAAACCCAAGAAGCTTCTAATCTCTGAAACATTAGAAGGCTGCTTCCATTTTATCACAGCTTCAATCTTGTGAGGGTCAACAGATATGCCAACGCTCGAAATTACATGACCGAGAAACATAATTTCATTGAGCCAAAAGTTACATTTACTTAACTTGGCATATAGTTTCTCTCGCCTTAGGACTTCCAGAACTGTCTTAAGATGGTGTTCATGCTCTGCTATGCTTTTGGAGTAGATCAAGATATCATCAATAAACACAATTACAAATTTATCGAGATAAGGGTGGAACACTCTATTCATGAGATCCATGAAGGCAGCTGGTGCATTTGTGAGTCCAAAAGGCATTACTAAGAATTCATAATGACCATATCTTGTTCTAAAGGCAGTTTTCTATATGTCTCCTTCCCTTATCTTTAGTTGATGATACCCGGATCTCAAATCAATCTTTGAGTATACCTGAGTACCTTGAAGTTGATCAAACAGGTCATCTATTCGAGGAAGAGGATATTTATTCTTTATGGTCACTTGGTTGAGTTGTCTATAATCAATGCATAGTCGCATAGATCCATCTTTCTTCTTCACAAATAGAACAGGGGCACCCCAAGGTGATACACTAGGTCGAATAAAACCCTTGTCCAAAAGCTCTTGGATCTGTTTCTTTAACTCCTCCAACTCAATTGGTGCCATTCTATATGGAGGTTTAGAAATAGGTGCAGTACCAGGTAGAAGATCAATTGTAAATTCAATCTGTCTATTTGGTGGCAGTGCAAGTAGATCTTCAGGAAAAACATCTGGAAAATCCCGTACAATGGGGATGTCCTTTAATACTGGCTTCTTAGCTTCTTCTCCAGAAATAAAGGCCAAGTATCCCTGACATCCCTTTAGTAATAGTTGGGTAGCACTCAAGGCTGAAATAATAGAAGGGAACTTTTCTTGAATCCCGATGAACTTGAAATGTGGTTGATCTAGAGGTGAGAAAGTAATAGTCTTCCGAAAACAATCGACACTTGCATGGTATGCGGAAAGCCAGTCCATACCCAAGATAGCGTCGAAATCTTGAAATTCTAGTAGAATAAGATCTACTAGCAAATCGTGACTTTCAATAGTAATAACACAGTTTCTATATATCTGATCAACTATCAAAGAGTTTCCAACCGGTGTTACTACCATTAATGCATTATTCATTGTCTCACGATTCTTATGCAGTTTCATAGCAAAACAAGGTGATATAAAAGAATGCGTAGAACCAGAATCAATAAGCACAGATGCTGGCATACCACAGAGTGTGATGATACCTTTAATAATAGATCCCGAGGCTTCAGCATCTTGATGAGTCAGTGCATAGACTCTTGCCTGTCCTTCCTCTCTGGGTCGTAGCTGTTGTTGTCCAGTTGTTTGGGGTGGAGCTCGGCGTTGATATTGCTTCCGTGGGCAATCCTTCGACATGTGCCCCGGTTGTTGACAATAAAAACATACGCGTTGTCCCATGGGGCATGAGGTGGAAACATGATCTGTCTTCCCACAGAAATAACATCTTATAACAACTTGATTGCTAGGAGCTCCTGCTTGTTGATGCCCGAACTGTTTGCCTTTTCCTTTCTTTGAGGGTCCAGAATGTGATCCCCCATACGTAAATGGTGCAGCACTAAAAGGTCGCTTTCGATCCTTTGCTTGTTGTAATTCATTATCCAATTTCTCTACTACCAAAGCTCGATTTAACACTTCAGCATATGTTGGTAAAATCAGTACTGCAACAGACTTTCTAATTGATGATCGAAGTCCCCTCTCAAAATGACGAGCTCTTTGACTTTCATTAAAAGCAATATGTGGAGAGAACTGAGCCAACTCAGTGAAATGATGATCATATTCCATTACAGTTCTATTTCCTTGGTGGATGCTAAGGAACTCTTGTTGTTTCTCAAAGCGAACTGAATCAGGAAAGAACTGCTCATAAAATACATCTTTAAAATGTTCCCAAGTTACCACATTACCTCCAGCCTCTAACATCCTCCTTTTTGAGGTCCACCAAGTGTCTGCCTTCCCTTCCAAAATGAAAGAAGCGAAAGGCACTTTCTGATTTTCCCTACATTCGATAGCTTCGAATGTCTTTTCCACTTGACGAATCCAACGTTCAGCAAAGATTGGGTCTGGCTTGCCCTCAAAAATTGGTGGTCCCAATCTCTTAAAGTGATCTAAAGTATTATTCCTACCCCGTGGAATTTCATCTCGTTCCTCCTGACGCTCAAAGTATCCTCTAATAGCATTGAGGACTCCGTGTACGTCATCTTGAGCATTGACGGGTGCTGGGGCATGAGGGGCATTCTGCGAAGTCGGAGAAGCTGGCCCATAATTAGTGACAGGTGTACGGGAGGACTGGGTTTGCTCTACGATGCGTGGAGCTTCCAAGTTATTATTCGTTTGAACACCTCTCCGAGTGCGTAGACCAATAGCATTGCGACCATGAGCTCCCCGAGTGACAGGACCACTAATCTCTGGAATTGGCTCCATTACTCCTATAATATGTTAAAGACAATCATCGGTTAGAGTCAATCAAGGGACCTAATACACCTACAGGCCCTAGAACCTGGCTCTGATACCATAAAAATTATCACATCCTGGATTTTTTTTTTTTATTTTATATTTTCACACAGGTCAAATAAATAAACATCACTTTATTCATCATCTATAACCATTTATTACAATTCATTTATTCATCAAATTACAAATAGAAAAGTTAACTTCAAGAGTCATCCAAGTGGCTCTACCTAGCGGTAGAGGAAGGTTCGCTCTCCACTGGAATCTGATTTAGTACTAGAGGGAGGCTGCTCTGAAAATCAAAAACAAAGAAAATTCAGCAATGCTGAGTAGGAACCCCAAAAGTCAAATCAAAATAAATACATGATCAAAATTCAATCAATCATCCCATTGGCGTATATCAAGTACCCGAAGGAGCACTCCCCCAACAGCGGATGGAGAGGCTTTATCCTACGGGATGAGTTTGTGTTCTCCCAACAGCGGATGGAGGCAAACTCATATCACACTCCCAACAGCGGATGGAGTGGTGTCCCACACCCGCCAAAGTGGGGACACGTCCCTCCCAACAGCGGATGGAGGAACCGTCCAACCGCCACGTCTGACGGCCCGCTAATCCCCGAAGGGAATCGCCCTACCTGCTCTCGGCAGGAATATAATCTCACACTGGTCATATCCACTTCGGGATGAAATAACATATTTAAAACATCTCTTTCAAAAATCATCAATATCAAATAATATAAATTAACCCTCAATTGACTTGAACTCTAGTTTAATCGATTCAATTGAACTCGATTTACTAGAGCCTAACTGAACTGATCTCTAATCCTTATTTAACTGGTCTGGAACCACCCTAGACTAGTATAATTTAGACTAGATTAAGTTCAATTTAGGTTAAACTAACTTGAATAAGTCAATCAATTCGGAATCACCCTGAATTGATCAAGACTAATCAAGTTTAGTTTAATTCAATCAATATTTGGGCTCAAGTTCAACAATAATATTAGGCTAGATTGAGCCAGTCCATCTACTGGTCATGTGCATTATACATGATTGAGCATGCATTACATAAAACTGGCCCAACCCTGGCCCATGGACTAGTCATAGCAAATACCCATTAACAACATAAATGAAAACATAATAATGCATTAAAAGATAGATGAGGAGAAAAGCTTTAATACAAAGAAATAACATTCTCAATTTAACTAGAAATCATAAGACATTAAAAGAGGGACTAGGAGATAAGTTTTAACACAAGGAGATAGCTTTCTAAATTCAAATAAAAATCATGTTTTTAACACATAAAATTTCAACATATTCTAGTCATATTTTAAATCATTCAGAATAATATATTTTAAATTTTAGATCAAAGAATATCAAAAAGGGATTTTAGATAACATATTCTAGTCTAACAAGATTTTAATCCAGATAAGATTAAAGATAAACTGTAATACAGAAAATATATCATATAAAACATATACCTTTTTAACATATTTAATTCTACAATAAAAACCTTAATCATGGGTCAAATAATATTATGAAAACTTTAACTGATTATTTTAATACAAAAAATTTGACATTTAAAGAATTGATGCACATTTTTCAAACTATAAAACTTTCAACATTTAAAGAATCAAAATAAAAGCTAAAACTTTTAAGAATGGTAGGGAAACCTACCTCTTGTCAATAGGGTGTAACTCCTCGTTCTCTTATCAACAGGGTGTAACTCCTCGTTCCTCCCGCTACCAGGCTCGACTAGGTGAGGAACGAAGGAGAGAGATCCCTCCCCTTTAAATAGGAGGAGGCGAGCCTCTATTAAGGGAAATAAATTTTTAATTTTCGTATTTATAAATTATTTCTATTTAATATACTACCAAATATGATATCATCATATTTGGAATACTTACTAGTTATTTCCTTAATTCATATCAACATATAAGGAAGTAGATTAAGATTTCCTTAAATTATAATAACAAGTAAGGAAAGAAAATCAATTCCTAACTTAAATATTTGATGTGATTACATGAAGTAATACCCTCGAAACCACAACTAATGTCTGTCTTCTCCTCGGCCCAATGACACCAACGTGCCCCAGCCTAATTAAGTACGTGTTAATGACTCTCCACCAATACTTATACCTGCAACACAACCTAACAATCCATCGCGCTTGAACATCCCATGACAACACGCTCCAAAAGTGATATTTTCAAACCACGTCAAGTCCTTGACCTTCATGTCATCACAAACTCTCCAACTGAGCTCATTGAACTCACCACCTTCACTTAAGCTAAAAAATCTCCACACTGGCGCAAAGCCATGTGTGAAGAATATAATGTCCTACTCCATAATTCCACATGGACCCTTGTACTATTTCATCGCCCATAAAATATCATCGAGTATAAGTGGATCTTTCGAATTAAGAGGAACCCAGATGGATCCGTTGCCAAATATAAAGTACGTCTAGTGGCCAAAGGGTTTCATCAACGACATTGTGTTAACTTTATAGAAACATTCAGTCCCGTTGTTAAACCGATGATAATTTGACTTATCCTGAGTTTAGCTATCACAAAAGGCTGGCACATACGATAACTGGATGTTAACAATGCTTTCTTACAAAAGACTCTAACTGAAGATGTTTTTATACAGCAACCTCTTGGCTTCATCCATCCTCAATATCCAAGACATGTTTGTAAACTCCAAAAAGTTATTTATGGACTTCGTCAAGTTCCAAGAGCTTGGTACATCGAACTTAGCTTGTTTTTGGTATTTACTAGCTTTATCAACTCTAAATCTGACACTTCGTTGTTTCTACGACAACAAAATAGAAGTACAATATATCTATTGGTGAATATGGATGACATTATCGTTACAGGCAATAATCCTCAAGTAGTTGACAGATCGATTCTCCATCAAGGATCTAGGAACCTTAAGCTACTTTCTGGGAGTAGAAGCATTATACACGTCTTTAGGATTCTTTCTATCTCAAAGGAAGTACGTTCAAGATCTACTATTAAAGATGAACATACAAAACACCAACAAGGTTGCCACTCCACTCTCTACTATTGAATCACTTAAATTATATGATGGAAGCCCTACTACAGATCCTATACAATACCTACAAGTACTTGGCTCCTTACAGTATTTATCTCTTACACGTCCAGACATCTCGTTTGTCGTTAACAAATTATCACAATTCATGCATCGGACATCCACTATACATTGGTCTATAATAAAACGAGTTTCGCGATATCTCAAAGGGACTCTCAATCATGAACTTCTTCTTCGTAAACACTCATCACTTCATCTTCATGCCTTTGTCGATGCAAGATTAGGCAAGGAACATTGATGATAGAACATCTACGTCATAGTATATTGTCTTCCTTGAAGCAAATTCAATCAGTTGGAGTTCTAAGAAGTAGAAGACAATCACAAGGTCTATAACATAAGTTGAATACCAAGCCATCGCCACCACTACCGTAGAACTTAACTGGGTCACTAATCTGCTACAGGAACTTAATATCAATTCTACCACCACTTCTACAATATATTATGATAATATCGGAGCCACCTACCTATGCGTCAACCCAATGTTCCACTCACGCATAAAACATATTGTCATCGACTTCCACTTCATCCGAGATCAAGTTGTCAGACATCAACTGTGTGTTTCTCATGTATATACAACTGATCAGCTAGCAGACTCTCTCACAAGACCTCTCCCCCACAAAACATTTTCATTACATCGATAAAAAATTGGCATTCTTGACAGAAGCTCAATCTTTGCGAGGGCATCATAGAAGAGAAGATTTCCTCAACTGACTAAGAAAATCTTTCTTAACAGACTAATCATGATAGAGGAAATCTCTCCCTCTACCTGTATAAATGGCTGCTCACTTTAGTGAAATTGATCCATCTTCTTCATCACATCTATCGCATCCTTCATCAGTGAGAATTAGATAATTACATTAACCGAAGGCATAATAAGGTACAAGCACTTGTAGGAAATCTCCAAAACTAATTTTGGAGTGAACATTTTGATTACATAAAGTTGATAGTCAATAATAAGCTAAAACCAAGACAAACATCAACATATTGACGAAATAGTACTAGTTTTCTAGAAAGCACAATTGAAACTGTTGTTGAGTGCTAGATTTTATTATAATAAAGACTTTGCAAAAGCTACGTAAGTTTAGTAGCTCCCCATTAAAAAAGCAAATAATGTGACTAAAATCCTTCGACTAGACAAATTTGCTGGAAAAAATAAACTTCTCAGACACTTGTAAAAAGCAACCTGTCTTGTTGTCCTAAGTCCCAAATATGACACACACACATATATATGTATGTATATATATATATATGTATATATATATATGTATATATATATATATATGTATATATATACGTATATATATATACATTTAAATATATATATACACATATATATACATACACACACACACATATATATATATATATAAGAGAATACTTAAATCTTTTATAGTCTAGTTGTCAACCAAAAGGAGCCAAACAAAGGAGAAAGTTTAATATCACAAATGGCATGTTTGTACTCTAGAACACAATTCTATCAGCCTACTGAACAAATACTATTTATTAATCTCAACAAAAATAGCTTATATAATATCTTAAAAGGACATTATTCTTGAGTTCAAGATGCTTATAAAATGAAATCCTATGTATTGTACTAAATAAAGCACTGAGTCTACATACCAGATGGCCTCGGAAAGCAGTCTGGATCTTGATTGCAGCAATCTCTTCTCTCGATTTACCGGGGAACTTTGTGCGAGTTGTGAGGCTAATGACCTCCCTTGCGGCCTCAGCAGAGGTGACAACAGGTTCCACGGCAGCAGGAGTGGCTACAGAACAGGCATGCTTGCTCTGCTCGGTCTCAATCTCCACTACTTTGTCCTCATCCGGATGAGGCAGAGGCGGAGGAGGAACTGCCTCACGAGCAGTGCATTCTAAGGAGTCGGCAGGACAGGGATCCGGATGTTTGGATGTCCCATCTTCCAGCTTCTTCTTCAATCTCTAGGAAAAAGGAAGAGAAAGGAAGCCTTTTTTCAACAGAGGCAGCTTGGTAACACAGATCAGATAAACACAGGAGGGGAGCAAAATCCAGACCTCTTCTTTCTTCTCCTTGGACTCGGGGCTGAAGACCTTCTTCACGGCACCAAACCACTTCGCCTTCTTCCCCATGTCCTCGCTTTTCTTTCTTGCTCTTCTTCTAAAAGCCGGTTCTTTCTTTGAAGAGAACACTAGAACTCTTTCTTCAACCACACGCACAAGGATCAATGGAATTGCCAAAACTCATATTCCCATAAAAATGTAACCAATGATGCGATCTTTTTTAAAAAAAATTTGATCTTTGCCACAAACAAGAAGCACATTTCAAGATTTCCTCAGGAAAAAAAGGGCTTTTATCAAAAATTTAACGTCCGAGGAGAAAGGGAGAAAGAGTAGACGTACAAATTGAATCGAATTGGGGGAAAAGACAAACTAATCTAGAAGAGAGACACTGATACAGGAGGAGATCGATGGGTGAGGATTCGGAAGAGCTTGTTACCTTGTGGTATCCTCTTTGACGAAATCACTCAGTCCCTCTCCCGTCTTAAACAGTAAGCAGCAAAACCAAGGAACCGGGAGAGCAGAAGGGCTTCCTTCTCCTCCACTCCGAGCGAGGGAGAGAGAGAGAGAGCAGATCGATCTCAGGTAGGAAACCAGATCTGGTGGGTAAAGGAAGAGTAGGGGGATGCACTCCGCCGACGACCACTGTTTGGAGGTTGTGGACCCCTCTCGCCAGATAACACGGCGGTAAGAAGGACGATTTACCAACTTGTTTTTTTTTTACATCTACCTGTCTTATGATTGGCAGATCGGTGCCTTCGGCTGGTGGGTCCCACTCGTAACCGACGTGGATCGACGCTTGCCTCGTCTTTTACGGCTGGTCCAAAACAGGGTAAAACAAGTGGGGGCAGGAAAGAACATAAGCGAGCTGTCGGCTTAGGATATAATTGGATCAGATAACCGCCCAAAACCGGTGTTAAAGCGCGGACACGGGAGACGTGGCAGGACATGGATGGCTCACTGCGGGATCTAGCGAGCTGGACATCGAGATACCGTGTTTCGCGGTGCAGGTATCTACCATCACCAGCGATGATTGGTGGCAGCAAAGCAGAGAGAGACACAGCACCAAACTGGCGAGCTTATTAATTGCCTCGGGCGGTTGGAAGCAGGAGGAGACGGTGAGACCGGTGAACAACAATGGAGGTTAAACCAATGGTGATCAGTAGATAAAGGACAAACCTTTGTGACTTCTTTTGTCACCAGAACATGTGAGATCCTCTCTGCTTTCTGGTGAGGCTCTGCATCTGCCAAACTTGCATCCTCTAATTCAAGGTGTAACCTCTGCTGCTGCAGCAGCACTGGCATTGCACGACTTTGAAGCAATGCTTCCTCCTTGTCAAACCTCACATGAAAAAGAATGATCTTTTAGAAGCCGAGAGGTTGCAGATATGGTTTCCAGATTGAGACAACTCATGTAAATCCCAAGGCTTTGTTGAGAATGATCATAAGCAGAAAACCTTATAATTGGCACCAGATTCCCCTTGGTGATCCTCTATTCTTATGAGCTGCATTTCATGGCAAATCCTCTGTTATCTGCATAAGTTATTGAGCTCTAATGGTTGTCTTGCATCAGTGCTGTAGGAGAAAGAATAAATGAGTTACATTCTGCTGCACTTGATAATGGTATAACATCACTTGGGTCATCTGCAATATGAGAGAAGAGATTTATATCTGAAGTAAAACAAAATTCAAAGAAATTAATTACACTGCTAAGGAAAAGGATAATTTAGACAAAATTAAGTAAGGGGAATATAGGAGTTAGGTGAAGTGATAATATATGATGTTGAATGGAGCTCAGATATGCAAAGAGGTTGATCTTCCATTTGAAGAGTGAAAGCAATGTGTGTGTGTGTGTGTGTGTGTCAATGAAAGGTGAATTAACTAGCAACTAAGCACACAATAATAAATGAGTAGATGCGCCGATCCGATGTTTATTATGCTTCAAAAATGGCAATTTGGTATAAACAACTTATCTGATCATGCTTTGCTTTTATTTTAATTTCATGTTTTGCTTGAAAGAGAAGATTGAATGCATTACAACTCTTCAACTATCACCATTTTGTGGTGGCAAATGACTGAATCCATTCACCCAAGACCCAAAGAACAAAGAAAAAGCTTTTGGTTTCCGAAGAAGCAGAGATATGATCCTTTCCTTTCACTTAAAGAAATGATTCTTGATATGAGCAATTTATGGCCAAAATCAATCTCAAAAGATCAGTTCAAGATCTATTCAAATGTCAATCTGTTGTGCAAACATGGCTGCCAATTATGGTTTGAACCTGTAGCAC
This sequence comes from Musa acuminata AAA Group, assembly GCF_036884655.1. Taxonomy (NCBI): domain Eukaryota; kingdom Viridiplantae; phylum Streptophyta; class Magnoliopsida; order Zingiberales; family Musaceae; genus Musa; species Musa acuminata. Next base: position 35,797,045 of record NC_088329.1, on the reverse strand, counting down.
ACTTAACATCCAGTTCAAGATGCCACAATTATTGCATATGTGGGTGTAAACAGAATCAGATGAAGAAGGATTGACAAGAGAAAGAAGCTCATCCCAATCTTCCTGTTCTTGTCCTGAGCAAAACAGGAACACTTTTGGAATCTTTTTTCCAGGGCCTTGTTCTGGGCAAACTTGTTTGGTACCTGATCACAGCATGATCAAAAGAATACAAGTGATTCATTTGGAGAGATGTGACAAAAGATTCCAAGTAAACTGGTCAATTTTTACAGATAAAGACATATCATGAATCTTACTGATTGTTCCAAATACTAGACTTGGATTGCAAATGCCATTCCAACAACTAAGATAGATCAATTAAAGAATGTCTTAAGATGATTGGTGACATGTAGTTTTCTGAACTTGTATGAAAAGGACTGGATTCCATATTTACCAGATTGCTTCCAAAAACAAGATGGAAACTGGAAAGGATCTTTAAAATGCATTAAATGTGAGTAAAGTTTCATTAACCAGAGTTCATGAAATAATTCTGCTGACTAGGATGCAGAGAACTGCTGAACTCTTTCAGTGTCAGACCTATACAGTTTCTACTTGAGTCTCGCTCTAATCGGATTCTCCCAGAGAACTCTTTCTCTCTCAATCCAAATGACCCTAGCCAAAAATTTGTCTGAGCAAGAACACATGAGATATTCCTCTCATGATAACAAGAGCGGATGATCCTCTATCGATACTTAATAATCCTCGTAAGGTTGATTGTCACTCTCGATGATCGATTGTGCTAGATTTGGAACTTTCAAACCTATAAGTCTGGTATTAAAGAATGGAGTACTCATACAAGATATCCTTGGTGCCTCAAGTCTAAGGATCAGGTACACCATTAGGACAATGAAATCGTTGTCTGATAATGAGGTATTATTAACCATCCAGCATTCCGTGAGCGAATCAATTAGTGAACTCATTCTCCAATGAGCACCTACACTGTAGCCATAGTGTCCTCACATAAGCAGCTATGAGACTAGTTGCCTTCATCATATGGATGGGTATATAGTACACCAGTCTATCCGGTTATCTCGATGTCCCTCTCGAGTAACCTATGACTAGGATTATTTAGGGTCTATGTTTAAAGGTGAATCAGTCATATTATCGTGATCTCATCATGATCTGATTCTTATTGCATAGATCCATAGATATCACAATATATATATATATATATATATATATGTGTGTGTGTGTGTGTGTGTGTGCGTGTGCGCGCGCGCGCAACAAGCAATATAAAGTGATAAAATATCAAAATATAATAAAAAAAGAATGCGTATTATGTCACATGTGTCATCACTCACGTGATTGACTTATATGACACCTATGACTAGCACTATGAAGACTAGAGCTAGAGGGGATAGTTTCAACACATATACCTATATCTAAGTCTTTACACATTTTGAGGTTTAGCCCTTTTCTTGCTGAGTTCCTGAAGCCTCTTTATCCAATTTGTCTTGCTATCGATTGAATCTCACTAAGCATGCATAGCTCAAGAGATAAGTTGACGAGCTGCTTCATAAGTGGTTCATATAAGAAAGCCTTAATTCTTTGTGTAGTACATGCCCTTCTCACCCGTGAAAATGGATGGTAGCTATGGAGCCATCAAGAAAATCACTATCAAATGCCGATTTTGCATCTCTTGGTTAGATGATATGTTAGACCTTTTGACTGATTCTAAGTGGTTTACCATGATTGATCTGTTACTACCAAATTAGAATCTAACCTAGCGATAAGTGAAAAATTACCTTCAAGACTATAAAATGGTCTCTACGAGTGGCTAATTATATCATTTAGTCTCACCAATGCCCCTTCCATACTTATTAGAGCCATAACCTAAGTTTTTCGACTTTATCTTGGGGAGTTTTTTATTCTTAACTTTAATGATATTCTTATTTTTTTAGTAAAACTCAAGAGGAACACCTACAAAACCTTAAATTAACTTTGAAAGTCTTTCAAAAGGAAAAGCTCTATTTAAATCTCAAAAAATATTCATTCCTTACCAACAAATGTCATCTTTCTTATATCCATAGTATTTGTTGAAAGATTTAGAGCTAACCCAAAAATATGAAAGTCATTCGACTGAATCTACCACCCTCATTGAAATCCATGGCTTAGTGACTTTTTTATTATAGGTTCATATGTAATTTCAGTACTGTCATAACTCCCATCACAGATTATATTAGGGAATGTGAGTTTACATATACCAAACCTACTAGCAAGATCTTTCGGGACATCAAGACTCGAATGACCAAAGCCTCGGTACTTAGATTATCATATTTCTCTAAATTGTTTAAATAGCATGTGATGCGTTGAGGATTAGTATCGATGAAACTTTGAGTCAGGAGGGACATCCAATGACCGTCTTCAACGAAAAGCTAAATGAAGCTAAAAGGAGATACTCTACTTATGATAAAGAATTTTATATCACTGTATATGCCCTTAGGTATTGAAAACACTATCTTCTATATCATGAGTTTGTTTGGTATAGTTGATGAGGGTGATAATTACGATAAGACTTACGTGACACCCGCTGACGTCCCGCGTCCCTGCTGGGCTGACAGCGCGTGGCTGACATGGGTCGTAACGCCAACCTAGGCCCATTAACGACCGCTCAGGCTTGACACCGCACGTCACGCTAATAGCGATATCAGACGTCATCAGAAGGTACGATCCTACCCCCTGCGAGCAGGCACATTAGGTAGCACCGAACTCCCCTATAAATACCCTTGCATTCTAAACGGAAAGGAGGAGAGAAAAACAAACAACTCCCACGATCATCGACTAACTTAATCATCAGAGGGGTCGGGTCGAGCATCCCGACCTGACCTACGTGCAGGGACGAAGGCGAGGTGCCTCTCTCCGGGCGCGTTGGCAAGGAGCCCCTTCCTAAAGGAAACGACGACCCGTCATCCAGACCCGAACCAAGCCGCGTCGGCCCCGAGGCCACGGCTAAAAAGTTGTTTACACCAACATTATGGCGCTAGAAGGAGGGCCGATGTTGAGGGACCGCCAGGCTGACTCGGCCGAACCCGTAGTCGAGGGGGCGCATTCGGTCGGGGCTCCAGGGGAACATTCCCCGCGGACGGGTCTCCGTAGCAAACACCCCGCCACAACTTCAAAGCGCTATTAGCGGATCTTCAACGACCAGGGTTTGTTGCCGCCCGACGCCCCCTCCGCCGAACCATCGCCCGTCTTGTCCGAGGCCTTTCTCGACCTCACCCATCAGGTCCAAGTTCTAACTGGTATGGTACAGTCCATCATTCCACTCGTCTCCGGAATGCTACACTCGTCGGCCACCAAACCGGTGCGACAGCAGGAGTCGCGCCTGCTCAGGCTCAGGCGCGGCCCCTGGAGCTTTCCACTTCGCCTCGAGTCCCGTCGTCCCCACTTAGGGATCGAGTTACGGCGGACCGGAGAGGCCACGCCCAACCCGAGGTCTTTCCTTCGGCCTCGATGGACTCCCTGCGAGCCCAGTTGCTCCTCGTCAGTCAACGGCTTGACGAGGTACAGAAGGAGGTCCGCAGGTCAAGAGGAGAGCTCGGAGAGGACGTACATCAGGGATCCCCATTCGTCCCCGAAATACGGGATCAGACAGTCCCACAGAACTTTCGTCTCCCCTCTCTGGACACATACGACGGCTCCACAGACCCAGTGGACCATGTAGCCGCCTTCCGCACCCAAATAGCACTATATGGAACTTCAGACGCTCTGATGTGCAGGGCGTTTCCCACAACACTAAGGGGACCAGCCCGCACGTGGTATGGCGGCCCGAGGACCGGGACGGTCGCCTCATTCGACCAGCTCGCTAGAGACTTCGAGCTCAACTTCTTATCCAGCGCACGACTGAAACCGTCCGTTGCCTTGCTTCTCGGACTACACCAGAGGGAGGACGAGTCCCTCTCCCACTTTGTGAACCATTTTGCCACACAGATCTGAGGATTATCCGACGCTCACCCCTCTCTATTGATGTAGGCGTTCATGGCGGGACTGCGACCTTCTCGATTCTTCTAGTCTCTCGTTGAGAGACCCCCCTCCGCGGTACCTGAGATGCTTCAGCGGGCAAACTAGTTCGTCGCGGCTGATGCTTGGATGGCCGAAAAGTAGGAAAAGCACACTAGGGTTAGACCGGAGCCGGCTCGTGGGCAGCAGCCTGCCGCGACTAGGCGCAGGCTGGACCAATCCGACCTGCCCGCTCCGAGGCCTCCTCTGCCCCCCCTAGGCGCATCTCGAACGAAGATATTTCTCTAGATAAAGGAGAGAGGGTTGCTCAGGGCTCCCGTTCCGATGAAAAACCCGCGAGAGCTCGCCGACCAGTCCAAGCATTGCCGCTTTCACAGGCAAAACGGGCACGACACCGAAGACTGTCGCGAACTGAAACGACAAATCGAGGAGCTTGTTCGCAGGGGTCACCTCAGTCGGTATGTCCGACGTAACGAGGAGCCCTCGCCTCTCCCGGAGGGCCCCATGGAGCGCCACATCGATGTCATCACCGGAGGACCGGCGGCTGGGGGAACCAGTATGTCCGGGAGAAAGGCATACACCCGTTCCGCCAAGATTGACGCTCCCCAACGTGGTCCCGACCCCAAGGTCGCATTCCCTCCCGAGGATGTCAAGCCACCGGAGCACGACGACGCGCTTGTGATAATGGCTCGAATCGCTAACTCCCAGGTGAGGAGAATCATGATCGACACCGGGAGCTCAGCCGACGTGCTCTATCTGGATGCCTTCCAGAAGTTGGGGTTAACCAAAGAATCCCTGAAGCCCATCTGCTCGGCGCTCACGGGGTTCACCGGCGATTTGGTCTCACCATTGGGGACTGTTACCTTGCCCCTCACCTTGGGAGCGCCGCCCAGAACAAAGACGGTGATGTCCACCTTCTTGGTGGTAGATATTCCTACTGCTTACAATGCCATCCTCGGCCGCCCCACCCTCAACAAAGTCAGAGTTGTAGTCTCCACCTATCATCAAATGGTGAAGTTTCCTACCTCGCCGGGACAGGGGAAGTTTGGGGAAGCCCCCGAGAGTCCAGACGATGCTACTTGACAACGGTCTCACTGCACAAAAGGGTGAGGACCGACCAACCTCTAGAAGACCCGAGAGAAGAGAAGCGGCCGACACCACACCCGGAGCCGATGGCGCCCACATGCGACGTGTCGTTGATAGAGGATCGCCCGGATCGGACGGTCCAGGTCAAGTTGAAACTCCCCGGGCAAGAACGAGAGCAGCTCGTCGGTTTCTTACAGGAGAACGCCGATGTCTTCACCTGGTCGCCATCCGACATGACCAGCGTTGACCCAGAGACCGCCCAGCATCACCTGAATGTATCACCTGATGCCCGGCTAGTAAAATAGAAACCACGATGCCAAGCCCCCGATAGGCAACTCGTCGTCCGCGAAGAGGTGGAGTGACTCTTAGCGGCTGGCTTCATCGAGGAAGTCAAGTACCCGTGATGGTTGTCTAATGTAGTGCTGGTAAAGAAATCTAATTGGAACTGGAGGATGTGTGTTGACTATACGAGTCTCAATCGGGCATGCCCGAAAGACTGCTATCCCCTCCCAAGAATCGATCAACTGGTCGACGCAACTACCGAGCATGCCCGCCTGTCGTTCATGGATGCCTTCTCCGGCTACAACCAGATCAGAATGGCACCCGAGGACCAAGAACACACGGCTTTCATCACCGATCTGGGGGTGTATTTCTACAAAGTCATGTCGTTTGGGCTCAAAAACGCAGGCGCCACCTACCAAAGGGCCGTGAACAAGATGTTCGCCGCTCAAATCGGGCGGAATGTCGAAGTCTATGTCGACGACATGATCATGAAAAGTCGCATGGCGGCAGACCACCTGACCGACTTGGCCGAGACATTCTCCACGCTCCGGAGGTATGGCCTGTGGCTAAACCCAGCAAAGTATGTTTTCGGCGTCAGTTCAGGAAGGTTCCTCGGATTCATCGTGCATGAAAGAGGAATCGACGTGAATCCGGAAAAGGTTTAGGCGGTCATCAGCATGCAGGCCCCTCGAACAATCAAGGACTTGCAGCGACTAAACGGATGGCTTGCTGCCTTATCCTGGTTTCTATCTTGGTTTGGTGATCGTTGCCTCCCCTTCTTCCGGGCGTTAAAGAACCCTAAGGACTTTCGGTGGACGGCGCAGTGTGAAGAGGCTTTTGGACAAGTCAAGCGGCACCTGGCCAACCTCCCCCGCCTTGCTTCGGTTACTCTCGAGGAAAAGCTCAGCGTTTACTTGGCCGCCTCCCAGCACGCGGTCAACTCCGTCCTAACCAAAGAGGCTTCCGGGGAACAACTACCGGTCTACTACATCAGCCACGTCCTGAACGGACCCGAGGAGCGGTATCCGCCACTCGAAAAGCTCGCTTTGGCGCTCGTGCTGGCATCTCGGAAACTACGCCCTTACTTCTAGGCTCACCCGATTGAGGTAATCACTAACCAGCCGCTCCAGTAGGTTTTGTCTAAGTTTGATGTTGCAGGACGGCTCGTCAAGTGGTCGGTAGAGCTCAGAGAATTCGACATACTGTCACGGACTTAGCTGGATTTGCCTAAGTCGTGCGGCACCCTTGCGTGTCCGTCCGCAAGGGTCAGCCTCCCCGAAGCCTCCCATTGTCCCTTAGGACCACCAAAAGAGAGAACAGGTTAGAGAGAACGCCTCAATCGGGATCCACAAGCAAAGATCTCCGAAAAACACTTCATAGACATTGCAAATTACAAACAGACTTTACAAGCTCTGAATAGTGGTACAACAAAGGGTAAAATGATCCATTACAGACCGAAAATCTCTCGCACGTGTCCACATGACAACCTTTATTTACAAGCCTAAAGAGGCCACCAACCCAACTAACATGGGACTATTAAGCCTTCGGCCGCCCCTCTACCTGCTGTACAAGGCATGAACATGCCAAACGACACGGACATGTATAAGCATTACATCGAACACCTTGTTTAGAAGTTTGTCCTTGACATTCTCCTCCACTTATTCCTTCGACGTCCTCGTTGAAGCCTTTGTGAACACTGCAACTCTTCGCCTTTGCTGAGTCTTCAATCTTCTGCTCCAGCTGCAATGCGCCTCCTGACTCCCAACTGCTCTCCGCTGCTGTTTTTGAGTAGTTGAACATTTGATCTGCCATGCTGCTTCAACTCGCCAATGACTCTAACTCTGGTGTGGGGTTGGCTGAGTTGTGTTGATCCTCGTTGATTCCTGCGGATCCACCAAATGAAGGAAAAGACTATCCTTACTACGCCAGTCTCTCAAAATTTCCACATGCTACTTGAACTGGGTGGATGCTTATTGGAGCTTTAACGAGCATCGCCTCGCAAACTTCTGAAGTTTTGGGTCCTTCCTCCACAAAATCTGCTCATTGACTCTTCTTTCAGTTAGTTGTCATATCCAAGTAGGTTCGCATCACTTCCGCTTTCGATTGGCATTTCGTTAGGAAATGAAGCGGACAATCTACTCTCAGTAGCACTGATCACCGTTGGTGAGGATTTGACAGCTATTGTCTTCCATTATCTTCGAAGAGTCTTTGAACTTGTGCAGAGCTCCTCTGCTGGATAGATAAGAGAATTGGGGTACTCGGTTTCGCCCATCCTCTTAAGAGTTGAGAAGGCAAAGGTTACTTGACTTCGCCCGCCTCCTCGAGGTTGTACTCCATGCATCGAGCTGGTTACTGGCCTTCGCCTGCTCTTTGCTCACACTTCTGAAGCACTTGAAGTGTTTGCACTCCTTGCGTTGAGTTAGTTACTGTGATTCACCTTCTCAATGCCATCGAACTTCTGGAATGCGGGAAGTTTTCACCCCAACTTGGAGTAATTCTCTTATAGATGAGGTCGCCTCTGGGATTGTACCGTCTTCTCCATCAACCCTGCTGCCTACTCCACTGAGTAGCAAAGGTACAGCACCGCATACTGCTTGCTTCGTTCCTTGGTCGTGCACTCTTGCATGACCCGAAGTCCTTCACTTACGGCTATCTTGATGAGAAACTTGTTGACACCGGTCTTACGAAGTTTCTTGGCCTTTGCCCTTCAGCCTTGTCTCGGTACTTGGAGATTGCCTCTGCATACTCCACCTCCTCGGCCCCTTTCACGACCAAGCGCTCTCCCTCCGTGAGAGCAAGGGATTAATGACTTTCACGGAAGTCCCACCTTTACGGTACCATGGCGCTGCCATGCCCATGGCCATACTATCCGTCTCCTCGCATCTACATCCCTTTTCTTCACGATCAGTAGATATGTCTCCGTGGCACTCCTTTGAGTCCACCTCCATTCCGACTGATGCTTGATTTTGGGTAGCTAAGTCCCTCTGGACTTGTCGTCGCTTCCTCGCCCCTTTCGACCCCCTGCTTCAACACCTCTGTGTTCTCCAAGCAGCTCCCTCTGGTCGATGGAAAGACAAACTGCAACTCCCATGCATGGCCTCTGCCATCACATTATAAGGTTTGCACCGATTCTGCTCTCCCTAGCTTCCTTGATAGCAACGTTCGCTTACTCGACCTTGTCCTCTGACTTGTCGGGCTCCCTTAAGCGAATATGAGCTCTGGAGCAGTCCAACTCTCTAGCTGCTTCGATCATACCTCTGCATGATCAAGTCCCTCCCATTGAACTCACTGGTACTTGCATTCGAACTTTTCCCTTGGTGGAACCCAGCCCCCATATGCTGATGACCAAGGTTTTCATCCGATGAAAAATTCGATGCACGCCCGGAAGACCCGCCTCTGCGGTACCATGGCCTTCACTCCTTGAATCCATAGCCCTTCTTGCTGTCGTGTTGTTCACCAAAGCGGAGCTCCCAGTAGCTCCCGATCATACCTCCATATGATCTCATCCCTCACGGGACTAGATCGTGTGTATCGCATTGCCACGAACTGTTCCACAACGATCCGCTGCACCATGTCACCTCCTGGTGACATCTCCATTGCATTCTGATCCTTGTAGAATAAACTCGAATTGTGAACCCTCCATGTGTAGCCTCTACCAATACATCGCAGGGTCTCTTCCACCTTCGATTTTGTTCGCTCCTTTGGCAATCGACCTTCATCCACCAACTCTTGGGTCACACCTAGACGAAGCACCGCTCTAGGACAGTCCATCGCCTAGTAGCTCCCGAAGTCCACCGACTTCGCTGTAATTTGTGCACCATTGCCTGGATCCTGGGCCTCTGCCCCTACCAGCACAATCTCCGCTGCGCACCGCTTCCTTCATGGCAACTTGAATGGCAACACTGTGGCATATTCTTCAAGAGTACCTGCCTCTACATCCTCTTGCCCCGTGCTAAGGCCTTCTGAACTCAACTTCGCCTCCGCAAATTGAGTCACCTTAGTTCCTCCCTCAAATGCTCCTGCGAGATAAGGTGCATGTGCCCAGAAGCTCCCTTCATCTTTGGCACCATGCAAGATGAGTCTGCTCCGTCAGAATGAAGGACCCATTGAACAACATAATCCTACTCTTACCTCTGCAAGAGTTCATGTCCTTGACCTTTGTCTAAGGAAAGCACTATGCCTCTGCTCCATGTTCCAACTTCTCTGCTGGCTCCCTTCATGCGGCTTGGGTACTTCGCCAAGTTACACCCAAGTTGCTCCGCTCCTCGTTTTCGCATTGAATCGATGGTGGCCCTCGCGCTCACCATTCCACGGGTCAGCCCTCCCTTGAGTCCGATCTCCACATCGACTCCAAGTGTGCCTTCATTTGTGTTGCTCCCCCACTTGATCTCGCAATGCATCCACCAATGCATTCTCTCGAGCGAGATCATGCGACGACTCCTCGCCGCTTGCTCAGTCCATCGAGCTTCATGGAGTTGTTGTTTGTTGAGGTACTCCTCCTCAACTTGTGAGGTCCATCTCACATGATTCTCCCTCTGGAGAGCCGGGACTTACCCCTCCTGGATAACCGTCCCATTGGAGCAATATCTCTCTTCGTTTCGGAGACCACCATCCCCTTGGACTACTCCGATCTGCTGAACAAATTGTGCATTGTTCTGCCTCCTACAAACGCACTTGCTAGATTGCGACTCCACGTCAATATAGCCCCCGCTGCACCACTCAAGGCCTAGCAACATGCTGAACTCGTTGCACACTTCAGCCTCCTACGGACGTATCCTTCACATGCCGAAGAGAAAGTTTCAATGCTCCATGGCGCCGAGTCTCGGCCGCCTTGGGATGGCCACGAACACTCCATCGTTCGCATACAAGCCCATGCATGAGTACCGAATTCTTTGAGTTAGCAATTCCCCTCACCTCTGTGAGCTTTGCACAACTCTTTCGATCGCTGAACAACTCATTCCACCTTGCATGGTCTCATTCTTGCCAAGCGCCTCGCTTGCCTAGAGCACCATCAAGTATAGTTGTCAACGTTGAGCCGTAGCTCACCATCAAGCTGGCCCTTGAAATGCAGGTGGACGCCATCCACGTCTTCACTGACTCACAGCTCGTCGCCGAGCAACTTAGCGGTGGGTACGAAGCCAGGGAACCGACCATGGCAAGGTACTTGGCAGAGGTAAAAAGCCTAGCCTCCAACTTCTCCCACTTCATGTTATCCAAGATGCCGAGGAGCCAAAATGAACGAGCCGACGAGTTGGCGAAGATGGCTTCAGGACCAGACCACGGAAACCGCTTCGAGGTTAAAGATCTCCCATTCCGCACCATCTCAGTTTCGGCTATAACTCCGGCCGAAGCGCGTGCCACGTGGGTACAGGAGATGTTGCTCTTCAAACGCAACAGGATTCTTCCCAACGACGAAGCCGCAGCGCGTCGCATTCGCCGAATGCAAGCATGGTATTTCGAGGTGAACGGATGGCTCTACAAGCGATCCTTCTCACAGCCCCTGCTGCGATGCCTCGAGCCTGACGAAGCAAAGGCAGTCCTCGCCGAGGTCCACGAGGGGATCTGCGGGGAGCATATTGCTGCTCGGACCTTGGCCTACAAAATCCTTCGTCAAGGATACTACTGGCCCACCATGTCCCGAGATGCCAGAATCTACGTGCGGCGTTGCGTGCCCTGCCAGAGGCACGCCCGAACGCCCAGGCAACTAACGGTCCCCTTGTCCCCCATCGACTACGCGTGGTCGTTCGCGCAATGGGGATTGGACCTCTTCGACCCTTTTCCACCGGCGTCGGGGCAACGACGATACATTGTCGTGGGCGTGGATTACTTCACCAAATGGACCGAAGCCGAGCCACTAGCAACGATCACGGAGCGGCAAGTGGAGAAATTCATTTGGAAAAACATCGTGACTCGATTTGGCTTGCCTGAAGCCATCATCACGGACAACGGATCCCAGTTCACCAGTGCTCGGTTCTAGGAGTTCTGTGCGAACTACGGGATTCAGCTGAGGTTCAGCTCTGTGGACCATCCCCAGACGAACGGGTTAGCCGAAGTCACTAACCGATCTATTCTAAATGGACTCAAGAGGAGAGTGTCAGCGGTCCAATCAGCTTGGGTGGACGAGCTCCCCAGTATCTTGTGGTCCTTGTGGACCACCCCCAAGGCCACGACCGGAGAATCCCCTTACAACCTCTCATTTGGGACCGAGGCTATCTTGCCTCCCGAGATGGTTTTCCCTACCCCGAGGACGGCAAGCTATGACGAACGAGTATCGGCCCAGGGACTACGAGTCGATCTCGATCTGCTTGAGGAGCGACGCGCTAATGCGCACCCGAAAGACCTCTCCTATAAAAGGGCCATCGCTAGAATCTATAACCGCAAGGTGCGGCCTTGGCCAATTAAGCTGGGTGACCTGGTCTTACGCAGGGCCGAGGTTAGCGACCCGACCTGAGCACATGGGAAGTTAGCTCCCAATTGGGAAGGCCCTTATCGGGTGATCGAAATTGTTAGGGTCGGTATGTGCCGACTCACGATGATGCAGGGCCACGCTTTGCCAAGGACTTGGAACTCGTAAAACCTCAAAAAGTTTTTCCCGTAATACGATGAGCTGGGATGCAACAAAAGCAGGAGTTATGTTAACAAAAGCTAGTACAACACAACGCATTAGTAAAAGGCAAATCACAAGACAAACGAGTACGATGAGGATAAAAACAGCCATATTATTTTCAAGAAGCGCATTACATTACACACCCGAACAACAAAAAAAAGGGAAAGGAAAAAATATGTACAGACAAGTCTACATTTATGCCTTTGGAGCGTCGGGGCTGTCATCAAATGGGACATCATCCAGCATGTCGACGCTCATGTCCTCGGGGAAGGAGTCGAAAGGATCCTCCGCGACCTCGAGGCCGGGGTGGCGCGCCTTGAAGCGGGCGAGGGCAATCCGGTACCTGTATTCGTATGAAACTCGCCCAGTTCGAACAAGGCCAAGTTGAAAGCCCGATGAATCTTTGTAGTCCTCGATCAGTTTCTTGTCCTTCTCCGGCCTCTGGCGGATCTCGACGGCTAGGGCCTCGGCAGCCCCCCGCGCTTCAGCACGCGACTCTTCCAGCCGACGGATCAGCTCGACCGACTCCCCCCTTGCCGAACGAGCCTCGGCCACCGATGCCTTCAGATGCATCTGAAGCTCCTTATTCCGCTCCTCGGACGCCTTGAGCTCGGACCGGAGGCGCGTCGCCTCTGCGTCCAAATCCGAGGCGCGCTGCTCGGCTGCCGCGACCACCTCAGGAGCTGCCCCGGCGCGGACCTCCTCCTCCTGCTTTCGGAGGTCAGCATTGCGGTCACTCAAGATGTCGATGACCCGCCCCGCGTCGCGAACGCGGTCCATCAGCGCCGCGGCATAGTGAGTGCCCTACAAACAAACGAGTTAAAACAAGAGTTATCCGAACACATGCAACCGAACCAGCGGAATGACACTTACCCACAGCAGCGACTTAGCAGACCTGACAAGAAGAACCTCCGAGGGTAGAGTATACAGATCCCGAGCTATGTCGGGATGGAGCCCTCCGCGGATAAACCCGGCCGCGGAATCCCCGTCGGCCCACACCCGGCTGCCCCGGGAAAGGCCTTCCTAGCGGGCCGTCAGCGGGTCGGAGGGCTCGCCCGGAGGAAGATCACCCATCGCTCGCGCCTGGTAGGGCTCGTCCTCCCCCCGAGCTTGAAGGCGACAAAGCTCGCGGATGGAGGGCTCTCGAGGGGCCTTCCCCGCCGCCTCCCTACTCGTGCCGGCTTCACCCCGCCCGAGGCTTTTCCTGGCGCGTCCGGCTAGTGTAACGATAGCCCCCGCTGGTTGAGCCGCTGACTCCCCAGAGGCTTTTGCCGAGGAGGTCTTCGCCTTCTTCCGAGGGCGACCGGCCTCAACATCCACTGGGGCCTCTCTCGAGCCAACCCTCGCCTCGGCCGGCGAACGAGTGGACGGGGCCGTCGAGGTCTTCCCCCCACGAAGGTCTCGGAGAACCACCATCTCTGCGCAAAAGCACCAACATTGGTCAGCTGACTAGTTAATCCCTAATAGAAACCCTAAAGCTACCCCTTAGGGCATACCTCGAGGCATCGGGCTAAGACCCGCCTCGACCAACCACTGCTCGGACATACTCCGGATTGCTCTTGAGGCTGGAAGGATTTCTTTAAGCCTCCGGAGCTCTCGGCGCTCCCCATCATCCAGACTCGGGGCAGTGTTGTCTATCACGCGCGTCGCCCATCGAAGCCCGAACCCCCAGTCCTCCAGGCGACTGACGAAAAAGAAGCACCCCTTCCATCCCTTATTACTGGAAGGAGCCCCGCTCACTCGGAAGCCCGCTCGGGCGGACAGATAGTAGCCCCCCGACCCCTTGGAAAGCCGGAAACAAGAAAGGAGGGATCATGTCGGGGTGATGTTAGCGCAGTGACACTCCCCCAGGAACGCCACCAGATAGCGCCAAGAGTTGGGCATCATCTGAGACGGGGAGATACGCCACCATGAGATACATGAAGTTATGATGGGGTGCAAGGGGAGGCGTAACCCGGCCTCAAAAGCATCAAGGGTAAGGGCGAAACCCCTGGGAATCGGATCGTACGCCCGTTGGCCGGGCTCGGGAGCATGGAGGGCAAACTCCTCCGGGATGCCGTAGAGGTCCCGGAGGCGACTGAGCGTCGACTCGCTCACGGTGGAGTCGAGGTCATGTGGCCACATCAGGGCCTCAAGGGCCTGGGCCGCCTTTTCGTCGGAAGACGAGTTGGGGTTCGACACAACCGTCGTTTGCTCATCTTTAGCCAAGGAAGAGGGTGAAGAGGAAGGGGAAGAAGCACCATCCTTACCGACCTTTTGGAAAAGAAGAAGAGCGATCGGCGCAAACGAAATGATGGAGTACGAAGCGGCAGAATAGAAACAAGTGAGGAGACTTTCGAGGGGCTAGCTGCACATTATTTATAGACAAAATCCCGCCAAAAACATCGACCCTTTCTCTTCTCAGGCACGTCGCATCGGGATGACGCAAACGTCATTCCGCCATAAATATAGCTTGACATAACGACCAACAGGCACGTTACGCGTGGCAAACAACGGGCTTGAGTCCCCGGTCTTCTAGAAAACTGGCGATTCATGAAAAGGTTCATCCCCTGGACTTCCGAACAGACCAAAAGTTACCCGGCCACCCGCACCTCCCGCAACACAACGTAACAGATCCAATCGAAGTAGCTCCTCGGCGGTAGCTGCCTGTGTCGTGCTCTTCGGCCTCATGTCGCTTGAAACCACACCTGCGCAGCCTGCTTGCCCAAGTTCAGCTCCTCGGCAGCAGCCGCCTGTGTCATGCTCTTCGGCCTCGTGTCACCCGAAACCACACCTGCGCGGCCTGCTCGCCCGAGTTCAATTCCTCGACAGCAGCCGCCTGTGTCGTGCTCTTTGGCCTCATATCGCCCAAAACCACGCTTGCGCGGCCCGCTCGCCCGAGTTCAGCTCCTCGACCCACCCGCCTGAGTCGTGCTCCTCGGTTGCACGTTATCCAAGGCCATGCCTACACAGCTTGCTTGCCCGAGGGGGCCACCACCCCTACGGCCAAGCCCAATCTGACCTACGAGTCATTCTTCGAGGTTTCTCGACCACTCACTACCCAGCACCGTAACGGCACACCCGACCTTCCTCGATTGCCAAGCGCCACGATCTCCACGCCCAGAGCGGCGAACTGGCCTTCGACCGACGGAGAAAGTTCTTTAAAACTGAAGCCATGCCTCAGACCCCTCCTTTTCGGCAACTGACGCATAGCTTCCTTTGGGGGGGGGGGGGGGGGGGGGGAGTATGATGAGGGTGATAATTACGATAAGACTTGCGTGACACTCGCTGACGTCCCGCGTCCCTGTTGGGCTGACAGCGCGTGGCTAACACGGGTCGTAACGCCAACCGAGGCCCATTAACGACCGCTCAGGCTCGACTCCGCACGTCACACCAATAGCGATGTCAGACGTCATCAGAAGGTACGACCCTACCCCCTGCGAGCAGGCACATCAAGTAACACCGAACTCCCCTATAAATACCCTTGCATTCTAGACGGAAAGGGGGAGAAAAAATAAACAACTCCCACGATCATCGACTAACTTAATCATCAGAGGGGTCGGGTCGAGCATCCCGACCCGACCTGCGTGCAGGGACGAAGGCGAGGCGCCTCTCTCCGGGCGCGTTGGCAAGGAGCCCCTTCCTGAAGGAAACGGCGACCCGTCATCCGGCCTCGAACCAAGCCGCGTCGGCCCCGAGGCCACGGCTAAAAAGTTGTTTACACCAACATATATATATATATATATACATATACATATATATTTATACATATATATATATATATATACATATATATATATATATATATACATATATATATATATATATACATACATATATATATATATATATACATACATATATATATGTACATATATATATATATACATATATATATATACATATATATATATATATATATATACATACATATATATATATATATATATATATGTGTATGTATATACATATATATATATATATACATATATATATATATATACATACACATATATATATATATATATATATATATATATATGTATATATATATATGTGTGTGTCTGTGTGTATGTATGTATGTATATATTTACATATACATATATATATATATATATACATACATACATATATATATATATATATATATATATATATATATATATATATATACTTATCCATATATATATATATATTTGTATATATATATATATATACACACACATCAAATTTAAGCAAGCTATGTATGGTTACCACGTGCATCGCACGTGCTCAGCGGACCGAACACGGCATTTGAAGATTTAAGTCGGCGACTTCCCGCCCTCAAACCTCTCGAAACCAACACGAGAGCTCGAGGGACCGAGAAGAGTCGGAGGAGCCACAAGCCGTGGGAAGACAGAATCGACGTCTACGACTCCGTTCTCCTTCCTCTCCTCATTCGTTCCTCCTCTTCTTCTCGGGATTCTCAAACCCTCACCTCCCCGCCTTCCCTGCGGCCCTTCTCCCACTTACTCCCCCTCCTACTAAAACCCTCACTCTCTCCTCCGACCCGTCGAGGAGTCTCCTCCCTTGCAAATCCCCGGCCTTGTCGGCTTCGTGCAGGCGTCAGACCACCAATATTGCCCTTTCTTTCGCGATCGGTGCACGGATGATGGCGGACTGAATCTCGACGACGACGATGGGGATTTCAAGCTCATTCCGTGGCTGTGCGCGTTAGGGTTTCAGGGTATGCCTCTGCCTCCCGACTATCATCTGCGTGGCTTCGGTTAGGGGAAAATTGCAATCGGGTCTACCCGATTGGTTCTTGGACAGCTGCAGGTTGTTGTCTTGCAGACCTGCCTAGGCATTTGATTTGTTCTCCATGGTGTTGATTGGCTTGGTGGATTGATCATCGGGTGGTAGGGATCGTCGAATCCTGCTCCCCAAATGATCTGGGACACCCTGTGTTTCTAACACTGAACGTACAGACGGATCTTCGGATGAAAGTTGCGTCATCATTCTTATTGCAGAAACCCTACTTTGATTGAGAAGGAACCCCTTTTTAGTATCCGACAGGCATTAGTAGAGGCTTTGTGGAGTCCTCTCGGATTACAATCTCAGTGGCAGTAATCTCTTGGCTTCGTCCTCATTCGCAAGCAGGTTGCAAATACTCATCAGAATCTGTCTTTGAAGTGCCATTTTAATTCTTTAGCTTTCTGCCTAAGTCCAATTTGATTGAGACAGTGAATTCTCTGTTGTTTCGTCTTGAATTGATACTTTCATATGCTTAGAAATAAAACGACTTCAGGTGGCTGCTTCTTGTCCAGCTAAAAGAATGTGGTGACTAGAAAATTGATCTGCCTTTTGATGTTTCTATAATTTCAGGTAAATTGTCGCTGTTACATCATTTCTCTCGCAGTTAAGTTCCTATTCGAATTGACCTATCACACTCCATTGTATATATTGTTGGTCCCTATCAACAAAACTTGGGATTTTACTGCTGAAATTTCTTTTATCGATATACCTCCTGGTAACCAAAGATAAATATCGGAGGGTTAGAGTAGAGTACAGGTAATAGAAATCAAATATAGGAGCATGAAAAGTCTTTTACATTAGGCCTTGATCTTCTTGAGAATTCTGAGAATAAATAAAAATGGTATTCCAGACAATAAGTAGATTTACCACTGGATAAGATAGCTGGATAATGTTGGGAAGACTATGTTTAAGATCAGATGCCTGGAAGTTAGATATCAACAATTGCAAAGAAAATATTTGAAATGTCATATGATACAATGAGGTATGTTGATGCCAAGATGGACCACTAATAAAGAGGCTTTTTGGTGAGACAAAACTGAAAGAATTGTCCAAAAGTTTTGGAATTTTGTTTGAAAAGTCCTATTGGATATCTCTGTCTTACATCTTAGATGAGGAATGAAAAAAGAGAATTTAATGGCTAACTATATGCTATATATCAAGAATGGAAGTGCAAAAGGACTGAGTGACATTCATTGTCATTAATATATAATTACTATATTAGCTGGTGAAGAAACGAGTAAAGACATTCCTGACACAATTGAAACAAAGTTTGTGCACCAGAGACTTGCGTATACACTTTGGTCACTACTGGTAAAGTCACATTATTTTTTTACCCCTAACATTGACTAATTTAATATTTTATTTAAAAAAAGGCAAAAAAGAGACTCACATTTGAAATATTGAAGGGAATGACATTAGAGATATGTTAACAGACATATCATAAACAATGACAAATAGTGGATCGCTGAATCATCACGATGACTGTATGACGTAAAAATGTTGCATTTGATGAATAAAAAATGTGCTGCTTTGAGTATGCTATGGATTTTTGTGCTTTGTTGTATTGTTGTTTATTTATGCAATGAAATTAATTCAGAGAAAATTCTCCGTTTTGCTTAAAGAAGAGATAGGCGCAATGTTGATAGAGGCAAAAAGAGCTATATATATGCTTTTTGCTGATTGTTCTTTGGATGCTAATGCGTTCTAATCTAAAAGATGTGATGTGTGAGAACATTTGCGCTATTGAGAGGAGATTATAATATACTTTTGTGGATTCTTGTTTTATATGCTCAAAGTTCATATTGGGCCTCATTTATTTGTGCTTCCGAGGTAGACAGGGGGCCTCGGGACAATCGGAAAGGTGGATACAATTATTTTGGCATCACAGCTCGAAGAACATCTGAAGGTAGGTGCTATATAGTGTTATAATTCGAGATAGGCAGGTGCTATACAGCGTTCCACATGCATCATGCAGATCACAGCATACACACAACAGTGTATTATCGAAGCACCAACATTAGAATGCCGAAAGGTCGATACAAGTGTTTAAGCATCACAGTTTGAGGAACATTGTGGTATCGTTCGATGGGCTTATGATAATGCTCAGGTTCGGAGTTCATATGCATCATTTACGTCATAGCATGCACACAACAAGTTATTACTATTTACTAGTTTCCTTTTCTAAGCACCCCATGGTTTGGCAACAAGATGAAGCCGCCCTTGTCGTTGTGTTACGATTCCAGGGGCCTCGTTCATTTGCAGCTCCTCCCTCGTCAATCCACCAGGCAGCTCCCAGTCGAAGCGGCTCACCAGGTTCGCCAGCGCCAGCTCCAGAGCAGCGACGGCGAAGTTTTGACCGGGGCAAATCCTTCGGCCTGCTCCGAACGGCACGTACCGGACATCGTTGCCCGTGAAGTCCAATGCGCCGTCCGCGAACCTCTCCGGCCGGAACTCCTCCGGCGACTCCCAGCTCCGCGGGTCTCTGCCCATCGCCCACGCGTTCACGAAGACGCGCGCCTTCTTGGGGATGCTGAACCCTTGTATACTGCAGTCTTCCAACAGCTCGCGCGGGAGCAGCAACGGGGCCGGAGGGTGCAGCCGGAGGACCTCCTTCACGACTGCTTTCAGATACGCCATCTGGCTCACCTCCGCCTCTCTGATCAATCCCTCCCCGCTGCCTCTTCCTCTTCTCACTTCGTCTTGTAATTTCCGCATCGCTCGGGGACTCCGGATGAGCTCCGCCATGGCCCATTCCAAGGTTACGTACGATGTGTCGGTACCGGCGGCGAACATGTCCTGCACAAGTTGGTTTTGTTAGAAAATAAATAGATAAACAAGTTGCAGAATAAGTTGATTGTTATTAACATATCCCCATTCCTTTTATACAGGTTAGAAGGGAGAATTTTCCTCAACAGGTTAGAGGATTTCCCTCAACAGAGTAGACTCCGATCAAGGAGGCGAGCTAGAGGCTTCGTAAATGAGTCGGCCAATTGATCAACCATATGAACATGAGAAATACGAAGTTGATGGCGGACAACTTGATCGCGTACAAAGTGGAAATCGATAGCAATATGTTTCATATGGGAGTGGAATACCGGATTAGCGCACAGATAGGTAGCTCCAATGTTATCACAATATATTGTAGGGGTGGAATCGATGTTGAGTTCCTGGAGTAGATTCGTGATCCAATTGAGTTTTACAGTGGTAGCGGCAATGGCACGATATTCAGCTTCAGTTGTAGACCGGGCGACTGTCTTTTGCTTCTTAGAACTCCAACTGATTGGATGAGCACCAAGGAAGATAATATACCTTGATGTGGATGTTCTATCATCAAGTTTACCTGCCCAATCAGTATCGGCAAAGGCATGAAGACAAAGTGGAGAGTGTTTACGAAAAGAGTCCATGATTTAGGGTCCCTTTAAGATATCGTAGAAGTCTCTTGACCGCAGACCAGTGTAGAGTAGATGGTTGATGCATAAACTGTGATAATTTATTGATAGCAAATGAGATGTCTGGATGCGTGAGAGCTAAGTATTGTAAAGAGCCAACAACTTGGCAGTATTGAGTGGGTTCCGTAGCAGGACTTCCATCCGATAATTTGAGAGAACCACTAGTAGAGATGGGGGTTGTAACTGCATTTGAATCCTGCATGTTTGTCTTTAATAACAAATCTTGAATGTACTTGCGTTTGTTAGGATTGGAGCGACACTAAGAGGGGGGGGGGGGTTGAATTAGTGCAACGGATTAAAACGTCGGTTTTGACAAATCTTTCATACGATAAAAATCAAACTCGGAAGTGCTTAACTTGAAAGCGTATTCGCAAAGTTGTGCAGCAAAGGTAATGAGGAAATAAAGCAAGTAAGAAGGTTTGCAGTAATGTAAATAACAGTAATGAAATGCAAACCAAAGATTACGCCGATTTTAAAGTGGTTTGGTCAAATGACCTACATCCACTTGCGAGGCCCCTCTTCCATGAGGCTCCTATCTTCCACTAGCAAATCTCTTGAAAGAGAAGGGTAAATACCCCTCTTACAACTTTCTTTACAAACTGTTCACTCTCTTACAGATTTTTAGTAAGAAAGAAGGAGGTGAACACTAGCAAATTGAAAACAAGACTAGCTAGGACTTTTCTAAGACCTTTCTCTCAATCAATTGCTTCTCAAAAAGTTCTAATCTCAACTGAGATTTGAGGGGTATTTATAGGCCTCAAGAGGATTCAAATTTGGGCTCCAAAATTTGAATCCTCTTTGGTTCCCGATGCTGGCGGTACCACCGCCTGTCACTGTCAGACACTGACAGTGGACTGGCGGTGCCACCGCCACGCCAAGCGGTGCCACCGCCTGCACTATTTCAGCTCACTGGTTGGGCTCCAAACTTGGCCCAAACCAGTCCGAATTCGAGCCCAATTGGCCCCTACTTTAACACCTAATCCTAACCCTAATTAATGTGCTAACTACGAATTTAAAGACATTTCCTAAGCTATTACAAAGTCCGTAAGTCAAGACTTTTTTTGGCGAGCTTCCGGCGAACTTCCGACGGTCTTCCGACGAACTCTCGGAAACCATTCTGCGGACTCCCGGCAAGCTCCTAGACTTCACGATTTGATCTTGGCGAGTTCCAATGAGCTTCTTCGGCAAGCTCCGATCTTTCTCGGTGAGCTCCGCGAACTTTCAACGAACCTTCCGGTGAGCTTCCGAAAAACCCTTCGGCAAGCTCCCTACTCATTCTTGGCTAGTTCCGGCAGCAATCCCGACGAACCTTCGGACTTCCGTCGAACTCTCGAACTCGCAACAAATCCTTCGCGCTTGACTCCAACACTTTGTTTCGCTTTATGTCTTCATCGTTATCGTAGTTAATCCTGCACACACAAGCCAAAACTCTACTCCGATCTAGACAATTATTACAATGCGAATTGACATTCTGTTGCCCGGCATGTCATTGGTTGGCGCTTCGTCCGATTCTTCGGCGCATCGTCCTCTCTTGCGGCTTGTTGCCCAATCGGCGATTGACCTCTGCAACCCCGATATCCTTGGTGCAATTCCGCTCTTGGCCCGATGTCCGACGTCCGAAGTGTTCTACCATCCAATATCCTAACGTGATCTCCTCCGGCACAACGTCAATTCCTCCTGCGTTTATTGTCTAATCCTGATCGAGTAGACCTGCATCACTCAAAATGCAGTTAAACATCTAAACACAATCAATTAGTTTCATCATCAAAATCCGAGATTCAACAGCGTTGTGATAAAAGGAGACCGGAAGATGTGAAGGTAGCTTCGACGCCCAGAAAGTAGCTCAAGGGTCCGAGATCCTTAAGCGAGAATCAAGCTGCCAGTTGTTTGATGAACGCTTGGATGCTGATGGGATTGTTGCCTGTGACAATAATATCATCCACATATACCAGAATATACATTGTGTTTCCATGATGATGTCGCAGAAACAACGAAGTGTCAGATTTGGAGTTAAGAAAGCTGACAGAAGTCAAAAATGAGCTAAGTTCAGTGTACCAAGCTCTCGGAGCCTGACGAAGTCCATAAATGGCTTTCCGAAGTTTGCAAACATGCTGTGGATACTGAGGATGAGTAAAATCGGGGGGTTGTTGCATAAAAACATCTTCGGATAGAGATCCCCGTAGAAAGGCATTATTAACATCTAATTGTCGTAATTGCCAGCCTTTAGTGGTAGCCAGACTCAAGATAAGCCGGATTGTAGTGGGTTTAACAACAGGACTAAACGTCTCAGTGAAATCAACCCCAGGTCATTGATGAAACCCTTTGGCGACCAGGCGTGCCTTATATCGGGCAATAGAGCCATCTGGGTTCCGCTTAATTCTAAAGACCCACTTACACTCGATGATGTTTTGTGAAGGATGGAAAGGAATGAGATCCCACGTTGAATTATGGAGGAGGGCATTATATTCCTCACTCATGGCAATACGTCAATGCGGAGATTTTTGGGCTTGATGTGCTAGTCATAGGTGCCCAGCAAGCCAATCACGTGAGTGATGGCACGTGTGACTTGATACAGAATCTTTTTGCTTATTATATTTTGGCGTATATCACTTTATAACTATTGCATAAATGCATATATATTGTGATGTCCTTGGATTTGTGCAATGGGAATCGGATCGTGATGAGATCACGATAATGAGATCGATTCACCTTTAAATACATATCCTAAATAATCCCGGTCATAGGTTACTCGAGAGGGACATCGTGATAACCGGATAGACTGGTGTGCTGTATACCCGTCCATATGATGGATGCAGCTGGTCTCATAGCTGCTCGTGTAGGGACACTAGGGATACAGTACAGGTGCTCATTGGAGAATGAGTTCACTGATTGATCCGCTTACGGAATGCTGGATGGTTGATGATGCCTTATTGTCAGACAGCGATTCCATAGTCCTAGTGGTGTATCTGGTCCTTAGACTTGAGACACCAAGGATGTCCTGTATGAGTGCTCCACTCTTTGATACCAGACTTATAGGTTTGACTGTTCTCAGATCTAGTACAACTGGTCATTGGGAGTGGTAGTCGACCTTACGAGGGCTATTGAGTGTCGACAGAGGATCATCCACTCTCGGCGTCATGAGAGGAATATCCTATGTGTTCTTGCTCAGACAAATCCCTGGCCAGGGTCATTCGGGTTGAGAGAGAAAGAGTTCTCCGGGAGAATCCGATTAGAGCGAGACTCGAGTAGAAACCGTATGGGTCTGACAGCACCATGCTCGATATACGGTCTCTGGGATATTAGATGGATGAGGGACTATAGGTACATGGTAACTGAGGACAGACAGGTCCAATGGATTGGATTCCCCTGTATCGTCTGGGGACTACGGCGTAGTGGCCTAGTACTTCCGTAGTCGATGAGTCGAGTGAATTATTACAGAGATAATAATTCACTAAGTTAGAAGGAGTTCTGACAGGTATGACTCACGGCCAGCTCGATATTGGGCCTAGAGGGTCACACACATATGGTAGGCATTGCGATGAGTAGAGGTTCGGATATGAGATATCCGACGGAGCCCTTGTCTTATTGGATGCAGATCCAATACCCACTAGGGAAAGGACCCATTAGGGTTTTGACACGGGATCTCTATAAATAGGAGGGATTCACAGCCTCATAGGCTAGAGTCTTTGCTTGCCCTTCCTATTCTCCTCTCCCTCTCCACCTCAGAGTAGGCCTGGAGTTTTGAGGAGCGTCGTCGCAACCCTGCTGTGTGGATCACCGCTAGAGAGGAGGACGCTTGACCTCCTTCACCCTCTCCTAAGGATCTGCAAGGAAACAGGGATATACGATCTCCCTAGGTAACACAATCTCTATACGCAGTTTTGTGTTTTTGCGGATTTTTTCGCACCAATCTTCGCACGACGACGAACATCTTTTTGGGAATCGGGGATTTTTGTTTTCTTGTTCTTCCGCTGCGCATATGATGTCGCCCCCCAATGATTTCCCAACAGTGGTATCAGAGCCAGGTTGTTCGTGCGAATGATTGGTTTTGAACTGCGTGTATTGTGTTTAGGAAGAAAATTGACGTCAAAATCGTTGACGCAAAAGCGAGGAAGGGCAGCAACAGTTGCTGCCCTCGATCTGCATGCCTGCAGCCACCTGCAGCGGCAGCCGCAGCCGCAGCCAGGCAGCACAGCGCTAGCGCATGCGCAAGCGCTGTGCCTGCAGCAGCCGGCCGGCGGTCTGCTTGCTGCTGGCGGGGCTGGCAACCGACGGGCAGAGGCGCCGCAGGGCAGCGGCGCCTGCCGCCGAAAGGAAGCGGCGCCTGCCGCCGCAGGGCAGCGACGCGCGACGCGCGACGCCTGCCGCCGCTGCTCCCGCGGGCGAAACCCCCCCCCCCACAGGGGCGGCCGCCCGGCGGGACAGCACCGCCTGCGGAGGCAGCGACGCCCGAAGGGGGAGCCCACCTGCAGCGGCAGCGCCGCCAGCGAGCGGCGACGCCCGCAGGCGAGGGCAGTGCCCCGCCCCTCGCCGCACAGGCCGCCGCCGGCAGGGTGGCGGCGGCGGCAGCAGCGAAAAGGGGAAAGGGCATTAGGGTTTTCTGGGAAAAAGACAGTTTTGCCCCTCGGAATTTGAGAAATTCCAGTTTCTGTCTTTTGTCCAAATTACGAAAATACCCTTAGGAATTGAGAAATTCCCTACATGTCCCTGATTTCAGAAAAATATTAATTAATTAAAAGGTTTAGTTGATTATTATTTTTTATTATTATCTAGTAGTCCTACATGATGA
Organism: Musa acuminata AAA Group; assembly: GCF_036884655.1. Classification (NCBI taxonomy): domain Eukaryota; kingdom Viridiplantae; phylum Streptophyta; class Magnoliopsida; order Zingiberales; family Musaceae; genus Musa; species Musa acuminata. The sequence continues at coordinate 35,772,063 of NC_088329.1, read as the reverse complement.
TGATTATTTATACATGTGATGTATGATGTGTGGACGGATGATCATGGACCGTGTGATGTGTGTACTTGTGATTATTATTATTGAGGTCTGCGAACCTCCATTATATTTCTCGTTTATTGTCGGGCCTGCGTGCCTATGATTAAGTTGTAATCACATGAGGAGGCACAGCGGGAGCGTGGATGCGACAGCGGGACCCACGAGACGGACGATCGTGATGCATGGAGATGCATCAAGATGTCGACGAAACCGACGAGGACGAGATGGACGATCACAGGGCATGGAGATGCACCGTTGCACACATAGATCTTGATGTGAGTGATTAGGCCTACTGGCTCGGGCCTAATCATATTAGGTTGTGGTCCATGATCATCTGATGTGATTGATTATACACATACTAGATATGTATATATATTTGCATGCGATGTAGATATATATTAAATATGTATATGTGTGACATGTCATATTAGGAGACCAAATTATAGAAACATCTCTCGATAATATTAAGTCGGTAAACGTGAGGCAATTAGATTGACCCACGTGGCCTTCCATCGTTATGAGTAGGAACCGAATCCCGGTGTAGGTTGAGTTGGTCGAGTCCCTCGAGACTCACCTATATCGCGATTCGCTATCTTGCTTACGACATAGAGATGTCACCGGTGACCTGAGGACATGGTATGCTTGGTCGAGTCCCTCGAGGGTATATCATCAAATCAGACTCATCTTGTAACGAAGGTGTTGACTTAACCGAGCATCATGGTTGGTCGAGTCCCTCGAGGCCATGGTGATTCGGAGGCCGAACAGGACGGGAATCACAAGGAGTTGTGATCGGTAAGAGTTGCCTACCTTTTAGGCTTAGTGTGATTGGTCGAGTCCCTCGAGGTTACACTAAGACGCTGATTGGATCCTGATCCCCACTAGAAGTCTGCCGGAGACTTCCGTTTCACGTGCTGAGGGTGTCGTGTGACTCGTTAGTAAAATAGTGGGAGCATATTAAGATAGAAGTCCATATCTTGATAGTTTATTTCTTGCAAAATCTGCATGTTATTCATTTTGCTATATCTTTATTTTCAGAAAATGTCGCTTTCAAATCCCTTACGTGGCATACTTGATGTCAACCGCCTCACTGGTCCAAATTATACGGATTGGCTCCGTAACTTGAGAATTGTTCTCACAGCGGAGAAAATCGTGTACGTCCTTGATACAGTGATGCCTACGCCCGAAGAAGGGGCAAGCGAGGATGAGATCGCTCGCTACGTGAAGTACATTGATGACTCCACTCTTGCTCAGTGCTATATGTTGGGCTCTATGACTCCAGAGTTACAAAGACAACATGAAAAGATGGATGCCAGATCCATTCTCCTACATGTCCGTAAATTGTTTGAGGAACAGGGAAGGACTCAACGATATGAGATATCCAAGAGCCTTTTCCGCGCTAGGATGACTGAGGGGACACCGGTTCAGAACCATGTCCTAAAGATGATTGAGTGGATAGAGAAACTCACAGGTCTAGGAATGGTCCTAGAGGATAACTTGTGTGTGGACATTGTGCTTCAGTCCCTACCAGATTCCTTTTCACAGTTCATAATGAATTTTAATATGAACAAGCTTGAGGTGACTCTCCCAGAGCTCCTCAATATGTTGAGGGAGGCAGAGAGTACTATTAAGAAAGAGAAGCCAGTTCTCTACACTGGTGAGACCAGAAAGAAAAGGAAAGCAGAAAGGTCCCTTAAGAAGGGAAAGGGCAAGGGCAAACAAGGTAAAGCAAAGGTTGCTAAGAAAGACCCAACAAAGGACAAAGGCCAGTGCTTCCACTGTGGTAAAGATGGGCACTGGAAGAGAAACTGCAAAGAGTACCTTGCAGAAAGGGCGAAACAAAAGCTTGATGAAGCTTCAGGTATATTCATGATCAGTCTCCATTTGTCAGACTCTTATGATAACACATGGGTATTAGATACCGGTAGTGCTTATCATATATGCAATTCGTTGCAGGTTCTGGCAAGGCCTAGGAGACTAGAGAGAGGCGAGATGGACCTAAAGATGGGTAATGGAGCAAAAGTTGCTGTATTAGCTGTTGGCGAGGTCGCTCTACATCTGCCTAGTGGAGCTTTTATTGCATTAGATGCATGTTATTTTGTTCCTTCTATTATCAAAAACATTATTTCCATTTCATGTTTAACAGTTAGTGGATATAAATTTGTTTTTGAGAACAATGGTTGTTCGATATTATTAGATGATAAGATCATCACGAAAGGAACATTGCATAATGGTTTATTTATGTTAGACACCACTCCACATATCATGAATGTAAATGTGTCTAAGAGGAAACGAGATGAGGTGAACAATGCATACCTGTGGCATTGTAGGCTAGGTCACATCCATGGAAGAAGGATTCAAAAGTTGCTAAATGATGGATATCTAGATCCATTCGACTATGTGTCATATGCAACTTGTGAGCCTTGCATTCGTGGAAAACTGACCAACTCTCCATTTAGTGGAACTGGAGAGAGAGCCACTGAGTTGTTGGAACTCATACATAGTGATGTATGTGGACCCATGTCAACTCATGCCATTGGAGGTTACTCCTACTTCATTACATTTACTGATGATTTCTCAAGGTATGGATATGTGTACTTAATGAAGTACAAGTCCGAGGCCTTTGAGAAATTCAGAGAGTATAAGAATGAGGTGGAGAACCAGACTGGAAAGAGTATCAAAACTCTTCGATCAGATCGAGGAGGTGAGTACTTAAGTACAGAGTTTACTCACTTCCTCAAGGACCATGGGATATTATCCCAATGGACACCTCCTTATACACCTCAGCTCAATGGTGTCTCTGAAAGGAGAAATCGTACATTATTAGATATGGTACGGTCCATGATGAGTTTCGCTGACCTACCCATCTCATTCTGGGGATATGCCCTAGAAACCGCAGCTTACCTTCTGAACAGAGTTCCAACTAAGTCGGTAGTGTCTACACCATATGAGATATGGAAAGGGAAGAAGCCTGATCTTAAGGTTGTTAAGATTTGGGGCTGTTCTGCCCATGTTAAAAGACACAACCCCGATAAGTTAGAATCAAGGACAGAGCGATGCAAATTTGTGGGATACCCCAAGGAAACTTGTGGGTATTATTTCTATCATCTCGAGGACCAAAAGGTCTTTGTAGCTAAGAGAGCAGTGTTCCTTGAGGAGGAACACATTCTTGGCGGAGACAGTGGGAGAATGATAGAGTTGAGCGAAGTTAGGGAACCAAGCTCAAGCACCACTCTACAGCCCGAGTCTGTTCAGGTACCTAATACACAAGTATCAACTTTACGCAGGTCTGATAGAGTATCCCATCCTCCTGAGAGATATGTGGGACATATTAGAGCAGAGGATGTAGAGGATATTGATCCTCAGACCTACGAGGAGGCTATTATGAGTATAGACTCCGGGAAGTGGAAAGAAGCCATGAATTCTGAGATGGATTCTATGTACTCCAATAAGGTTTGGAACCTAGTTGATGCGCCCGAAGGTATTGTACCCATCGGTTGCAAATGGATCTTTAAGAAAAAGATCGGAGTAGATGGAAAGGTAGAGACCTATAAAGCAAGGCTAGTGGCTAAGGGGTATCGTCAAAGGCAAGGTGTTGACTACGACGAAACTTTCTCACCCGTAGCAATGCTAAAATCCATCAGAATTCTATTGGCTATTGCAGCACACTATGATTATGAGATCTGGCAGATGGATGTGAAAACCGCATTCCTCAACGGGAACCTGGAGGAGGAGGTGTATATGATGCAACCTGAGGGATTCGTGTCCAAGAACTGCCCAGATAAGGTGTGTAGGTTGCTTAGATCCATTTATGGACTAAAGCAAGCTTCCCGAAGTTGGAACATAAGATTTGATGAGGCAATCAGATCTTATGACTTCGTTAAGAACGAAGATGAGCCTTGTGTATACAGAAAGGTAAGAGGGAGCGCTATTAGCTTTTTGGTGTTATATGTGGATGACATCCTCATCATTGGGAATGACGTAGGAATGCTATCCACAGTAAAGACATGGTTATCTAGACACTTCTCCATAAAGGACTTAGGGGAAGCATCCTATATCTTGGGGATTAGAATCTATAGAGATAGATCCAAGAGGATGCTTGGCTTGTCCCAGTCCAGGTACATAGAAACCATTGTTAAAAGGTTTGGTATGGAAAATTTCAAAGGGCAAACATGAATATGATACCTTATGCTTCAGCAATAGGGTCTATCATGTATGCCATGCTATGTACTAGGCCTGATATAGCGCATGCTCTGAGTGTCACGAGCAGGTATCAGGCGGATCCAGGCTTGGAGCACTGGAAAGCAGTAAAGTGTATCCTTAAGTACTTGAGAAGGACTAAGGATCTTTTTCTAGTATATGGAGGTAATAGCCTTAAGGTTGAAGGCTACACTGACTCAAGTTTTCAGTCTGATGTCGATGATAGCAAGTCGAATTCAGGGTATGTGTACACCTTGAATGGAGGAGCAGTGTGCTGGAAGAGTTCCAAGCAAGATACCACTGCTGACTCGACCACAGAGGCGGAGTACATTGCTGCATCAGATGCAGCAAAGGAGGGAGTCTGGGTGAAGAAGTTCATCACAGATTTAGGAGTCGATACAGATAGCGACAAGTCAACTTCCTTATATTGCGACAACTATGGGGTGATTACTCAAATAAGGGAACCCGGGTCTTATCAGAAGTGTTCTGAGGAGGTTCCAGCTTATAAGAGAGATCGTGACCCGAGGAGATGTAGTAGTGGAAAGAGTTCCATCCGAAGATAGCATTGCAGATCCACTGACAAAGCCGTTGTCTCAGATTGTCTTTGAGCGTCACAGGGGTCTGATGGGGATCAGACACATAGGTGATTGGCTTTAGGTCAAGTGGGAGATTGCTAGTCATAGGTGCCCAGCAAGCCAATCACGTGAGTGATGGCACGTGTGACTTGATACAGAATCTTTTTGCTTATTATATTTTGGCGTATATCACTTTATAACTATTGCATAAATGCATATATATTGTGATGTCCTTGGATTTGTGCAATGGGAATCGGATCGTGATGAGATCACGATAATGAGATCGATTCACCTTTAAATACATATCCTAAATAATCCCGGTCATAGGTTACTCGAGAGGGACATCGTGATAACCGGATAGACTGGTGTGCTGTATACCCGTCCATATGATGGATGCAGCTGGTCTCATAGCTGCTCGTGTAGGGACACTAGGGATACAGTACAGGTGCTCATTGGAGAATGAGTTCACTGATTGATCCGCTTACGGAATGCTGGATGGTTGATGATGCCTTATTGTCAGACAGCGATTCCATAGTCCTAGTGGTGTATCTGGTCCTTAGACTTGAGACACCAAGGATGTCCTGTATGAGTGCTCCACTCTTTGATACCAGACTTATAGGTTTGACTGTTCTCAGATCTAGTACAGCTGGTCATTGGGAGTGGTAGTCGACCTTACGAGGGCTATTGAGTGTCGACAGAGGATCATCCACTCTCGGCGTCATGAGAGGAATATCCTATGTGTTCTTGCTCAGACAAATCCCTGGCCAGGGTCATTCGGGTTGAGAGAGAAAGAGTTCTCCGGGAGAATCCGATTAGAGCGAGACTCGAGTAGAAACCGTATGGGTCTGACAGCACCATGCTCGATATACGGTCTCTGGGATATTAGATGGATGAGGGACTATAGGTACATGGTAACTGAGGACAGACAGGTCCAATGGATTGGATTCCCCTGTATCGTCTGGGGACTACGGCGTAGTGGCCTAGTACTTCCGTAGTCGATGAGTCGAGTGAATTATTACAGAGATAATAATTCACTAAGTTAGAAGGAGTTCTGACAGGTATGACTCACGGCCAGCTCGATATTGGGCCTAGAGGGTCACACACATATGGTAGGCATTGCGATGAGTAGAGGTTCGGATATGAGATATCCGACGGAGCCCTTGTCTTATTGGATGCAGATCCAATACCCACTAGGGAAAGGACCCATTAGGGTTTTGACACGGGATCTCTATAAATAGGAGGGATTCACAGCCTCATAGGCTAGAGTCTTTGCTTGCCCTTCCTATTCTCCTCTCCCTCTCCACCTCAGAGTAGGCCTGGAGTTTTGAGGAGCGTCGTCGCAACCCTGCTGTGTGGATCACCGCTAGAGAGGAGGACGCTTGACCTCCTTCACCCTCTCCTAAGGATCTGCAAGGAAACAGGGATATATGATCTCCCTAGGTAACACAATCTCTATACGCAGTTTTGTGTTTTTGCGGATTTTTTCGCACCAATCTTCGCACGACGACGAACATCTTTTTGGGAATCGGGGATTTTTGTTTTCTTGTTCTTCCGCTGCGCATATGATGTCGCCCCCCAATGATTTCCCAACATGATGAAGGTGGTGGGTTCAACGTTGGGGGATGAGGAATTCATGATAGCTTGTAGGTTAAGTACCTGACGAGGTTTAAAAATACCATGCTTAGAGCGAGTGGTCATAGGATGATTAGAGACGACAGGGTTGGGAGGTGATGTTGGGTGAGGATCTGTGGCACAAGTCGGGTCAAGTGGAGACATGTCAGGGGCACTTGGGCAAGAAGGAGGTAAAGAGGATGGTTGTGTTTCGGAACATATTGCCCCATCAATTGGGGAAGAGTGGAGTGGAGTAGGAACAGAGGAAACAGGCAAGTGTTGAACTGGAGTGATATAGTGCGGATCAGGAGGGGAGGAAGTAGATGAAGTCATGGGAGGCTCGTCCGATTGGTCCGAAGGTATACTCCAGTGAGATAGTGAAGTGGTCTGTATGGCAGGATATGGAAGGGTTTGGAAAGGAAAGTTAGACTCAACAAAGACAACGTGACGTGATATGAAGATTTTGTGAGTGTGGAGATTATAGCAGCGGAAAGTATTATGTTCAAGTGAGTAACCAATAAAGACATAAGGAGTAGATCGGGATGTTAACTTATGAGAGGCATAGGGACGTAACCAAGGATAATATAAACAACCGAACACTCGGAGTTTACGAAGGTTAGGGGGTTTGTGAAATAGTGTGTCAAATGGGGACTGGTATTGTAGAACTAGTGTAGGCATTCGATTAATTAGGTAGACAGCAGTTTGAAAGGCTGCTGTCCAAAAAGTTGAAGGCATGGAAGCCTGATGTAGAAGTGTGAGTCCAGTTTCTACTATATGCCGATGTTTGCGGCAGAACTAACTAGTTGAGGAGTATGTGGGGGAGACTTGAGGTGTTGAATGCCACAAGCTGAGAGATGGGATGTCAGGGCTTGATATTCACCACCACCATCAGAGTAGACTATTTTAATGGTAGACTGAAAATAGTTTTCGACCAACTTCTGGAAAGTGGAAAAAATATGAGAAACATCAGATTTATGGGAAAGAGGATATATTCATGTGTACTTAGAGAAGTGATCTACAAAAATAACATAAAATCGGAACTTATCAAAAGATAAGATTGGAGCAGGACCCCAAACATCAATATATATAATTTCAAAAGGTTTAGAGGAGGAAATGGAAGATGAGCCAAAAGGCTGCCGATGACTCTTATTACTAAAACAAGCATCACAATGCATCATAGAATTAGTGGACTTAAAAAGAGGAAGAGAGTGACGATATAATAATTTCTTATGAATAAAGGACGAGGGATGACTAAGCCGACGATGCCACACATCAATTGGAGCCGCAATAGAAGAATGAACAGTGGGCTGGGTTATTCGAGAGGCTGACGGCCATTCATAAATGTTGTCTTTATTCGGGCCTTGGACCAATGATGCCCCCGTGCTCAAGTCCTTAACAAGAAATGAATCAAGAAAGAATTCAATGGAAGTATTGTTATGTTTGCAAAATTGAGAAACAGAAATGAGGTTGTGTTTAATATGAGGGGCGCATAAAACATCATCGAGGGTAAATGTATTAGAGTCAGAATTAAGCGTTGTGGAACCAGTATGAGTTATAGGAAGTCCTTTACCATCACCGATGATGATATCTTCATCGTCGCCATAGGGATTGTGAAGACACAAATTCTGAAGATCAACGGTGATGTGATGAGAGGCACTAGAGTCGATAATCCAGTTGGACTGGCTAGGTGTCGGAGAAGTTAGGAGATTTGCCTGAGGCCAATGTGATGGAGCAGGGAGGCGGGGACGAGACCGGCAAACTTTGGCGGAGTGGCCGACTTTGTTACACAGTTGGCAAACGACCCGTCTTTGATGGCTCGGTATGGTAGGACGCCAAGACGGATGATGGTTGGAGTTGCCACTTTGCGAGAAGTGATGACTAGGAGGATAGGAGGGGTGTTGTATGGAACTCATAGAATCAAGAGGTGCATTAGCCAAACCTTGGGTGATGTTCAGCGAGTACCGAGTGCTCTTCCGTTTAGACTTGTGACTGACTTGAGTAGTGATAGTAGATCCAGGCAATTTGTCCGCACGCTTCAAGTACATCTCGTAGTCAGTCAGCTTATCATAGAGATCTTCAAAAGAGACTGGTGAGTCGCGTACCCGAATTACAGCAGTCAATTCCTTGTAGTCGGTGTCGAGACCATTGAGGGTATGAATGACAACCTCTTCGTCACATAGGGAATGACCTATCAAGGCCAAGTCATCAATGATAACCTTGATATGTTGTAGATAATCAGAGATAGTACTTCCCTCTTATTTTGTCACCATAAGCTTGGATAGAAGACTGAGCTTGCGAGTACGCGAATGATTTGCCAGGGTGGTTTGCAGTGTAGACCATGCATCGACAGCTGTCACACATGAAGATATCAAGGGAGCAACGGATCCAGCAACTGAAGCTTGAATAGCTTGGAGGATGAGACGATCTTGACGTAGCCACAGTTTGTGAGCTGGATTGGGTACTGGACTGGGATCGCCGGGGATGTTGAGCATGGCCGGAGGACAACTGAAAGAGCCATCAATGTAACCTAACAAGTCGTATCCAAATAAAAGATTAGAAAATTGAGCTCGCTAGGACGCATAGTTGCCACCCTTTGATAACTTAAAGGGTATCAGCGTGGCAGCATTGATGGAGATAAGCCCTGTAGAAGAACAAGAAGTGGGAGTCCCTACAGGAATTGAAACATTAGAAGAAGTGAATGAAGACATTTTTTTTCTCTCTCTTCGGCTTTTTTTTTTTTTTTTGTGGAAGAGATGCAGCGAACCTTGTGTGATACTCAAGTCACACAAGGTGGAGAATGAGGGAGGGGGCTGCTGCTATAGATTGCTGCAGCAGATTGGGCAATCTACAACAGTGCCCAAAGCTGTCGGTAGTTGCTGTGGATTGCTGCTTGCTGCAGCAGATTGTAGAGGCTGCAGTTCGCCGGAAGATGGCCGCGAAAACTGCAGCGGTACTCAAGACTGTGGTTCGCTGCTGTGGATTGCTGCTTGCTGCAGCAGACTGTAAAGGCTGCAGTTCGTCGGAAGATGGTTGCGAAAACTGCAGCGGTACTCAAGACTGCAGTTCGCCGGGAAATGGCCGCGAAAATCTGCAGCGTTACTCAAGGAAACTGCAGTGAGAGAAATCTGCAGCAATTAGATGTATAGAGAAAAGCGACAGTGAAAGCTGCTGCGGTAGAGGAAGGAAGATGCAGCGGTTGCGGCTGCTGTTGGCTGGGAAGCGACCGCGACAGCGAATGAGGAAGACGCGGCAGCCATCGTTAAGCAAGGAAGACTGAGCGAGGAAGACACCACTGTTCGCCGTTCTGTCACGAACGGTCGTCGCGCACCCGCAACAACTCCGTTCAACGAACCGTTCGTCGCTCACACCCGCATGTACAGCTGCTTGACAGCATGTTTTCTTATGGTTTTGGGTCATTTTGCTTGTAAATATGTAAGTTCGAACAAGCTGCAGCGTTGCAAAGCGACCGTTCACCGAACCGAGCAAAACAGCCCCAAAACAGCCCAAAACGGCTCCGTTTTCGCGTGCCGCGGGAGGTGAGCGGAGTGCTGCCTCCGCTCACCAAAATGTCAGCCAGCTCAGACCCCAGGAACCCCCCGGGTGGCACATGGCTGGATGGGGCTTCGGTTATATACCGGGCGTAGACACTCTTTCGCAAGTTCGCACGTGACCTTTACGGGAACTTGGTGTTGCGTCCGGGACCAGGTGAGCGGCTGTTTGTGGGCTTGCAGCTGTTCGTTCATCCTTGAAAGCCTTGTTTTTCCCCCTCTCCCTCTTTTCTCTTGTGCACACAAGGTGTTCGACGAATTGCTTGTAAAGCTTTCCTTTTCGCGAGACTTCGGGACTTGTCCGTTGCTCGTTCTTTCGATCTAACTCTCTTTCTCTTTTACAGGTCCTTCAGGACCTGCGAGAGGTTACAAAGTGGGCTGATCCTTGCGGAGCAAGATCGCAAGGGCGAAGCGCGACTTAGGCAACGCAAGCTAAGTTCGCGTCTTTGGCCGCAAGGGTGCCGCACGCCTTAGGCAATTCCAGCTAAGGTCGTGACATTGTGGTATCAGAGCGGGCAAGCTCTTCGATCGAACAGCGAACGAACTTCGCAACTTCGCCATGGCGAAGCATCGTGGCGAATCAAGCAAGACGGGGCAAGCCGGACCCTTGCCCCAAGCAGCCGCAGGTGGGCTGCATGTGCACACTCGCTCTCATGCTGTTGGAGCCGCTCACGAGGATCGCGGCAGCGAACAGGATGAGCGAGAAGTTGGCAACTCTCCGCGAGCGGAGGAAGCGCAATCTGGTGCGCTAACTGGGAGAAAGAGTCATAAGGAGAGACTCACGACGGCGGAAACCCGCCTGGATGTTCTGGAAGCGAGCATGGAGGAACTCTACCATGGCCAACAAAGACTTGTTGGGGTAGAGAGCTCGCAAGAGGAAGTGGAGTCCAGGATCGACAAGGTCGAGGCCCTAGTCGACCGACTGTCCGATGACACCAAGGACTCCGTGCAGCACTTACAGGACGTTGTGGCGGAACTCACGGCAAAGGTGGCTATGCTCACAAGAACGCTAAATGCGGGAGGAGGCAACACCCGCGTTGCACCGCCACAAAATTTGAGGGCACCTGAGCCCCATGGATACGGAGGGGCCAGAGATGCCAAGGAGCTCGAGAACTTTCTGTTTGACATGGAGCAATACTTCCGAGCTACGAGGCCCGATTCTGAAGATACCAAAGTTTCCATAGCAACAATGTATCTGAATGGAGATGCGAAACTTTGGTGGCGAACTCGTTGGGAGGAGATCCAACAAGGTCGGTGTCGAGTCGACACATGGGAAGACTTGAAGCGGGAGTTGAGAACTCAGTTCCTACCGGAGAACACAGAGTTCGTCGCAAGAAGGAAGTTGAGACAACTCCGCCAAAGTACCACCATCCGAGACTATGTAAAGCAGTTTTCTGCACTGATGCTGGACATACAGGACATGTCCGAGAAGGACAAGTTGTTCAGCTTCCTTGATGGTTTGAAACCATGGGCTCAGCAGGAGCTGAATCGAAGGAATGTTACCGACGTGGTCGGGGCAATTGCAGCTGCAGAAAGGCTCACCGACTTCGTTTCCTCTGAAGACCCAGCGAGAAGGAAACAATCTTCAAGCAATCGCCCTCCAAAACATTCTCGAGGGAAGGAGCTCGGGGGCGAACAGAAGAAGAAGAGCTCCCACAAAGGGCCGAACCCAAAAGGCAAGGCCTCAAAACCTGGAGGATGCTTCTTGTGCGGAGGACCGCACATGGTAAGGGAGTGCCCACAGAAGCAGGCACTCAACGCTTTGACAGCTTCCATCCACCCTCCCCGATCGGACAAGGGCAAAGCTGTTGCTCTTAGTTCGAGCAGTTCAGAATCCAGCAGCGATGATGAGGAGTCGCAAGGACCCCGAATGGGAGCAATGCGTCTGTTGAACGCTATGCGGGGTCAAGTGGGGGAGAACATAAAGACGAAGGCACAAAAAGCAGGAAACAGTGATCTGATGTATGTGGACATCAAGCTGAATGGCCAAACGACCCGTGCCATGGTGGACACGGGCGCTACCCACAACTTCATAGCCGATCGTGAAGCACAACGACTTGGGTTGACATTGGAGAAAAGCCCAAGCCGAATGAAGGCGGTGAACTCGGAGGCCAGGCGAATCTCCGGGTTGGCGAAGGGAGTTCCCATCAAAATCGGGACTTGGAGCGGGAACACCAACATGATGGCCGTGCCATTAGACGACTTCCAAGTGATTCTTGGAATGGAGTTTATGCACGCGGCGAAGTTGGTGCCGATGCCGTTCTTGAATTCCCTATGTATGATGGGAGGCGATGACCCCTGCGTGGTTCCCGTCTCTCGGAGAGGAACCAAGGAGCCCCAACACATTTCGGCCTTACAATTGAAGAAAGGGGTGCGAAAGGGCGAACTGACATTCGTGGCTGCTATGAAGCTAGAGCCACTCAATGAAGAGGCCATTCAAGAACCTGCTATGGTGGCGAACGTCCTAAAAGAGTTCAAAGACGTTATGCCACCCGAGTTGCCGAAGACTCTCCCTCCACGCAGAGGCGTGGATCACAGTATCGAGCTGGAGCCAGGAGTGAAGCCTCCAGCAAGACCACCCTACCGCATGCCTCCACCAGAGTTGGCCGAACTCAGGAAGCAGTTAGGTGAACTGCTAAGCGGTGGTCTCATCCGCAGCTCAAAAGCACCTTTCGGAGCTCCAGTTCTCTTTCAGAAGAAACAAGATGGGAGCCTCCGATTATGCGTCGACTACCGAGCCCTCAACAAAGTAATAGTGAAGAACAAGTATCCCATCCCGCTCATTGCGGACTTGTTCGATCAATTGGGCAAGGCGAAGTATTTCTCAAAACTCGACCTCCGGTCGGGGTATTGGCAGGTGCGCATTGCTGAAGGCGACGAAGCAAAGACTACTTGTGTGACCAGATATGGAGCGTTTGATTTCTTGGTGATGCCTTTCAGCTTAACCAACGCTCCGGCCACATTCTGTACTCTCATGAACCAGCTATTCAAGGAGTATTTGGATAAGTTCGTGGTCGTCTACTTGGACGATATCGTCGTCTACAGCCAAACGCTCGAGGAGCACGTTAAGCACCTTCGGACGATTTTCAAGGTTCTCAGGGAGAACACGTTGTTCGTAAAAAGGGAGAAATGCTACTTTGCTCAGACTGAGATCCTATTCTTGGGGCATCGAATCGGTGATGGCTCCATTCGGATGGATAAGTCGAAGGTGCAAGCAGTTGCGGAATGGCGAACTCCAAAGAAGGTGCCAGAGTTGAGATCCTTCCTTGGTTTCGTCAACTACTATCGACGCTTCATCGCGGGATATTCGAAGCGGGCAACCCCACTGACGGAGTTGCTGAAGAAGGAGCAGCCTTGGAAGTGGTCGGACAGATGCGAGATAGCATTCCAAGATCTGAAGGCTGCTGTTCTGGAAGAACCAGTGCTCAAATTGCCAAACTATGGAGAGCCCTTTGAAGTCCATACAGATGCTTCGGACTTTGCTATTGGTGGAGTACTCATGCAAGAAGGTCATCCGGTGGCCTACGAGAGCCGCAAACTCAACGAGACCGAGAGGCGGTATCCAGTGCATGAGAAGGAGATGACAGCGGTGATCTACTGCCTACGAGTTTGGCGACACTACCTCCTCGGGTCGCGATTTGTGCTGAGGACAGACAACATCGCCCTGAGTTATTTCCAAACTCAGAAGAAGCTCTCCCCAAAGCAAGCACGGTGGCAGGACTTCCTGGCTGAATTTGATATGGCAATGGAATACAAGCCTGGGAAGGCGAATGTCGTGGCCGATGCGCTGAGTCGGAAGGTGGAGTGCGTGAATGCTGCACAACTGGAGGGCAGAGGCCAAACAAGTCAGTTACACTCCAACTTCCTTTCTCGAATCAGAGATGGACTGTATAGTGATCCCCAGGCAGTTATCCTGATGCAGCTCATCAAAGAAGGCAAGGCACGACGATTTTGGGTCCAGGAGGGACTTGTTTACACAAAAGGGAATAGAGTTTATGTTCCCCGAGTGGACCATTTAAGGCGTGAACTCTTAAAAGAGTGTCACGATTCCCTTTGGGCTGGACATCCCGGCATTCACAGAACATTGGCTCTCATGGAGAGGGCCTTCTACTGGCCAAAGATGGGGATTGATGTGGAGGAGTATGTTCGAACATGCCTTACTTGCCAACAAGACAAGGTGGAGCAACGGAAGCCGGTGGGACTTTTGGAGCCGTTGCCTGTACCAGAAAGGCCATGGGAGAGCATTTCCTTAGACTTCATATCAAGCTTGCCGCCTGTAGGGGGACTTGGATCGATACTTGTGGTGGTCGATCGGTTTTCAAAGTATGCAACTTTCATTGCTGCTCCCCTACACTGTTCAGCTGAAGAGGCGGCCAGACTGATGATGAAGGGTGTAGTGAAGTATTGGGGAGTCCCACACAATATTGTTAGTGATCGAGACGCTCGGTTCCTGGGACGATTCTGGACCGAGCTATTCAAATTGTTGGGGTCAAAGTTATACTTCTCTACAAGCCTCCACCCCCAGACGGATGGTCAGACTGAAAGAATAAATTCGCTCTTAGAGCAGTATCTCCGGCACTACGTGAGTGCCAATCAACGAGATTGGGTGAAGCTGTTGGACATCGCCCAATTCTCCTACAACTTGCAGCGGAGCTCTGCATCCAACAAGAGCCCCTTCGAAATTATCACAGGACAACAACCGTCGACTCCGCACACTATGGCAATTGGTTATACTGGGAGTAGTCCATCAGCCTACCATTTCGCAAAGGAGTGGCATCGAAATGCCGATATTGCGCGGGCTTACTTGGAGAAGGCGGCAAAACGGATGAAGAAGTGGGCAGACTTGGGAAGGCGACCACAAGAGTTCAAAGTTGGCGATTTGGTGTTGGTAAAGCTCCATCCAGCATCACTCCAATTCTTCAGGAAAAGAGTCCACAAAGGATTGGTGCGCAAGTATGAAGGGCCCTTCCCAATTATCAGCAAAGTAGGCAATGTTTCTTACAAGTTGCAGCTGCCGGCGTGGTTCAAAATTCACAACGTTCTTCACGCCAGCAACCTGAAGGCTTACCATTCGGATCCGCAAGATGCTTCTCAAAGTATTCCAACTCGGCTACCTCCCATCACAGCCTCCTACGAGAAGCGAGTGGAAACCATTCTAGCGGATCGCAAGATAAAGCTACCCAACGGAGCGGAGCAGACAGAGTACTTGGTGAAGTGACGAAAGCTTCCCCGAACTGAAGCCAGTTGGGAGCCTGAAGACGCCATGCGACATGAAGAAGAAGTCATCAACCACTACCAACAAGCGTCGACGAGGGCGTCGACAGTTTAAGTGGGGGAGAATGTCACGAACGGTCGTCGCGCACCCGCAACAACTCCGTTCAACGAACCGTTCGTCGCTCACACCCGCATGTACAGCTGCTTGACAGCATGTTTTCTTATGGTTTTGGGTCATTTTGCTTGTAAATATGTAAGTTCGAACAAGCTGCAGCGTTGCAAAGCGACCGTTCACCGAACCGAGCAAAACAGCCCCAAAACAGCCCAAAACGGCTCCGTTTTCGCGTGCCGCGGGAGGTGAGCGGAGTGCTGCCTCCGCTCACCAAAATGTCAGCCAGCTCAGACCCCAGGAACCCCCCGGGTGGCACATGGCTGGATGGGGCTTCGGTTATATACCGGGCGTAGACACTCTTTCGCAAGTTCGCACGTGACCTTTACGGGAACTTGGTGTTGCGTCCGGGACCAGGTGAGCGGCTGTTTGTGGGCTTGCAGCTGTTCGTTCATCCTTGAAAGCCTTGTTTTTCCCCCTCTCCCTCTTTTCTCTTGTGCACACAAGGTGTTCGACGAATTGCTTGTAAAGCTTTCCTTTTCGCGAGACTTCGGGACTTGTCCGTTGCTCGTTCTTTCGATCTAACTCTCTTTCTCTTTTACAGGTCCTTCGGGACCTGCGAGAGGTTACAAAGTGGGCTGATCCTTGCGGAGCAAGATCGCAAGGGCGAAGCGCGACTTAGGCAACGCAAGCTAAGTTCGCGTCTTTGCCGCAAGAGTGACTCGCGACTTAGGCAACGCAAGCTAAGTTCGCGTCTTTGGCCGCAAGGGTGCCGCACGCCTTAGGCAATTCCAGCTAAGGTCGTGACAGTTCGTCGCTATTGAGGAGGAGGACACCGCTGTTAAGGAGGCGCCATTGTGTAGAGGGAAGCGACAGCGAAAGCTGCTACGGTAGAGGAAGATGCAGCAGTTGCGACTGCTGCTGGCCGGGAAGCGAGGAAGACACCGTTGTTCGCCATTCACCGCTATTGAGGAGGCAGTGAGAGAATGTTTTCCTCCTTGCGTGACGGCGACGGAGAGTGTCTACTGTAGGCAGCAAATAGGAGAGGGAGCAAGGCCGGCGAAGAAAAGCAAGACCGGCGATGAAGGAAGAGAAGAAGTGGATGAGCAGAGCCAAGACGGTGCTCGTTAGCACTGGCTCTGAATCCGTGTCTTGTGCTTCTTCAATGACTCCGCTTGAGGCAGCGTGTTACTGTGGTCGCTTGGCTAACACTCGGCGATACTGTTGTCGCCAAGGAGGAACTGCTCTGATACCATGTTAGAAAATAAATAGATAAACAAGTTGTAGAAGAAGTTGATAATTATTAACATATCCCCTTCTTTTTATAAGAGAGAATTTTCCTCGATGAGTTAGAGAATTTTCCTCAACAGAGTAGAGAGATTTCTTCAAACAGTTAGGGAAATCTCATCTGGTTTAGGGTAGCGGGGGTGAACTTTGGATCAGCGGAAATAGCCGTAAGGCATCGAAAATGGGACAAAATATCATCGTTTATTTTGTCGCTCCTGAGAAAGGAAGGAGGAACGGTCAGAGTACATGTCGTCGATCGATTTCAGAGATGGTGGACCGCGAGAGACAGATGTCAGGGATGAGGCAGAAAGTCGCGTGGCGAGCGGTTGGTAATTTCGATTCTGACCAACCGATTCGAAGCGGAGACAGGACCATGAGAGAGAGAGAGAGAGAGAGAGAGAGAGAGAGAGAAGCGTACCTCCAGAAGTGCCTTGATATCTTCAGTTGTGTGGACGAAGTCCATCGCTGCATCTTTCTGCAGAGAGAGCAGAACATCCACGAAATCCTTCTCCTCACCGTCGTTTTCCTCCCCACCATGCTGCGCCGACCGAACTGCATGTTCCTTAATCACCTCATCTAGCAACTTATCCCACCTCGCCTTGTTCTTGTTGCATCTGGCCACACTACCGAAGAACATATCCAGCCACCCTAGCCACGGGAAGTAGTCACCCACGTAGATCTTGGACAAAAGCACCGAGTTCTCGCCGGCCAGCTCGGAGAACAGGCGATTCCTCCCTTCTTCTCTCGTGAACTTCCCTGAAACAACTCGACAGAGTACATCGTTGGCGAAAGAGTACAAGACCTCGGATAAGTCGATGACGTTCGCCGAAGCCGAAGCCTGGGACGAGATCTTTCCCATCATGGATTCCACCTCCTCCTCCCTCATTAGCCGGTACGACTGCACCCTCTTGGGGCTCAGCAGGTGGACGGAGCAGATCTTTCGGAGCTGCTTCCAGTAGTCGCCGTAGGGCGCGAAGGCCAAGTCCTTGCACCCGTACACGAGGATTCGGGCCGGCTTGATAGCTGGCCGGCTGGCGCAGGCGTGGTCCTGGTTGCGCAGCACCTCCCGGGCGGCGTCCGGCGAGGAGACCACGAGCGCCGGCACCTGGCCCAGGCGAAGTAGCATGAGCGGGCCGTGTTGCTGCGACAGGGCATGGAGGGAGCGGTGCGGTAGTGGGCCCAGCTGGTGGAGGTTGCCGATGAGGGGAAGCCGCGGCGGGCAAGGGGGATGCCCACGGGAGTTCCTCTTATCCTGCAGCAGAAGCAGCAGCAAAGAGAGAGGCACGAGTATGATGAAAGAGGGTCGTGAGTAGAGATGGGTCGAGCGGCGCCGTCGGCAGGGTGGAAGACATGATCGCCTGTGGCTGCTCGTCTTCTCTCGTGCATATCGAAGCACGCAAGTATTGCTTCCAGCCCAACATGTAAGAAAAATTACCACACAGGAGAGTGAGTGAAACGGTGTTATGTAAAACCCTATTGTTAAGGGTCCATTTTTTGCTTTTGTTAAGAGTATATTTTGATTGTTCGAACAGAAAGTCTTCTTTTTTTTATATTTATTTTAAGGTGGGAATTTATGGAGTTAGACATCTAAAGCCTACAAAAACTAAGTGGGCCCATTCCAGATAATGCCCTCGGATACTAAAGTTTTGAATGGTCATGCTTTCGTTGTTCGATATATCTTGGGGGTACTTGCGTAACCCCTTTATTAGTGACCATATGAGAGAAGGGTGTTATATAGTCTGTTCAATAAATAAGATGTGAAAATTGATCACAACCAACCATCCTTGCTGATCCCGAGCCATTCGATTGGAACTGCCATCACCGACTTTTATGCCTATTTACCATGTTGTTTATGTGATATTAGCTCGGCCATGTGTCAGCTAGTGGCTTGGACGTATGGAGAGGACCCTTGTTGAACACAAAAGTGACAATGATAGCATAGAGTGTTTGATGAATCAACCACGTCACCTTTATCGAGAAGCTCTAAAATAGTTGGTCGGGAAGTACGGTTCTGTTGTTAGCGTAAGAGATGATAAAATGTCTAACTCAGACTATCCAACTTAGTATTCTTGGGCTATCTAACTCGAGCTATTGGACTCGATATGCCCGACTTGACATGCAAACTCAATAGTATTAGTGTGTCATATCGATGGGTACTTGATTGTGCATGATGACCTATAGAGATGATATAGTATGATCGGGTGTGATGACACGATAGTAGTGCATGTAGACCGATGAGGCCCCAAGGTCGGGGGCAATGGTACTCAAAGGGCCAATGAAACTAGGCGTGTGATGAACGAAGGGCTACGAGGTCGGGGTGTAATGGCATGCCAAAGGCCCTAGAGAGGAAGACTAAAAATTGTCCGGCCTTTATCAATTTGTTTCGGACAAAGACATTTGATTATTGGAATTTAAATCAAATCTATTGATTTCCAACTTTGCTAGCTGAGAGCCTAATTTCTTATATCATTCTTGTGGAAATCCAAATCCTCATTTGAGAGAATTTAGAATCATACCATCTCAATTTAAAATAATAAATTATAATTATTATATATAATAAGACTGTATGTTATATTTTAAAAAATATTAAATAATTTAAAATTATATATATATATATATATATAAAGTGATAATAATAATAACAATGAGCATAATAAGCATTGATGATAATTAATCGGATCAATTTATATTTATTTCTCACATCAATTCTTAAATTTTGGATAAAAAGAATTAATGGTCAAATTCCCAATTTTTGTGTATGCTCTCTCGGCGGGATCTTTGGCACTCTATAAATTGCAATCGAGCCAAGAAAAGTGGGTATTGCGCCAAGGATATCGAAGTTGCGGAGTCAACTAGCCGATTAGGCAATAGGCCGCAAGAGAGGACGATGCACCGAAGAATTGGACAAAGCGTCGAGGGACCAATGACATGCTAGATAACTTGATTAATGCTTAGTATTAATTGTCTAGATCGAAGTTTGTTTTACATATGCAGGATTAACTACGATGGCAGTAAGACATGCAGCAGGTGTTGAGCCGGAGTCAAGACAAAGATCACGTTCGGGGTTCGAGAGTTCGTCGAAAGTCCAGACGGTCGTCCGAGTTTCTGCGGGAACAATCCGAAAAGTCCAAGAGCTTGCCAAAGAAGCTCGTTGGAACTCGCCAAGAGGATCGTCGCAAGTCTAGGAGTTTACCAGGAGTCCGCCGGAGCATCGCCGAGGGTTCGTCGGATGTTCGCCGGAAGTTTGCCGGAAGCTCGCCGGAAGAAGCGATTGACACATCGAAACATAAATTATAGTTATAATGTCTTAATTATAGTTAGCATGTCGATTAAGTTAAGATTAGGAGGTGATCCCATTAACTTAATCTGGGGCCAATTGGGCCCTTGGCAGGCCCAAATTGGGTCGAATGGATCAGTCCATTCGGACCAAGAATTCCTGTCAGGCGGTGGCACTGCCCAGGAGACTTGGTCTCCTAGGAATTCTAGGCGGTGGTACCACCGATAGTTATTACTGCCAGCGGTGGTACCGCCCCTGTCAGGCGGTAGTACCGCCCAGACTGAGTGGTACTACCGCTCAGTGTCAGATGCCAGGCGATAGTACCACCCAACTCTGGCGGTGGTACCACCAGGACCCAAAAATCCGGGAGATGATACTTTTGAGCTCCAAATTCAAACTGATTGGGGCCTATATAAACCCCACCCTTTATGATGAAAGGGAAACCGAAAGCTTACTTTTATTCTGAGTATTTGAGAGCTTAAAAGTGTTGTAAAAGGTTAGAAGTTCTTCTCCCTCTTTCTTTCTAAGTGTTGATCATTCAAGAGAGGGGTGAAAATATGTAAAGGTTGTCTCCTAATCCCGTCAAAATGAGAAAAGCTGTAAAATGGTGGTTGGCCTTCGCCTATTGAAGGAAGGCTTCTAGTGGACGTCGGTGACCTCGTCGAAGGAGGAAGCCAAAAGTGGATGTTGGTCGAGATTGACCGAACCACTCAAAATCTCAATTTGTATTTACATTCTGCTCTTTATCTTAACTGCAAACTGCCTCCATTACTTTACATCAACTATACTTCCGTTTCAATCTTAAGTTAAAGTTCTTTCCGAAACGGTTTTCATCGAAAACAGATTTCTTCGTACGAAAGTCATTTTTTGAACCGATGAAAGTTTTTCGCTGCACTAATTCACTCCCCCCCCCCCTCTTAGTGCTCTTGATCCTAACAATTGGTCCCTTTACCGCCTAAGGGGATAGTTTCAACACCTGTACATATATCCAAGTCTTTACATATTTTGAGGTTTAGCCTTTTTCTTTTGTCATAATAGTTAAAGGGCCTCCCATGAATCCTACTCTTTTATATCTAAAAAATTTTAGAGGATTTTTTTGATATTATCCTGACGAACTCCTTAATGAGTTACCTCTAATGTGACATCTAATATGTCATTAACTTAGTTCCTAGAGCCTTTTTATCCAATTTGCCTTATTATCGATTGAATTTCACTGAACTATAGCTCAAGAGGTAAATTGATAAGCTATTTCATAAGGGATTCATATAAGAAAGCCTTAATCCTTGTGTAGTACCTACCCTTCTCACCCCGAATAAAGATGGTAACTATAGAGCCATCAACAAAATCACTATCAAATATCGATTTCGCATCCCTAAGTTAGATGATATGTTAGACCATTTAATTGATTCTAAGGGGTTTACCAATATTGAACTTAGGAGTGGTTACTATCAAATTAGAATTTGACCTAATGATGAGTGAAAAATTACCTTCAAAACTATGATCTCTACGAGTGGCTAATTATGTCATTTAGCCTCATCAATATCGCACTCATATTTTTCGACTCTATCTCGGGGAGTTCTTGATAGTCAACTTTAACGACATTCTTATTTTTAGCAAAACTCAGGAGGAAGATCTACCAAACCTTAAATTGATCTTGAAAGTTCTCGGAAAGGAAAAGCTCTTTTTAAATTTAAAAAATATTCATTCCTTACCGACAAATGCCATCTTTCTTATATTCATAGTATTTGTTGAAAGATTTAGAGCTAACCCAAAAAATGTGAAAGTCATTCGAAACTGGCTTGAACCTACCACCCTCGTTCAAATCCATGGCTTAGTGACTTTTTTTATCATAGGTTCATATGTGATTTCAGTACTGTCACAACTCCCATCACAGATTATATTAGTGAATGTGAGTTTACATGTACCAAACCTATTAGCAAGGTCTTTCAGGACATCAAGACTCGAATGATCAAAGCCTCAGTACTTAGATTATCATATTTCTCTAAAATGTTTAAATAGCGTGTGATGCGTTAAGGATTAGTATCGATGAGACTTTGAGTTAGGAGGGACATCGAATGACTTTCTTGAACGAAAAGCTAAATGAAGCTAAAACATATATCAAAATGGACATGAAAAACATATATCAAAGCAAGAAGTGAGAAAGAAATTGTTCTCAAGATAGCAAATATTGCATCAAGTTTTTAACAATAATATATAATCTATCATGAACAATTTGTTACATGAATAATAATAAAGTCTTAACTATTCAATATGACTATGAAAGAATATAAATATAATATTATATTTAAATACATATTCCAGCTGGTTGGTATCCTGTGAAGTGTAAAAATAAAAATTAAAACATATTTTTTTGTATTAAACTGATGCTGAAATAGTTGTTTTTCTTTTATGATCCCTTTTGCCACTCTCTCCTTTCAGAAACAGGACAATGAATCCCCTTCCCACAGTTAATAGTAGTCATAACATGGGATTGTAGCTCATGTAAATTTGGCATTTTAGATACAGGAAATATGTTCCAAATGATTTAATTTTCTTAGAGAGTAAGTGTCTAAGATCTGACAAAAAAGAGTATAATGTTCTTGTTCTTGTCAGGATAGCTACAAAAAAAATCTGATTTATATGTAATTTCTCTACACTGCAAGCAGATCATTATGCTGAATAAGAACAAGCTGCCAGTAATTGTCATATGCTTTAGACTTCTCAGGCCCCATTAATAGAGAGGAAGATCATTATGTTCTTGTGCTTGTCAGGATTAATAGAGAGGAAGATTATAATGTTCTTGTGCTTGTCAGGATAGCTACAAAAAAATCTGATTTATATGCAATTTCTCTACACTGCAACAAGCAGATCATTATGCTGAATAAGAACAAGCTGCCAGTAATTGTCATATGCTTTAGATTTCTCAGGCCCCATTAATAGAGAGGAAGACTAAAAGTTGTCCTGACTTTATCAATTTGTTTCAGACAAAGACATTTGATTATTGGAATTTAAATCAAATCTATTGATTTCCAACTTTGCTAGCTGAGAGCCTAATTTCTAATACCATTCTTGTGGAAATCCAAATCCTCATTTGAGAGAATTTAGAATCATACCATCTCAATTTAAAATAATAAATTATAATTATTATATATAATAAGACTGTATGTTATATTTTTTTTAAAAAAATATTAAATAATTTAAAATTATATATATATATATATATATATATATATATATATGTGATAATAATAATAATATCAATGAGCATAATAAGCATTGATGATAATTAATCGGATCAATTTATATTTATTTCTCACATCAATTCTTAAATTTTGGATAAAAAGAATTAATGGTCAAATTCCCAATTTTTGTGTCTGCTCTGTCGGCGGGATCTTTGGCACTCTATAAATTGCAATGGTCTGAGGAGCCCCACACTTTCGTTGTACTCTCTTATCATGTCTTCTTCGAGTGACACAACAACAGCATCGGCGACTACAACCATCCTCGCTACTAAGACGACACCTCCTCCCTTCTCTCCCTCGCTTTCCTCTTCTGCTAACTCAGCTCCTCCTCCACACCCAACTGCTCCCAGCCCTTGCGCCGCTTGCAAGAGCCTCCGCCGGAGATGCACCGTTAGCTGTCTTCTCGCGCCGTTCTTCCCGCCGACCGAGACCCTCAAGTTCACCACCGCGCACCGAGTTTTCGGCGCCGGCAACATCATCAAGCTGTTGCAGGTAAGCCGTCGAGAGTTCAATTCCGCGGTCGAGAGTGATCTTTGATGCCGTCTCGGACGCTTACAGGACCTGCCGGAGAGCAGGAGGGCGGACGCGGTGAACAGCATGGTGTACGAGGCGAACGCCAGGTTGAGAGATCGAGTCTACGGGTGCGCCGGAGTCATCTGCCACCTCCAGAAGCAAGTGGACGAGCTCCAAGAGCAGCTGGCCCGAGCGCAGGCGAAGCATGTCATCTTGCAAGCTCAGCACGCACAGCTGTTGGCTTCAACGGCGACGGCTCGGTCACAGCAACAGCGCCCGGCCGAGGCCACGGATGGCGTCGTCGCCGATTCTTGCATGCTTCAGAACGGCGGATACTGCGTCGACGACTGCGGCCTGGGATCGGTTTGGGAGGAGCCCCGGTGGGCATGAGAAATCTGCAGGTGCTTCTCGACACGCATGTAGGTAATTAGCTTCTCATGAGATGAAACAGAGCAAGAAAGAAGTTATCCATGTCGTTGTAAGACAATCATAAAGTGCTTATACTTTAGTGCATAGCATTACAATTCTATGAACATAATACTATTCTATTTTCTGGGTCTCTGATGAACACATCTCCCAAAAGAGGGAATGAGTAGCAAAACATTAAAAAATCAACTTTGCAATTAGAAAGCATGAAGTTTGAGAGAGACATTAATCTAACAAGTAGCAAATGTCAACAGAAGGAAAGAGCAAATTTTCCAAGTAACCTTAGAAGATGCAGCAACAGTACAAGCCTCAAGTCTAGCTTTGATTTGATGGTCAGTAAGTTTGGCCGAAAGCCCTGTTTTGGATCAAATGTTAGGGGAGGCTTCTATAATTAATCTTTGTTTTGTTTCTCAATAAGATTGATTGATTGATTTGCTAAGCCATGACTTCAGTTGTTTTAATGTCCAAGAATTGGTCCCAAAATTCGATCACCATCATGCAGAACTTCAAAGTAGTATAGAGATGATGATGGTGATACCAATTATAATTAAGTAGTTATAGTGATGGTATCAATCAATAGATAATATAATCATTCTACAGGATGAACTGCAACTAAACATCAAAAACCTTTCTTTTGGCTTCAGCATGACTAAATAAAGATTGAAAACATACACTTGGAATGAATCATGTATTGACTCCATCAGACTGAATGCAAGAACATGCTTTTGACTGTTTCCAACATGATCAATAAGAAACAAAAAAGGATTTATCAGTGGTAACAAGTTACCTAAATGGTGGGCTGCAAAGTTCTAGCCATCTTCCAATATGAATAATTTTTGACTAGGAACAACACCCCAAGGCATGCCAAACTTATCTTAGACCAAACATGTCATTAAAATAAATCCCAAAAATAACTTCTTGGTCAATGTAAGTAGAAGCTTTGATTTTTCTTTACAATTCTTACTTGCTGTGGTGATGAAAAAGACAGTCTTGGTGACAATATAATACCTACACTACAGGTAAAGATCACCATAGGTTTGATGTAATTTCAACAACCACAAGTCTCATTCATGGATACAAGTTGACAAGAAGGGGTCAGTGCTAACAGGTTACCTAAATGGTGGGCTGCAAAGTCCTGCAAGCTTGCCATCTTCCAGCGTGAATAATTTTTGACTAGGAACAAGAAGCTAAGGCAGGCCAACCTTATCTGAAACCAAACATGTCATTAAAATAAATTCAAAAAATAACTTCTTGGTGAATAGAAGGAGAAGCTTTGATTTTTCTTTATGATACTTATTTGCAATGGTGACAATATAATACCTACACCACAGGTAAAGATCACTACAGGTTTGATGTAATTTCAACACCCACAAGTTTCATTCATGGATTCAAGTTGACAAGAAGGGATCATACCAGATTCAGGTCAATGAAGCTTTCTTTCTTGGTAATTTTGCACTCCTCATGAATTTGGTAATGATCCAATGAGAGTTGTACTTTACTTCCAAGCAATCACATCTTCAAACAAATTGCAGTTTATATGATCTACTACTAGCAACCTGACAACTTGAGATAGAAAAATCTGAATTGGCTACTCATCAAGATAATAGCTGCATAATAAACTTTTTTTGCCAATGATATTATCCAGTTAAAATATCATTGTCATTCATAGCAACAAAATAAGCCAAATGGACATGAGCCTAATTCCATATTATTCCTACAAACTTAATTGTACATCTGAAGATAGTATATAGTAAGCATTTGAAGGTGAAACTCCAAGTCTGATGCAATGAAGAATGCCCAATTAACTATGAGCAAGAATATGTCCTTCGACAGAGTTATATTTCCTGTAATTAATTATTTCCAATTCTTTTTCCACCAATTGGATATTCATTTGTACTTCAATTTAATTGGAAAGCCTTCATATTTGTGCACACTAAGACAATAGACAATAGACAAAAGTGAATATGCACATACTATAGCTTCTTTGCCCTAAAGCATGGAACATTAGTTGGGGTTCTTTCACAAATTTTCCCTTTAAATATTGAAATAGCATTTTGACCCTAACTATTTTAATATAATATTGCAGGTATATATACATATATATAATTAATATACAAATTTTATATAATATAAATATAATATTTTAATAATTTTGAATCAAATGCTTAAGCTTTTTGCGGATCACCACCGTCTCATACATAGCTTTATATTTCCAACATTAGGAGTCATATGACAAATGAACACCATCACTGAAGCATAATCTCAAACAAGTAATATGAGCAGCAAGGAGCAAATGCAATGGCAATTGTTCATGGCATGAACTGATGAATTAAAATTTTTAAGCAAAAAGATGTCAAAATACAGTAACGTCAAAGCCAAATTATCTATTAATCAATATCAGTTACACATTTTCCCAGGAATTAAGCATCAAAATAACAAGAAGAACAATTTCATCAAACATGAAAAAATTCACAAATGAGATCAATTCGAGCAATCTTCTATACCAACACAACTAGTATGGA
Organism: Musa acuminata AAA Group; assembly: GCF_036884655.1. NCBI lineage: Eukaryota > Viridiplantae > Streptophyta > Magnoliopsida > Zingiberales > Musaceae > Musa > Musa acuminata. The sequence continues at coordinate 35,745,506 of NC_088329.1, read as the reverse complement.
CGTTGGATTTGGCGATTTGATAACATTCGATGTCCAAGTTTAGAAGAAAACTATAACAAGTCCTGCAAAATTCACTGGCTTCTTAGTGAAGTTAAATATGCAGATCATACAAACTAATGAAGCATTTTCCAGGTATACAAAGTTTGACACAAGCAACAGAATATTGAAGATTGCAGACAACATTTGAAGTGCGGTCGACTGAGGACTGTGTAGCATACAAAAGAAAACTGAGACAAATTGAACTATTACTACATGGGAAACGCAGCCAGTTGAAATTTGATGAAGCCTTTCCGCTGTGCTACAAATATGAACTTTTTAAAAGTTTAATCAAACCTTCAAGCATCCAAAATGTCTCTATTGTACATAACAGCACTGATCTACATACCTGTCTAAAACTGGAACCGGCTAGGCCTAGATTTAGACATCCTGTTCTCTCCAAAGGGCTCATCATTGTCTGCCCTTTTTGCATTTCTGAATGCGGCACAGCCAATCACATAGACAATGACAAGGATTATGAGCACAACAATGTTAATCACGGAGACCTTTCTCCAGCTATGCCTGATGCTTGCAAGAACCCCAGCCTTACACGAGTCACACTGGTAGCACAGCGACTGTTGATCATTGCTCCATCTGGTGCAGTCCATGTCATTCACAACCATCCCTGCCCCTGCGGCCCAGAATGTCTCATTTATGTATGTATAGCCGCATGATGTTGGAGGCTTACAACACCCAGACTGCATCATTGAGAAACAAGATAGCCGAGCAAATGGTTGTTGGTTAAAAAAGACAGTTTACTCAGAAAGTAAATCATCAAAAATGCATATGGCAAATAAAACAATCTCTAGGTTTACAATTAAGGTAGGTTAGACACAAATCTCACACAAAATACTTGATGTATAATTTTAACAGCTGCAATATTTCACAACTATGATAAAACTATTTGGAACTTATGATCAACATACTTGAATTGGGACAAGCAAATTAGGTAGAAAGCGGTGGTGATATACCAAATTCACTTATCAAAGGTGGAGAGTTCGAAACCTTAGCTGATATATTTATACACTTAAACATTGGTTTAGTGGTGGTGCACCAGACTAACTTACCAATGATTGAGGGCTCAAAACCTCATTTGATAAATTTTACATCTTAAATATTGATCTAATTGGTGGTGTATCAAACCCACTTATCAAATATTGAGGGTTCAAAATCTCATCCGATATATGTTTACACCTTAAACATTAGTCTGGTAGTACTAGACTAACTTACTAAAGGTTGAGGGCTTAAAACCTCATCCGATATATTTTGCATATTGAACATTGATCTAATGGTGGTGTATTAGACTAACCTACTAAAGGTTGAGGGTTCAAAACCTCATTCGATATATTTTACATCTTAAGCATTAGTCTAATGGTGGTGTACCAAATACATTTTTACACCTTAACATTGGTCTGGTAGTGGAGTTCCAAACTAACCTACCAAAGGTTAAGGGTTCGAAACCTCATTTGATATATCTTAACACCTTAAACAATGGTCTGGTGGTGGTGGCCGTGTACCAAACCAACTTATCAAAGGTTGAAGGTTCAAAACCTCATTCAACCTATTTACACATTAAACATTGATCTGGTGATGGTGTACCAGACCTTATCAAAGGTTGAGGGTTTGAAACCTCAACTAATACATTTTTTATACCTTAAACATTGGTCTAATGGTGATGGTGGTGTACCATACTAACTTACAAAGGTTGAGGGTTTGAAACCTTGTCTGATATATTTTAAAGATGTCAACTAGCTTAGCTCGCCACTTACCCTTTGTAAAAAAAAAAAGACAGAAAGCAACCAACTATTAAGGATACTAAATATTATGTAAGTTAAAAAGTATGGCTAAGATATGCATGTATTGGTGTTTGTAAAAAATATCTTTTAGACCTACAGAAGCTATGTTACCACTTAAAACCAAGGTGCAAATCCTTTGCAACTTTGACTGTAGAGATTCTCTGCAATCCATTATATGAGAATGTCATATTGGTTGAAAAAGTGTATTCTCCAAATATCATCACATCAGGAAGGGATAGCTGTCATTAGAGAGTAAGATATACTACAGTGAGGATTGAATAAGAAATTGCCACATATTCAGGTTGTACAAATCCTCTACAACCTCATAGGTAGAGAATCTCTACTGCATAAACAGAGTAAACTCTCTCCATGCTATATTCTAGATAAGGTAATCAGGGCATAAACAATTACAGACAAACAAAGTCTTCAACTGAGGTGGTATAGTGCAGGAGATGCAGGGAGGGTTGAAGAACATGAATGACCATCGACTATAAAAAAGAAAAAGCACCGTTGGTTCTATATGAGAATGATGCCACTTCAATGCTACCTATGTTTTTTTTTTTTCAATTCCTCCTATACAGGATCCCACCACTGAAAATAAGTAAAAAGAAGACCTCATTATTCAATCATGCAGCTATGGTGACCGTCCTTTTCACTTGCTAAGTAAAAAGGTAGAAGAAAAATAAAGAGAAGACTTATTCTAAGTGGTTCAGTAATAGGCGCAGCTCTGGTGATCCTTGAGGAACTTTGTTCGACAAGGCTTTTTAACATTACTCTCTGTCTACTTGCTTTGTTGTCTCAGCTACCATTCTTTTACTTCCTTTTATTAAGATTCAGTCAAATTAGGACTGAGCTTGTTGTTTTATTTTAGATCTTGATATGACTCCTGGACTTCTTAAAGATGATTAGCATAAGATTTCATTAAGGGAAAACCAAAAAGAAGCAAGTACACCTTTGTTCTGGACATTCTAGTTACTTAGCCTTTACACGCCAGAACTCCGATCTTCCATCTATACGTTGCTTATGGGCAAACACGGTCAGAATTTTTCATTTTCTTTTCCACATAAGCAAAAATAAAGAAAGGGAAGAGTTGAGTAGGAAAGCAAGAAAGGAAAAGGTTTCCGAAATCAGAAGAAAACCAGTACTGTTTCTCCACATTCTCCATGCTTGCACTGGTAATAGAGACCAAATCTGATTGGACATGCTTGTAGAGGAAAAAAGAAACAATAACATCAAAAAGCAGGTGAAGACACTAAACATTTAAACTATTTTACTAAAAATATTGCTCAAAAAGCAAGAGAAAATCCAAGATCTAATCTTCCAAAATCAATTATCACTAAATCCGTAATTAGGATATCCCACTAACAAATTTATTACTGTTCTAATCCTCTGCTCGTTAAATAAATAAATAAATGTTTCACCAAAAGACGACATCTGTTGACTTGTCTGCTCATAAAAAATCGATGCTTCATCCAAAGATGCCCTCTTTTTTATCGCCTCCTTGAAGAAACTCCGATCTTTCGCAAATGCAAACAAAGATACAAATAAATGACAACGAATCCAAGTACTGACCTCGATGGGGGAGAGATTCCTCCGGTAAAACATATCCGGGGACTCAGGTACCAGCAGCCCTGTGGTGGGATCTCGGGAGTATCTCGTCATCTTGGAGCATGCATGTCCTTCGCGGAGGCAGGCGCTGATCTTGGCCCAGTACCCGGGGTCGGAGACGCGGTCCCTGAGCCAGCCGGAGTAGTCCGAGAGCTGGTACTCGAGGAAGGCGCGGTTCATAACGACCTGGCCCTGTCCACGGTCGGTGACAGCGAAGGCGAAGACAACGAAGCCAAGCAGCGCGGTGACGACGAAGAACATGGCGAAAAGGTAAAGGCGGAGCAGCCACGCGAGGCGGTAGCAAGCTCCGGCGAAGCCCATGAGAGAGATGACCATGATGGCGACGCCGATGATGATGAGCGGCCACTGGAGGAAGCGGAGGCAGTCGGTGGAGTTGGCCTTGGCGCTCAGCCATATGCCGCCGCCCAGGATAGGAATCGATATCAGGAACGTCACGAAGTTCACAGCCCCTATCAGGGTGTTGGTACCTCGCATCATCTCTCTCTTATTACCGATGATGACACTCCGTCTCGCTGCCTTCTCTGCTCTTCTCCTCCAAAGGTAGAGTCTTTATTGCTTAGCTCTCTCTGTTCCCTTACTTGGCCTTGATGTTTTGGGGGAAGCGAGGTTCAGGAACGGATGAACGGAGAGAAGAGAGACTGCTGAAGCTCAGGAAGAATAAGATATACTTCTGCTGCTGGGTTCAGGGAATGGCAGGTGAGCTTTAATAGACAATGGGGGAGTATCATGCAGGTCGAATGTGAGAAGACTTGAAAAGAGAGACAAGGGGACAGGTTCATGTATTGTTTTACCTTTGTGGAACTTGCCAGGTAAAGGGGGGAGTTCAGTAAATCCAGGTCTCCAAGAAAAGAACAGATTCTGCGAAGGTAGAAGACTTCCAGGAGCTCACAATTGGTTGCCTGGAGAAACAGTAACAAGTTAGCCATTAATATAGCTAATAGAAGTTTTGATCGACAATGTTCATGGTATTCTAACAGAAGGAGCAAACAATCATTAAGATTGTTTGATCATCCCTTGGTTGCATCCCTTGCAGGAATTCAAGCTGACCTGAGAAAGTGATTGCTCCATTGACGCTCATCTTCTGCTCAGAATGGACGAATTCTCAAGATCTCAGTTTGTCATCTTGAGGAATGCAAAATGGAACTCGGTAAACAAGTGAGATGAGTGAGATTGTCTTCAGAGATGACTAAGATACATCAACGGAGGCGTTACCTTCAAACTTTGGACTGACAGGTGTGGCTTTCTGTCGTCGAATGTTGCCCGTAACTTTCAGCAACGCATCATCTGACAAAGACACCGCCCAGAAGAACCCAAATCGTAAGTGAATCATAAAGCCATTTTGGTCGGCGATTGCGCAGGAAGAGGAGCACGGAGTATAAAGAAAGAGGGGAACAGCGGAAGCGATGCAGACGCGGGTCGTGGGACCACGTGGGCTTCCCCTTTCGTTGGCGCAAGCGTGGGGGAGCCCACGCCCTCGTGGGTCACATGCAACGCTGTCGGGCCCACCTGCGCGTAATACGCAATTCATTCAGCTAAAAAACCTATACTAATCGCAATTAACTGTAATCAATACTAACTAATTTGAATTAAATATATATATCTTAAATACTCTTAATATTTTTATGATCATAAAAAGTTTTTAAAGGATATTAATGTTATTTAAAGATTTAATTAATAATCATATATATATATATATATAAACAACTTAGATTTAGAGGAATAAATTAAAAAAAATCACTTACTTTGATATACATATATATATATATAATTTCAAAAAAAAAAAAGAAGATACAGGTAGTTGCAAGTGCAATATGTACCAGAGTGCACTTCCATAAACAGTATAATTTGTATCTTCTGATGAAGCTTTAAACATCTTTCATCTTCTGATAAGCTCAAGAGCCTTCTCAAAATATAAACAAGTAAAGAAAATCAGTGTTATAATAACTCCTACATTTAAGAAGAAAAACTTTAAGTTGGGACATGAAGAAGATTCAAAGAAACATCATAACCTTAGTGGTCTTCATTCAAGTATTTAACTATACAAACTCTTTATTCTAGCTATGGTAAGACAAGTGCTATAAAATATTTTAAATCCCAGCTTTGAAGAATGAGTGAAACACAATTATTCCAATGCATACACTATATCAATTCCCTAATTGCTTTCTCAACATAAAATCAATAAATAAAAGATAAAATCCATAGATTTATGGAGACGTCAACGAACAATAAGATCCTTGATATAGATTCTTAGTACACAACAAATGTGCAAAAAAAGTGCAGATATAGGATCCTTAATATAAATTCTTATTCAAGTTGGGACATGAAGAAGATTCAAAGAAACATCATAACCTTAGTGGCCTTCATTCAAGCATTTAACTATACAAACTCTTCATTCTAGCCATAATAAGGCAAGTGCTATAAAGTATTTTAAAGCCTAGCTTTGAAGAATGAGCGCAACACAATTATTCCAATGCATACACTATATCAGTTTCCTAATTTCTTTCTCAACATAAAATCAATAAATAAAAGGTAAAATCCACAGATTTATGGAGACGTGAACGAATATTAGGATCCTTGATATAGATTCTTAGTACACAACAAATGTGCAAAAAAAATGCAGATATAGGATCCTTGATATAGATTCTTCTTCAAGTTGGGACATGAAGAAGATTCAAAAAAACATCATAACCTTAGTGGCCTTCATTCAAGCATTTAATTATACAAACTCTTCATTCTAGCCATGGTAAGACAAGTGTTATAAAGTATTTTAAAGCCTAGCTTTGAAGAATGAGCGCAACACAATTATTCCAATGCATACACTATATCAGTTTCCTAATTGTTTTCTCAACATAAAATCAATAAATAAAAGGTAAAATCCACATATTTATGGAGACGTGAACGAACATTAGGATCCTTGATATAGATTCTTAGTACACAACAAATGTGAAAAAAAAGTGCAGATATAGGATCCTTGATATAGATTCTTCTTCAAGTTGGGACATGAAGAAGATTCAAAAAAACATCATAACCTTAGTGGCCTCCATTCAAGCATTTAACTATACAAACTCTTTATTCTAGTCATGGTAAGACAAGTGCTATAAAGTATTTTAAAGCCTAGCTTTGAAGAATGAGCGCGAACGAACATTAGGATCCTTGATATAGATTCTTAGTACACAACAAACGTGCAAAAAAAAGTATAGATATAATTCCAAAAAGCCATAACAGAACAGATGAATGATGGGTGATGATCCTACCCTTGCTTAGCCAAGGATACACTACTTTTGTGCCTTGGTCTGGATAGGAGGTACTCAGCTTCCAAAAGATGAAACCAAGGCAACCAAGCTTTGGCAATACTTGCATACCTGAAGCAGAGGAGGCAAGATGACTTGGAAATGACTACAACATATATGGGTGATGATCCATATATAATCCCCCAAGTAAGCTTTATGAATTGGAAATGACTAAAACATTGGTGATTCCTCATTGTCTGATGAGTATTTCTGAATAGCACCTTCCATGAGTTACAGCTGAGGGCTCAGATTTTGGATCTCAGCAACACTGCTAAACCCAAATGCTTTCTCCCCTTCTATCTCCTTACCATCTTTTCATCAAGATTACACAAGAAAAAAATATCTAGCACTTCTCAGTTGATCTTATATTTGTTGGCAACTTTAAAAAAGGATATGACAAAGTTATATAAAGACTTTGTTGCTAAAATGGAAAACATATCAACAAATCTAACCATCATATTCAATAGATCCTTCTTGACTAAGTTTCTAGTAGTTCATTTTTGGTTGGAGAACAACTAGTGTTGAGAAATGAGGACCTCCACAACAAATAATTTCATATTTTGAAGAATTTCCTGGAGGAAATGAATATTATGCTGCACAACAAATATATTGCAAAATTCAACCTGGGCATAAAAGAGCAAATCAAAGAAAACCCTTTGAAATGCTAAAGGCATTGACTTGCTTCAACAAATAAAATTTGAGATTTCCAAATCTGTGAGCAGTTTGCATTCTTCCAATGCAACATCGACCTCCAGGGCGTTGTACACAGCATTAATCATGCATTCACATTTTTTACTGAAGTCTACTTAGTTTCATGGTACATCACTGTACTAATTCCCAGTTGGACCGGTACATACAGGGCAGTTTACTCGATTTGCCATGATACTTAAACCCTTGGTTTCTAGGATTTGAGTAACAGTGTCTTTCTTATCATACTTACCATATAGACTAAACATCGTTTCCGAGGAGGTCGCGGTACCCGCCCTCCTCGGACGCGGTTGGCTGCCGCTCCTCCCGTTGCTCGATCACCGCCTCGGAAGAGATGGAGGTGAAGGGCGCGGCGCGTCCGGGTGGTAGAGAAATCCAGGGAGGTGGAGGGAGGGTGAAGAAAAAGGAACTAGGGTTCGGGCGGGAGAAGAGAGGCCGCGGCGGAGAGCGTCGTCTTCGAGGAGCCTCGCGAAACACCGCGGTCGAGTTGCAGCAGAGAGGTTATCGTTCGGAAGCTCAGGTGGTCGGCCAATTGGTATTCGATTGACCCATTATGTGGTGAGACTTGGATCCGTTGATCACGACTTGGATCCGTTGATCACGACTTGGATCAATGCAATTGATGCCATGGAAATTGACCTTATTTTATAATATAACATATATCAATTAAATATTTTAACTTAAATCGTTCTTTTATTATCGGGTATTTATGTCCCTAAATATCACTGGATGGATAGGCTAATTTGGTATTACAATCATCACATCTTTTCCAGTCATCCAACAATGATTTTGACGGTCTAAAGGACCTTCCGATATAAATAAGTAATTTAATTTAATATAGTTAGTAAGGATTTTTTTCTCTTTTTTTTGGATTGTAAATGCCTTTGTAAATACTAAATTACATATTTACCCCTTAAAAGTCCAAATATAAAAAATCCTGATTTAATTTTTACGAATCTTAAAGTTCTTATAAATAAAAAAATATATATTTTTAAAATAAAAAATTGACATATATGATGCCTAGACTCGAAACATATCACTTGTGCAATATATTACATAACTAATCAAGATATTTAAATGAAAGAAATAATAATATAATCAGAAATAACAGCCCAAAAGTTGGGAGATTAGGCTTGATAATGAATCACGTGAGTATCACGTGACGGGCGATTTGATTCGATGCCGTTGCTTCCCTCTCCCTCCCTCGGCCGAACTCTTCCAAGAAGCCAAAACCAAGTGGGCGTTCCTCCACCGCCCCCCTTTCCCCCTGCCTTCCCTTCTTCCATGTGCGCGACGCTGAGAGGAACCCACTCCTTTGCCTCTCCCAAGCACAAAGATGGCAAGTAGTGTTAGGCTGCGCAACCTCCGCTCTCCACCACCGCCCCCCAAACGCACAAAAGACGACCCACCATTCCCCCAATTAACCCCATTCCCCGTGCGTTGCCGCTACGCCACCCGCTGCCACTTCCGCGGCCCTTGCCCGACCTCTTGCGCTCCCTTTCGCGGGCACTTGCTCGTGGGCTTCTCTGACCGCCCGCCCGCCCATTGCCGTCGCTGTCAGCCGCCGTCCCTCACCTTCTCCCCCTCGTTATATGCCCCAGGCTGTGCGCCGAATCGAGGTATTGAGGTTGGGGACAGAATCGTTGAGGGGAGGATGGGTTGATAACGGCGTCGATGGCGGTCCACCGGATTCTTAGCCTCCGGCTTCTTTCCTACCTCTGCTTCCCTCTCCTACTCGGCTTCCGGTTCTACCGATGCTTTACGTACCCGACGGAGAGCGCGAACCGCTCGACCCCGTCGTCGTCCCGCCCCGCGGCGGGCGTAGACCGGACCACCAAGAAACTGCGGAAGCCCTACACCATCACCAAGTCGAGGGACAAGTGGACGGCCGAGGAGCACGAGAGGTTTCTCGATGCCCTCCTGCTGTAATGTCCACTCGTCATCCTCCTACTCTCGTTCTCTTTTTACATGGTTTCATGTTCGTCGATTATTCTTCTCCTCTGAGCAATAAAATTTTTATGATCCTTTGATTGGATCATATGATGCGAATTCTAGATGAAAAGAAATAGTAAGAGTTAGTTTGAGTTAGGTGACTAAACCAATGAATTAAAATTATTCATACCAATGATTTTGTTAGGTAACAGAATAAATATCAATTCCGACTTCAGCTTATTAAATTGATGGCTAAATCTAATATTTGTCAACTGACACTTTCTTAACGTTCATTGTCCTCTTAAAATCTCTCATCTTACACAAAAAATATTATATATATATATATATATATATATATATATATATATAGAGAGAGAGAGAGAGAGAGAGAGAGAGAGAGGGGTAGTGTATGTCCTGTTAGTAATTTCTTTGTCAAGTTGCAAAATAAAATAATCACTTATAACTTGAAAGCGTAGATTATGAATTTGATATAGATAATGATTTATGGATATGAAAAGTCATAGTTTGAATTTTGAGCATTCCTTGATGGTTAGAAATATGGCTTCTAAAATTTATATTGTGCTGCTAATCAGGTTTGGTCGTGATTGGAAGAAAATTGAAGAATTTGTGGGTACCAAGACAACTATTCAGGTACATCTTCAGTTTTGCAATTCTGGCATCTGTTACTCTAGGTTTTATTTCTTTCCCTCTAACTTCTCTAATAAGATTTAATATGGCTGGTAGTGGTGTATCATATATATATATATATATATATATATATATATATATATATATATATATATATATATATATATATATATATATATATATATATATATATATATATATATATATATATATATATATATATATATATATATATATATATATATATATATATATATATATACATATATACACACATATATATATATAATTTAGCCACGAAAGATTTTAATAGTTTATCATAAAATTCAAATCGCATCTTCAGCACTTAATCTTTGGTGAAAAAATAAATTTAAAAGTTTTGACCAACATTTGTTATTCTGCTGTAAGCTTGTCATAGAGGAGGCTGACATGCTCATTTTTGTTTCTTTCTTTTTATTCGTCAGCTTTGCTTAGGAGATCTTAAAGAACATAATATTCTTATCCATTTCTTAATAGCAATTACATATGACATTTTTTGTCATAAAATGGTACATTTACTGACATAAATAGTTATGATCTTATTGTCAGATGATTAAGATCTCCTCAATGCTAATTCTTATTAAATAAGGATATAAATAGATGTCATGATCACAGTTTGTCACACAATATAGCAATATCTTCTCTTCAGTTTGTACTTTTATGTATATGTTTTTTCTTGCCTTTCTTTGTCTCTAATCCGATGACCCTATTATTGGTTTCTTAGTATGTTCTTGATATCTTGTTCCTTGATTGATTATGTTTTCTTGGTCCATTCTTAATTTCTCGAGTCATTAGCTAACTTTCTTTAAAGGAAAAGATGAAATATTTTAATTGTTTGTTTTGGTTGTTTCCATGATCTTGTTGATTAGATAAAAAAGAAGATACATAAGCAAATATTAAATGGGTAAACAATAAAGAGTAGAGTGAAATGAAAATAACAAGGCTATATATATATATATATATATATATATATATATATATGTATATATATATATATATATATATATATATATGTATATATATATATATGTATATATATATATGTATATATATATGTATCTATATATATATATATATGTATATATATATGTATGTATATATATATATGTATGTATATATATATATATATATGTATGTATGTATGTATGTATGTATATATATGTATGTATGTATATATATATGTATGTATGTATATATATATATATATGTATGTATGTATATATATATATATGTATGTATATATATATATATATATGTATGTATGTATATATATATATATATATGTATGTATATATATATATATATATGTATGTATGTATATATATATTTATATATGTATGTATATATATGTATATATACATATACATATATGTATATATGTATATATATATATATACATATATATTTTTTGATTGCATCAATTTGAATAAACTAATTTACTTGTTTTGATTGTTCCTGGGCCTGTATTTGTTGTCAGATTCGTAGTCATGCTCAGAAGTACTTTCTAAAGGTACAGAAGATTGGGTTAGCTGCTCATGTGCCACCTCCTCATCCTAAACGCAAAATGGCTCATCCAACCCAGCAAATCACCCCCAACAATGGTTTTTATTCTGATTAGAAAGCAATATATTTCCTTTTTTTTGTGTTGGATATACCTTCCTATGAATTTTGACATTTAATAGACTGCTTTTGATAGAGATAGTATCTGTGGATTGCCTTTATGCATCTTCTCGAATTCTTCCTGCATGCTCTGTCTGGGATAATACCTCAAATGATATAAATTACACGTCCAGTGAAGCAACATCTCTACCTGCTTGCTATACCATCCGTCCTGATATTGAAGGTCTGTACGGTCCATAATTGTAGAAACATCCTTTTCATTTTTTGCTATAATAATTCGTTTCATCAATTTGGTTATTGTAGGTGACAGTGGAATATTTGGCAAAACAAGCATATATAGTCAAAACATTGATTGGAGTGGCAATTTAAGTGGATCTTTGTTAACTCATCGGGCAACAAAACAAAGAAACCCGCATCCAGGTAATTTTTGCACTTGTCACAGACTGTACCCTTCACTTTTTATCGTTTAATATCTAATTCCAACTTCAACGAATTTCAAGTATGCAACGCATAAAATACTTGGGAAGCAGTAACTGTATGTAAATTAAGTTTGTTTTTGTATATTTATATGAATAGTTGAATTTACACACCACTAGCATATTCAATAACCTAAGGATCACCATATTTGTAAAAGAAATGATCAAAAGAACTGGAAAAGCAGAGGCTTTTAGTGCCTTGCATTTATTCTATTTTTGCATGAAAGGGGAGGTCTGGTTATACTCCAACAATAGTGAAAAGATTATATACATGTACTTCTCTATAGAACCTTTCATCAGTGACCGCTTGGCATGGTTTTATCCTCTGTTTGAAATGGCCACGTACAAATTGTTTGTGGACATATCCATATTCTTAATACAATTAGTCATTTTTTTTATTTCTAGGAGGATATTAAGTATGTCTAAGTGGGATGGAAAGTTCCCAAGGGCAGCAAAGATCCCATTATTATGAGCAAACTGAAAATTTGCAATCTTTGGTACTCAGTAGTAATACCTATCGTTTAAAGGTTAATTATTTTTCTCTTTGGACAGCACCTATATAGAAAAAAAACATCTAGGAAAACGTATACAACTTTTACACCCAACTCCATCCATATTATGTTATTGGAGATTGTTGTCATAATTACAATCACTTTCAACTATCTGATCGAAGTTGTGTACAATTGTTTTTTTCTTTTGATATGCATGTACAAATAGTGTATGATATCATTCACCCAAAATGGGGTTTGAGTGAAGCAAATTGCATTTGTTTACATTTATATGTGAATTTGTACTAGTGATTGTACATTTATGTGCTGGTGATGCATTCAGTTGTTGGACCGCTGTCAAGCCTTATTCAGCATTTAATTTTAATTTCTATTCCATTAAGTCTCAGCACTGTTTACTATTTTCAAGTTATATCTGCATTGTGCTTATTACTTACTGTACCAGACTTTGCTCAAGTGTATACCTTCATTGGAAGTATGTTTGATCCGAACATTACATGGAGAGCGGAACATTTCTTTGAAAAGTTACAAGATGTCGATCCAGTTACTGCTAAAATTGTAAGTCAGCAAAATATTTTGAACTTCATATAGCCCCGTATTTACTATGTTTATTGACCATGGAACTTCCTTCAATTCTAGTTGGAGGAAAGAATTGTGAAATGTTAAGAATCTGTATAGTCAATTCTTTTTCATGGATATCTTCTAACTTGCCTTACTCGAGGAAAACAAAAGTCCTCGATCATCATGTAGAGTTGTATGGATGATTAATGAATATAAACACTAAACACATACCTTGGATCTAAAGAATGAACTTATGTCAGCTTGGATACTAAATTTAATGTTTCTATCATTGCTTCATTGGACTAATTTTTTCTATTCACATGCAGATTCTGATACTAATGAGGAATCTTGCTGTAAATCTGACTAGCCCTAGTCTTGAACCTCTGGTGAGTATACATTTTGACTATTGTTTTGTGTAACATCATGTGTTGTGATCTTACTGATCCTGCAGTTTGTAACTAGAAATATGTTGTGGCATTTTAAGATAACTGCTCTGTTGTATGGAATTTGTCTGCCATTCCTTTTCTCCTGTCTTACATGTATGAAGGCCTTCTTTTTTGGGCATCTTGCGAACAAAATACCCCTCTTAATTAAATTGCCTTCCCAAAATGATTTGAAGAAATTGCAAACTCATTTACGTTTTATGGATTACTTGTTCTTTGGATATGCAGCGTGTGTTCCTTCTCCGATGTTAATTTTGTGTATCATTCCGTGCTTCGTTCCACAGATAAGGTGGCTGGGCACGTATGACGTGAACACAAGAAAGGTGGCAGCCATCGGCGGAACTGCTGCTTTTGCAGATATATAATCTTACCTTTCACTTCATCTGAATAACTTGTTTTCGTACGTGAAGTCTTCTTATCATCTTTATCTACTTCATCTGAGACACACCTGTACTATAATTCTCCATGCAACAGAGGACATCATCAAAGATCCGGAAGACGTGAGTGAACAACTGGGAACCATCGTCGAACGTTTGATTCCTGCAAAAAGACACACCGGATTACTCCCTGAATTCCACCATCCTCATTTGCCATGAATATTTATTGCATGTGTTTGAAGTAATTCTTGAACTTACAATGATTTAGTAATACTTGATACGATAAGTATTTGGATGACTAGTTTTCCTTCCAGTGCATTAGTTTGATGATACCACTCGATACAATGGTACCAAAAGACCCTTTTGCTTTTTTTTGATGGTTTTGAATAGATCTTTTGAATCGTTTATTGCAATAAAGAAGTTTATTGTTGTGATGAAAGCCTTTACTCGCAGTAACTAAATTTGATTTGATTTAAATACTCTTATTCAAGCGTTCAATGCTCTAAAAAATAAATTGTTCTTTTTTTATTTTTTTGGAAAGTTATAAATGAGAGCGGAATATGTTTTTGTTTTATTTAATTGCTTCTGGAGATTTGATGGAGTCTGACAGCCCGTAAACCCGACCAAAATATCTGGATGCGGATCCTTTTGGTTCAAGATCCGATAAACTAATTGGATCGGATACGAATCCTGAATCCTGAACCTACACGCGATAATCTTAATATTATCGGATGCGGATTCGGATTTAGCTCGTTTCAATCCGATAATATGCTACCGTCGCGGTGGCATATACTGAGATACCAACTACAGTTGACGGGAGATTGCGACAACGATCGAAAGCAGCCGCCGCCACTCCGGTCGCGGTGCCGAACGCTAATCCCGACAACTCTTCCGTCAGTACTGCACTTCTCTCTCCTCTCTTTCCCTCTCTCTCCCCGGCAACAAAATTAGGGTATTTTCCACTTCTTTGAAGATTCTGATGGGCATTAGTTGTTTTAGTCGTGTTTTCGTTTCTATATGAAGAAAAATGAAATTTTCATGTTGATTTTATTGTTAATTTGATGCTGACTTATATCAATTTGATGCCTTGTTTGCCATCATGTTGCATTTCGATTTCGATTTCATTTCACGGCATGGCACTTGGTTAGGGCATTTTGGGATCTCCCTCGAAGAGGGCTTTTTAGAGTTCACGTTTGGTGTAAATTTCAAGGGGTTTTCGGCATAAATGTTTGTGAGGTTTAAGGTACTTTGAAAAAAAAATAAAGTGGAAATGTGTAAATTTGGGCAAACATCAATCGATTGAGCTAAAACTTTGGGTTATAAGTTCTGAATCGCTTGGCCCGATGATATAATTATGAACTTTTAATCATTTAATGTAGTCAAGATCATCTTTTGGTGAAGTTTTGTTTACCAAGAGGATGCATGTTTTCTGTCCCAGTAGCACTAAGGTTTTCTCTCGTTCTCTTTATTTCCATTTTACATAGTTTCGATGAAAAACTGATTGAACCCTTGAACCCATGGTGAACTAATTGAACCTTGATTCTTCCTTCATCTTGTTTTTTCAGATATCTTGGTAGATTTCCTTTTTGAATTATTAAATGGTTCAATTGTTTGATCAAGAAAAGTGCAAGAAACCAAGCTTATACTGCAGTGATTGGTTTTGCAGGTAAACAAAGACTTTAGTTTCCTGTACTGATGACAATTTACTTTTCTTATGGATCATTTTCGTTCATTGATGTATGCCATTCTATGTGAATCTTTGCTATTCTCTATTTATGGACTTTCCTTCTGGATTTCTACTTCATATTTCTGAAGCTTCATTACTTTAATCGTTGAGACCATCAAATATGACCATCTTAAGGTGATGAATATTATCATTTTACTTTTGAGTGAACCAAACATATTCAACAATGCTTGCCCTAGGAATATGGATATATTACCAATCAAAGTTTGAGATGCTCATCCTCACCCTCAAGTCAACCATGTTAATTGGACAGATTACCCTACTGTGTTGTGGGAGAGTTTCTGGATAATGCTTAAAAAAAAGCATCCGAATTTGCCTATCTGATCTTGACTTTTTAAATTGGGAGTAAGCCTCGTAGAATCTGGAAGAGTCCATTTTGAGAAGGGAAGGTTGGAGTTTGGCGCATGGAAATAAAAGCTCAGATTTATAGAGCAATTGAAGACATAAATCCTCCGTCAATTAATCTAACCACTCGAGTCATATTTCTTTCCATTAATGCTTGGACTATATGCATTACGACAAAGGTTGGAACGTGGATATCTTTCTTGATTAATGTGTGTGAACTCAATTCAGGCATGATCGCCTATAGAGAGAGTAAAATGGGTTTCATCAGGAAAATGCAGAATCTTCACTTTCATTCTGGCTATGTGTTTGTACATAGGTGTATTCATAACCTCATATCGTAATATTTGTTCGTCATATTTTTATGTTGTGGTAAGAGTCCCGACGACTGTGGTAAGAAACACCTGAATGGACTAAAGTTTCATTTTACTTGATTGCAGATTAAAGAAAAATGGGAATAATTAGGAGCAGTTTCTCGTTTTTGCTAGGAGTCGGCTGTGGTGTTTACATTGCTCAGAACTACGAGGTTCCGAACATAAAGAAGCTTGTGAGTACATGGATGTTGAAGACGAAGGACATCGAAGAGACTTATCGAAAGCCCAAGAAAGATGAAGACTAGAAGCATTCACCTATGGAAAATTACACTTGAGAAAAAAGATCAGTAATACACAGCAAAAACCGCCCTGATGCCATAGAGTGGCACAAACAAATAAATCTTGGGATCACATTTGTAACCCCTGAGATCTTGGCAAGTAGTTGTTACACTGCATTCTCAGTTTTTGTCTATATTCATAATTGAAGTGTTTTCGCCAATTGCCTTTTGTTAATGTGAAGTTTTGAAATAGAATTATCTTTTTTGGTACCATTCTGCATACTGAGTGGACTGTTATATATCTGATATGATTCGGTACAATTAGAACCATGGTCTGCAGTACCGGATCATACCGCCCGGTACAGGCGGTACGTACCGGTCCGATAGGCTTCCGGTACGCGGACCATATGTTACCGGTCCGACACTGTAGCAGCACTGTAGCATGTCCGACAAGCTTTCGGTACGTACCAGTCCGACAGGCTTCCGGTACGCGGACCATATGCTACAGTGCTCGACACGCCTAAATATACCGAGCGGTACACCTGGGTGTACCGCTCGGTATACCGTACCGTACCGGTACCGAGCCTAGGTCGAAACTCTGGTACGGTACGGTATTGCGGACCTTGATTAGAACATTAACTTATCGGCACGCGGACCATCCTAACCAGATGGTGTACTTCCGAAATCGGATTTACTGTCTGTGTTATTATAAATAAAAGTAAAAAATAGTGGTAATAAATAAGTCTAATTAATAAATAAAAATTCCTAAAATAAGTATGGAATTATTACATTGTAGAGAGTAAAATGTTACACAACCCATCACAAAGCCACCAAATGCAATCAGAGTAAGATTCGTCAAAAGATAATTAGAACATCATTCGATGTATTTGTGTGAAAAAAAAAAATAATAATAATAATAATAATAATAAAGAAGGAAATATAATTATTCCAATGCAAGGAAACCTAACAAGTTTGAGGTAACATGGTAAATCTCTCTATTATTTTGAAAGAATCACTTCATAGAGTACAAATGGCAAAAAAAAAATATTCCAATAGAATGAATAGGTTTAAAATACTATTATAATTTTCTTTCATAAATATTACAATAGAAAGTATACAAGACATTTTTTTGTGAAAACTCAGATTCGTACAACTTCATATTATCACACAAATGTCTCTCATGTATATTCGAAAAAATTCAAGTATATATTGTAAGCATAAAACTATCATTATCTTAAAAAAAATTAAAATCAAAATCAAAATTAAATAATAATAGATCAAGACCAAGCTTATATACCTTTAGATGTCATAATCAATGAAATATCTCTGTCGGATCTAGTAACATACCATAGTCTATAAGTAGCAAGCATCGATCCTTAAAAACTAGATTAATTTTCTCCTCTCCTTTTATTATCCACGAGATCATAATAAGTGATGGAGTAAAGACTAACAGATCTACAATATCTATCCATATATATAGTTCCTAAATGATCAATTAAACATAGGTTATGTATGGTGCGAAATTAGTAGGGAGATCATGAACACGTTGGCAGATGAGTCAAAATTGGGGCCGGAAATTAAACATAGGTTATCAATGCTTTTAATTGAAATAAGGGGAGTTAATTGGCAAATTTTAAAATTTTATGTTCGTAATCCTAATAGGATCTATATTAATCGATAAAAATTATCTATGATCAACATATTATTATTTATTATTATTATATATATTTTAAAATAATTATTATATGACATTTACATGTGAACTTAAATCAATCCAAGACATATCACTTGTGCAATAATACTGTTGAATCTCGTATTTTGATGATGAAACTAATTGATAATTATGTTTATGTTTAACTGCATTTTGAGTGATGCAGGTCTACTCGATCAGGATTAGACAGTTAACGCAGGAGGAATTGACGTTGTGCCGGAGGAGATCACGTCAGGGTATTGGACGGCAGAAGGCTTCGGACGTCGGGCGTCGGGCCAAGGAGAGTGGAATTGTGCCAAGGATATTGGGGTTGCGGAGGTCAACCGCCGATTGGGCAACAAGCCGCAAGAGAGGACGATGCACCGAAGAATCGGACGAAGCGCCAACCAATGACGTGCCGGGCAACAGAATGTCAATTCGCGTTGTAATAATTGTCTAGATCGGAGTTGAGTTTTGGTTTGTGTGTGCAGGATTAACTACGATAACGATGAAGACATAAAGCGAAACAAAGTGCTGGAGTCAAGTGCGAAGGATTTGTTGCGAGTTCGAGAGTTCGACGGAAGTCCGAAGGTTCGTCGGGAATGCTGTCGGAACTAGCCGAGAATGAGTAGGGAGCTTGCCGAAGGGTTTTTGGGAAGCTCGCCGGAAGGTTCGTTGGAAGTTCGCGGAGCTCACCGAGAAAGATCGGAGCTTGCCGAAGAAGCTCGTTGGAACTCGCCAAGATCAAATCGTGAAGTCTAGGAGCTTGCCGGGAGTCCGCAGAATGGTTTTCGAGAGTTTATCGGAAGACCGTCGGAAGTTCGCCGGAAGCTCGCCGGAAGAAGTCTTGACTTACGGACTTTGTAATAGCTTAGAAAATGTCTTTAAATTCGTAGTTAGCACATTAATTAGGGTTAGGATTAGGTGTTAATCCTATAACCCAAGTAGGGGCCAATTGGGCCCGAGTTCGGACTGGTTTGGGCCAAATTTGGAGCCCAACCAGTGAGCTGATTTGGCCTAGGCGGTGGCACCGCCCAGCACCCGAGAGCTGGGCGGTGACACCTCCTTGGCTGGGCGGTTGCACCGTCCAGCACCCGAGCGCTGGGCGGTGGCACCGCTTGGCTGGGCGGTGGCACCTCCAGCATTCGGGAACCCAAAGAGAATTCAAATTTTGGAGCCCAAAATTTGAATACTCTTGAGGCTTATAAATACCCCTCAAATCTCAGCTGAGAGAACAACTTTTGTGCAGCAAGTGATTGAGAGAAAAGTCTTAGAAGAGTCTTTGCCTTTCTTGTTTTCAATTTGCTAGAGTTCTCCTCATTCTTTCTTGCTGAAAATTTGTAAGAGGTTGAACTGCTTGTAAAAGGTTGTAAGAGGGGTATTTGCCCTTCCATTTCAAGAGATTTGCTAGTGGAAGGTGGGAGCCTCATCGAAGAGGGGCCTCGCAAGTGGATGTAGGTCATTTGACCGAACCACTCTAAAATCGACGTAATCTCTGGTTTACATTTCATTATTGCTATTTACATTACTGCAAACCTTCTTACATGCTTTAGTTCCTTATTACCTTTGCTGCACAACTTTAAGAATACGCTTTCAAGTTTAGCTTTTCAAGTTCCATTCTTATCGTACGAAAGATTTGTCGAAACCGAAGTTTTAATCCGCTGCACTAATTCACCCCCCCCTCTTAGTGCCGCTCCGATCCTAACAAATACATTATTGACTATAACATAGGTCATTATTATGCGATGATAAATGTGTGTAATTTATTATTTTTTATGCATGCTTATACAAAATGCACAAATCTTTCTATTAAAGTAAGTTGATAGAGTCCATGCCCACTTAATATCATCTCTTATGCATTTTATGTCCATGAACATGATTGATGCATATGTACTAATTGAGATATTAAACATAACATAGGGAGGCCATGGCCTCGCGTGGGCCCCCACAATTTTATGGGAGGCCCACTTTGGATGTCGAGCCAAAGTTGGAGCCCGTTAAGGGAATATAGGTCTTATGATAAAATATCATTTTAATTTTTTTCCATGAAATCTAACTCTTAAGCCTAAATCGATTTAGGCTTCCTATTTACGACCTACGTAAAATTATGTTACATCTCATAGACAAAAAGTATATGTAAAGATTTATTATTTGATTTATTTTTTATATTAATCAGTTTTTTATTTATATTTTCTTGAAATAATCATCCTCTTCTCAAGTAGGACGAGTGTTAAGAACTTAAAATTTTTTTACTAATACTAAATAATTGTGTTATTTCTATGACACAAGCTTAATTGATGTGGATTTGGTAATGAAGTGAGAGAGAGAGAGAGAGAGAGATTTAACATACAATGTCATTCAACATGAGTCAAAAATAAGAAATCTTTTTCATAAATATTGTATAAAAAAGAGTACAATAATATATATATATATATATTTATTTATTTTCAAACTTAAGACTTATCAACCACACAATAATATACTAACCGATATATATCAATGCATACAATCCTCTATTTTCTAGATAATAAATAATAATAATAAATGACTTACATAGATATGCTCTATAAATGTGTGATTGTCTTCTCTGATAGGATATTATATATTTCTATTGTATCTTTTTATAATTGGACATTAATTCTTACATATAGGAGCGAATAATGTGATGTATTTCCATTAGTTTGTTACACTCAATTTTTCATACATGCAATGACAAAATCATAGCAACCATTTTAGTCCTCATCATAATATATATGGCAAGAATCATGTTATATATTTCCCATGACTTCGTATAATTTGGCTTTGACCAAATGAATGTATCATATCTTACTTATGGATTAAAAAAAAATCATATCTTCTATTTTCATTAAAATTATATTTTTCTTTCATCTTTCTTCATGGAAAAAAAAATATCTTTCCATAATTTACCCTTAGTCGATTCAAAGTATTCTTATATGGTTGGAAATCAATTAGTATAGAATCATACATAATCGATTGATAATTATAAATACATTAATGCATGTATACATTAGCATGGAGATGCAAATCCACGAGCATTAAAATAAAGTCACATTAAAATCAAAGTCATGATTTGAATCCTAATCATCCATATCACTGAATAAATCTTTATATTTATCTATTAAGCTTAAGACTTAATATCGAAAGATAGTTTCATCTATGAAACATTCGAGCTAACCCAAAATTAGTCTATTCCGATGAGGCCATTATTTGGTGTCATCATTCTGAGACTATTTTCTAGAGGTGTATCCACTCTTACTCTTCCACAAATGCTACTTAACAATCACTTGAATCTTGACATCAATTTTCATTCATAAATCTAATAGAAACATCTAATTTTTCACTGTAAAAGGTATCGTTACTAATTACGATTCAGTCTCAACAATCATTCAGGTTTTGATATGTTTTGTCATTAAGAAAAGAAATTGAATCATTGACTAACAAAATAAATTTTATCGAATATTATCTTTAAAATATGGAAATTGTGTCTTTAGTTATGTTAATTCCGACCGACTTTTGTTAAAATCTTATAATTGAAATCTTATATTGAGATATCCATAATAATAATAATAATAGTATTATTATTACTATGTAGTCGATAGATCTCAAATACGAATCCACGTAAGAATGTGTTGCATGCAATTTATTATCATGCATGCTTACACAAAATACATAATCTTTCGATTAATTTAAAATTTGCACATAAATATTGTGTGTAAAATTAAATAATCAAATTAGGCATTTCCACAATTTGAACTCAATTTTTCACATATGGAATGACACATTTGGTTAGTGTTATGCCTTTCCACAATTTGATTCTAATTATAATATATGGAGGGAAGAATCATGGCATAGATTTCCCCTAATGTAATGAATGGTACAATTTTGTATCAAATGAAAGTGTTATTTTTTTTTCTAAAAAACATTTAATGAATGGTTATGCATGCATGAATTTGAAATTATATTTTTCATAAGAATGTGCATGAGCTTGAAACTTCATTTGAACTTGTTATTAGAAATCATTTTATCCACAATTATGCATTCAAGCATGCATTATACTAATTAACAATTACATGTACATTAACATACGGATTAATTTTAATCTAGTTAACAATTATGTACACAAGCATGCATGTGGAGATAGATACATGTACATCAACATTTAAGAAAGATTCATATACGATCAATTTATACAATGTAATGCCTCTTTATACTGAGAAATTTAATTCATGAGTTAGATTCTAGTAATCCGTTTCACCGATTCCTTAAACAACAATCTCCACTAATACATAAATATTTTTGAATATTTCAGTTAGAATATAGTGTTATCTTTCATTCATAAATATAATTGTTTGTCACTCTAAGTAGTTAAAAATATTCTTTTTTACATCGCTTCTTACGATCTAAAATGTCAATCATCTTAGTATCCTAAAATCTTACATAGTGTAAGATTGGATGAAGCTCCTAAATAATAGGATGGTGCTACACCATACTTCACTCGACAAAAAGAAAGATCTAATTTGAATTATTTTTAGATTTTATCGTTGAGTACTACAATGTCACATAAATAAGATAAAACTAACTAAATTTATGACATGAGATATTAGGTTTAGGTTTAGATTTGGATCAAATATATTTGAATGGAAAAATATAAATCAAATACAATCTATAGCGACAACCAAATGTTCCCCCAATAAAATAAAAAGCACCCAAATAAGACATCATAAGTGGGAGTGATGCCCTCCTCATACATAAGTCATAAATGACAAATCTAACAAGGAATCGTCTTCCTCTAAACCATCAATTTGATCTCATCCTCATCTGACACTCTATTTGTATTATAAGTGTGTCGACTTTCAAACAATTAAAAATGAAAGCCTTTATGTGCATACGACACACATCACCTACTTCGGTTATAAACGACATGCCACGTGGATCCGATCACGAGACGACACGTCACCTAACATTTTCTGATCGCGTCGGGCCACGATGGCCCTCGGAAGTTTCCCGAAAGTTCCAGCCTTTGAACTTTCTCACCCACAAAATACACGAGTGGGTCCCACGCCGCCCGCGCCATTGACCCAATCGCGAGCGGGTGACGGAAACAAAGGGTTCGGTAAGTGGTCGCACGTCAGTCGGGAATTAATGCTGTAATGGCGTTATAAGAACGGTGTGGGTCCCAAGGGCCTATCTCGCCTCGCCAAGCCGTTGCTTTTCCCAAGGGCCGATCGCGTGCTTTGAGGGATCGTTGTTCCCGTCGTAGTGAGACAGCGCTACGGGAGCGAACAACTCCGACCCAAGACGTCTGCGTCGGATCGCAAGCCCGTTTTGAGTTCCCTCCCATTTTCGATTTGTTCTACATGACTGGGATTGTTGCTAGGGTTTTCTTTCTTTCTTTCTTTCTTCTGGCGGGGAGATTGTTGCTAGGGTTTCTGGATTTGGGATTTTAGATCGGTCGGTTGATTACCGGAAGCGTGGGTTCGAGGGATTTGTAGAAAAGATTGGTTTCTAGTTTAGGGATTTCTGGTCGGAACGTGGTGGGGATGGGGAAAGGAGGGCAGGATGAGCGGAAGAAGGGTGGATTGGATCCCCCGACCACGAGTTTTCCGGCCTGGGCAAGGACCGTCCAGGAGTGCGAGGCTGAGTTCAAGGTTTCGGCCGAGTACGGGCTCCGATCCGATGAGGTGCTGAAGCGACGGGAGATTTATGGGTTGAACGAACTAGAGAAGCACTCTGGGCCGTCGATCTGGCAGTTGGTTCTCGAGCAGTTCAACGACACGCTGGTCCGGATCCTCCTTGTGGCTGCCGTCGTCTCCTTTGTGCTCGCTTGGTACGATGGGGATGAAGGTGGCGAGATGGGGATCACTGCCTTTGTTGAGCCGTTGGTGATCTTCCTTATTCTGATAGTGAATGCGATCGTTGGCGTTTGGCAAGAGAACAATGCCGAGAAGGCACTTGAGGCCCTGAAAGAAATCCAGTCTGAGCATGCTGCCGTTAGAAGGGATGGGAATTTGATTCCGAATCTGCCTGCTAAGGATCTTTTGCCGGGTGACATTGTGGAGCTCAAGGTTGGAGATAAGGTCCCGGCAGACATGAGGGTTTTATACCTGATTAGCTCCACTGTGAGAGTAGAGCAAGCATCTCTTACCGGAGAGAATGCTGCTGTGAATAAAACCAACCACCATGTTGAGCATGAAGACATAGATATCCAAGGGAAGGAATGCATGGTTTTTGCCGGTACCACTGTTGTGAATGGCAGCTGTGTCTGCTTGGTCACACAGACGGGCATGAACACTGAAATTGGTAAGATTCATTCGCAGATCCATGAAGCTTCACAGAGCGAGGATGATACACCATTGAAAAAGAAGCTGAATGAATTTGGAGAGGTCCTTACGGCTATAATTGGAGTAATTTGTGCTTTGGTTTGGCTTATCAATGTGAAGTACTTCTTTACCTGGGAGTATGTCAATGGCTGGCCAAGCAATTTCAAGTTCTCTTTTGAAAAGTGCACTTATTACTTTGAGATTGCTGTGGCCTTGGCTGTTGCAGCAATCCCAGAAGGGCTGCCTGCGGTGATCACTACTTGCTTGGCACTGGGTACACGGAAGATGGCACAAAAGAATGCCCTGGTCAGGAAGCTTCCAAGTGTTGAGACTTTGGGTTGCACAACTGTGATATGCTCTGATAAGACTGGGACATTGACCACAAACCAGATGTCTGTTGTAAGGCTTGTTGCAATGGGGCGCTGGACGGATACACTTAGAAGCTACAAAGTGGATGGTACCACATACGATCCTCATGATGGGAAGATCTATGATTGGCCAGCCAGTAGCATGGATGGGAATCTTCAAATGATTGCTAAGATTGCAGCTGTCTGTAACGATGCAAGTATCACTCAGTCAGGACATCATTTTGTTACCAGTGGTATGCCGACAGAGGCAGCTTTGAAGGTAAGAATACATATGGTTGCTTCCTGCCAAAGTTCATTCCTATTAGTAATTTTTAACTCAATATCAATTATCTAGTTCTTCTTAAAAATAATGTAAAGTTTTTGTAGCCAAGTTTCATGGATTCCTTTCGACTGTAAATAGGGGGATCTAGCTAGAATATAGGGCGATAGGCCCCCACTGACTTCTATTCGTTCCCCAACAAGTGGATCTTGGGCGCAAGGAGAAAGGAGATAAAGACCAGAACGGAACTCTTCCTCTTCTTCTCTAGGTTCCGTTTCCGTTTCCGTTCCTAGCGAGCTAACATCAAACAATTCCCTTCCAAACTATCCTACTGCTATTCGCTTGCCAATCACCTCCAAACTCAAAACAAAGAAAGCCCAGTTGGGATGGCAAAAGAAGGATTCCCATTCCCCTGCCTGGGAAGAGACTGCATGTAAAGATCTAACAATAGAAGGAAGCGCTTACTTCACGTAGTAAAGCCTCCAACTCGATGAAGTACACTCTCAGCGAGAAAGAATGAAAGTGGAACTGCCAACTCAAACCGACGGTAAAGGAACTCGCACTATTGATACGTGTCAAAATACTTACATACTTACACTTTTGGGAGGAGCGGAAATCCACTTCTGGAAAAGGGACTGCACCAATCCGAACTCACAAGGTAGGGCGGGTCACCTATTCCCTCAGCTGGCACAACAGCAAAGATATGGCCCACAGCTCGCTAGGAACTTCTTCTAAATAAAAGGGCTTTACTTAAGAGTGCAATTATATGATATGGGCTTAGCCTTAGGAGCTTACCTTAGTGCTTCCAGTGAATCAAAAAGATTATGATCAGAATTACGACTGGCAATCGACTTTCTTTATCATATAATATGAGAAAGCACTTTCGTTAACTGTATTGTTTATTCGCTTGCAACTTAATAGTATTGAAGGAAGAGGGGGAGTGCCAACTTGAAGGGATATCTACTGTTTTTATGGTATATTGAAAGTCAAAAGTCAACTATAGAAATTTAAGCTTTTTTAAGTCACAGTAAGAACGTATCTGTTTAAGTTCATCTATATCTGTTTCATAAGTTCATCTATATCTGTTTTAAGTGAATCTATTCTCCTCTCCTCTCTTTGGGGTTATGTTATCCTGAGCCCCCCCACCACTGCAGTCTTAGTGTGATTCCGTCTAGCACTAGCAAAAGAGAGTGGCATTCCCCTTTGGTTTCACCCAGCCGATAGAAGGTTAGATTAGGAAGTGGAATTCTGCTCTAGGCGAAATACAAAGAAGGATATTCTTTCTTTCTTTTCCAGCCCTGATTCGGCCTTAGCTTAGTTACTGAGGAAGCGGATCTCTATCTACAGGGATTCTAGGCTCACCGGTATTGGAAAGTCGCTTCTTTCAAACTTAGCCTAGCTTATTTGGTTCTTGGGTTTTTTTTTTGTTCCTGATGACTGCCCTAATTACTTTCTTTCGTTCATTGACATCACAAGGCTTGTTTTGAAGTGCTTAGGATTTTTAATTTAAAAATGAGAAGCTGAGTCCTTGCCTAGGTGAAATACACTATGCACCTTTTTAATTAAGTAATTAATGACAGAGGGAAGTTTAGAGTATCATAGCATGAGTAATTTTCAGCAGTTATACTAGACAACATACTATAAAATAATTATCTGTTCTATTTTGCTCTTGCTACGAAACTATTAGTTAGTAGTTAAGCTGTGTGTATCTCTATTTGAGTCGTATGTATTCAGATGTGACTTGAGAGGTATGCATGTAATTTGGTTTTTTTGATTTGATATTTACTTGACCTATCTTTGTTGATGAATGGTGAATATATATCGATCAGGTTTTGGTTGAGAAAATGGGACTTCCTGGAGGATATGATCCTTCTTCATTGGACTCGGCTGAAATATTAAGTATGTTTGAAGCCTTAAGTGCAGTTTATAATTCAATGATGTAGTTCAGATTTTTTTTGCATGCATGCATGGCAGTCTATTTATTAATTGACATCTTTTTATAATTGGAGGGTGCTGTAAATGGTGGAATGGAATTGCCCAGAGGGTTGCAACTCTCGAGTTCAATCGCACTCGAAAATCAATGGGAGTTATTGTGAAATCAAAATCAGGAACCAATTCTTTACTTGTGAAGGTATTTCTCGTTTTCTATCCATCTAGATAAAGATTATTTGGAATCATTCTCTGAATGTAACTGATGGACAAATAACCATTTGTGTTTCTTGGCATCCATGTTGAGCATGTTGGTGCATCTTATTCATTGAGAAAATTTGGTACCAAATATATAGATAATGAAGTCACAATGGCCCATATAGCTTATGCATCCATTGTCCTAGGAGAATATCCATGATATATGGACTGTGAAAACACTTGATGTTGGTTTTATCTGCTGACGAGGTTCTATTTTTGGTGTATGTTAAAAGGGATTTTTCTTTCTCTTTTACACTGTTATCTCTTTCTATTTCTTAGTCTGTTGTGGATGTATAATTCGTTCCTACTTTGTTTCTCCTAGACATATTAATTATTCTGCATATGCTTTGCAGCTATTAAGTATTTGGAAGCTCATACGATACTTTATCATTTGAACTTCTCTGCAGTATCATCTGGCTGGAAAATCTTTACTATAATAAATAATCAAAGTTACATTGTGGCAGGGTGCGGTGGAGAATTTGTTGGAAAGAAGTACCCACATTCAGCTGCTTGATGGTTCTGTAGTGTTGTTAGATGACAGTTCAAAAAATCTGATTATGAATGCTCTGCGTGAAATGTCAACAAATGCATTGCGCTGTTTGGGATTTGCCTATAAGGATGATCTAGCCGAATTTTCAGCATATGATGGAGGAGACCATCCAGCTCATAAACTTCTGCTTGATCCATCAAATTACGCATCCATTGAGACTGGTCTCATATTTGTTGGATTAGTAGGGCTGAGGGTGAGATATCTTGTTTGAATGAGTCATTCACCGAGTCTTTTCCTTTATGTGCTCTCCAGCCTTTGTCTGTATTCTGATTTTTGGAATCATTCTAGGATCCTCCACGAAAAGAGGTTTACAGAGCAATTGAAGATTGTAGAGCAGCTGGCATTCGTGTAATGGTCATAACAGGAGATAACAAGGAAACAGCAGAAGCAATTTGTCGCGATATAGGCGTATTTTCACCTGATGAAGATATACATTTGAAGAGCCTCACAGGCAAAGAGTTTATGTCATCCAATGATAAGAAGGCAATTCTGAGGCAAAACGGTGCTCTTCTGTTCTCTAGAGCAGAACCAGGGCATAAACAAGAAATTGTGAGATTGTTGAAGGAAGATGGTGAGGTTGTTGCAATGACAGGGGATGGAGTAAATGATGCTCCTGCTCTGAAAATGGCAGATATTGGTATAGCGATGGGCATTGCTGGGACAGAGGTCTGTTCTATCCTGCTTCTTATTTGTTCTTTTATTCGTTTTGTTCTTTGTAATTATGTATTGTGGTATACGAGTAAGAATTTTCCCGTGAGGTATGGTGAAATCATCATATCAACAATGATTAGCAGCTTAGTGTTCATTAAGCTATGTCTTTCCTTAATATCTGTTTCTATGATTTGTTAGCATTGACCTTCCTAATTAGGGTTATTCCGATTCATGGAGAAAGGCTTCCCAAGGTGACTAATGAGAAATAATCTACTTAATTGCTAAAAGGTAGCAAGTATATTACAAAAGTGAAATAAGATGCCTTAAGCAGGTCTTGAAATGCTTACTCTCAGGCTTTTGTCTTCTGCGCCTAATTACTTTTGAACTAAATCTAGGAAAAGTGAAATAGAATCACTCTTATTTATTCTCAGTGGCTCTTCCTAAATATTTCACAGCCTTTAGCTTATTTCTTTGCTCAGGCATAATTTGTAATTTCTTTTATGGTGGAACAATTTTCAGTTCTTATCGAGAAGGGAACTGGGATACTTTGTTTACAGAAATCAATATGAATCTTTTGGGGTGAACTGTTCTATAAATGTCATTAAAGATTTCAAATATATGTTTCTAAAGAAATAACTTATGTTTTTTAGTTAGTGGAAGGTCATATGTCACACTTAAGCTTCTTGTCTGTTATAGCCGAGTGACCTGTGTAGGGATTTCAAATCTCGGTTTGGCATAGCACCTTAATTGATGGCCTTGACTTTCTAGCAAAAGCTTGTAGTGCAGGCTTCATTTGCACATTCCCAATTGTTCTGGCCAAAGTATTTAAATCTCAGTGCAATAACATTTTAGGTAACTAATCATTGTTATACCAGAAGATCTACTTATCTGTACTGCTTGATATCAACAGAAAAATAATTAAAAAACAATTCAATACTGATCGGTTTTGATCTATATAGTCCAGTACCAGTTCTTCTTAAGAAAGGTAATTACTGGGCAGTATGTACCACTTCAACCAGTATTTGGTTCCATGATGTGTAGGGTTTGGACTATTTCTTTTAGTAGCATTCCTTCTCCTTTAGGCATGACCTAAGTTTGTAAGCAACACAATTTGAAGTTTCAGCCATAGCCTGTGGCCAGATTGAAATGTTTTAATAATCTTGACATTTCAGCAAATCTGGAATTTTTTTACTACTTTGCTTACAACAATTGTTAAAAAAATAAAGAAAATAATGAAAAGGGAAATCAATGGAAAGAAAAACTAATTATTTTTCCTTCTGGTTATTGAAAATAATGTTTGATGCAATTTTATGATAACATGAATTTAAAATTGAACAATTGCATGAAGCTATTAAAAAACTAAATTTTAATTAGTTTAGAACAATTGAAGTTCATTAAGCCATAAGAAAATAATTGAAGTCCCATAGACTTCTATTTGCTTTATCCACTTAAAAATAATTGTTTGTGCTTCTGCTGACTGAAATACATGATCCTGATCTGAGATGCTTGATGACTACTGCTGGATGGTTATACTTCTTCCTTTTTCTCTATGCTGTTAGCCATCAGAATACTTGTACGGTCTTATGATTTTGGTGATGGTGAGTGTTGTTTATTGAGTTAAAAGACAAGGGCCCGTCTGCCATATTAGTTCCCTGCATCAGCTGTCTTTTAGTATCCTTGAGTATTTCTTCTTCCAGGTTGCTAAGGAAGCCTCAGATATGGTGTTAGCAGATGACAATTTCAGCACGATAGTGGCAGCTGTTGGTGAAGGAAGATCAATTTACAACAATATGAAAGCGTTTATAAGGTCTTAACTTTTTCCTTCTGTTCACTCATTCAAGCCATCTATCTGAGGCTATTTATCAGATGTATAATTATATCGTTTTGATCATAGGTCTTGATGTTTTATGTACCTTGCAAAATTTCTTTGATGATCTTATGTACACGTCTCTTTACTAATTGCAGATACATGATCTCCTCAAATATTGGTGAAGTTGCTTCCATTTTTCTAACAGCAGCTTTAGGCATTCCTGAGGGGCTGATACCAGTTCAACTTTTGTGGGTCAATCTTGTTACTGATGGCCCTCCTGCAACTGCTCTTGGATTCAACCCACCTGATAAAGATATTATGAAGAAACCACCTCGAAGAAGTGATGATTCACTAATTACTGCATGGATTTTATTTCGTTATATGGTGAGTCATTCTTTTTTATTGTGATTTATATTATTAATGAGTTTGCAATGAACATGAATGGACTCTATCAATACATTATGGATTTTGCTGTTATTTGATGCCTAAGCCAGATCCTAATTCTGATTTCCTCTGAGGATGAACCTCTGCCTCCTGCTTTGACTCGACTTTGATTCAGTTTCTACCTTGCTTGACGATGGCTTGATTTTAATCTCCTGCTTCTGTTACATACCATAAACTATGGTTATTTATACACCCATATTTCTTATCCATATTAGTGTTGTCCAACCTATATGTGAAGATAGCCACTAAAGTAAGGGGGTGGATATTTAGAAAATCTTGAACTTTGGGAGAGGGGATAAAGCTTTCGGATAATAATGTTTTTGCAGCCAATCCACCATAGACTTCAGTTTTGCCTATAGATTGTACTTTCATAACTTTTATCTTCCAATTGACTGACTAGGAGTCATTTAATGGAAATTACAGACATTAATAGGAGCTGAGGTGTTGTTGCATGCATTACTAGTTGCACCTTCTACCGAAAATTTATATGCTCATAAATACGGTACCTGCTTCATTCATGGCAGCTGACTCTTATAATTCCTTGTATAGGTGATCGGGCTATATGTGGGGATTGCCACTGTAGGTATCTTCATCATATGGTACACTCATGGTTCCTTTATGGGCATTGACTTGAGTGGTGATGGCCATACTCTTGTAACCTATGCTCAGCTTTCTAACTGGGGAGAATGCTCCTCATGGGATGGCTTCAAGGTCGCTCCATTCACTGCTGGTTCACGTCGCTTCACCTTTGACACTAATCCCTGCGACTATTTCCAGACTGGTAAGGTGAAGGCAATGACCCTCTCGCTCTCCGTCTTGGTGGCCATTGAAATGTTCAATTCCCTTAATGCATTATCGGAAGATGGGAGCCTCCTGAGCATGCCTCCCTGGGTTAACCCGTGGCTTCTCTTGGCCATGTCAGTCTCATTTGGATTGCACTTCTTGATACTATATGTCCCTTTCCTGGCCCAAGTGTTTGGAATAGTGCCTCTCAGTTTCAACGAATGGCTCCTGGTGTTGGCGGTTGCTCTTCCGGTGATCCTCATCGATGAGGTTCTCAAGTTTGTCGGGCGCTGCACAAGTTCTTCAGGTGCCAGGAGACGATCTGCATCCGCAAAACACAAGGATGAGTAGATGCTAACAGATTTGGAGATGCATTTCAACAATTTTGCGTCACCACGGAAGGTAAAGGTTGTTCTGGTCCCTCATTCAGTTTGAGAATTAGGCAACCGGGATCTGTTCAGAAACCAACCTGGCAATGAACTTATATTGGATTTGGAGATTCTCGATTTTTAAGAAACATTTTTTTGTCATGCTGGATTATACAGATCCATTTCATTGGTAATACTCATGATGTTAATGTTACTACGAGGGGAAATGCTCGTGCAACTGTAGATCGTCGCATGTGCAATGTGACAGTCAATAATTTCTATCTAGTTTTTGTTTCTATAGGGGAGAGAATGTTGTTCGTACTTCCCTGCAGTTCTTTTGTTATCTTCAGCTTCAATATTTGGATCTTGGGGCCCATTCACTCTCTTCTGCTACAAACGTCAGCGCCATGTCAGCAACGGCCAAACAGTCAATTATTCTTGCTGTTGATGTTATTTTAATTACCATCAAGATTATTATGAGGAACACGGGCTTATCCATGACATCCGCACGCACAATGCACGTGCTGCGTCGGGTCACCCGTCCTGGTCCTCTCCCCCTCTTCTTCACCTCAACACTTCAGCTCGGTCGGCCTCGCTCTCACCGTACCCGGCGGACTGGAGGCATAATTCTCCGCCTGCGGAGCGCTTCAGCCGTCCGATCCCGCGATGAAGCAGCTCCACAAGCAGACCAGCCACCAGATCCCCACCCACGCCGCCAAGCCTGCCAAGCCCCCCTCCCGGTCTGCCGCCTCCGCTTCCGCCCCCACGTCCTTCCTCCGCGCCGCAGCCTGGTACCTCCTCCGCGAGCAGCGCCTCGTATTCGTCATCGCCGGCGCCGTCATCGCTTCCACCTTCTTCCTGCTTCATCCCTACCACTCCTCCTTTCCCCTTCTCCACACCTCCGATCGCTTCTTGCACGAAGGGTTCCTCCCCGGCGTACGCCACCCCTCTTTCTCCTCCCCCTCCTCCTCCGGCGGGAGCGTCGCCGTAGGTGGCGGTGGGCGGAGGGTGCCTGTGGGGCTGAAGAAGCCGGCGAAGCGGATCGTTGTGACCGGAGGCGCCGGATTCGTCGGGAGCCATCTGGTGGACAAGCTGCTTGCCAGGGGGGATAACGTGATCGTGATCGATAACTTCTTCACCGGGAGGAAGGAAAACGTGGTGCATCACTTTGGAAACCCCAGCTTCGAGCTGATCCGCCACGATGTCGTCGAGCCGATCTTGTTGGAGGTGGATGAGATCTACCATCTCGCTTGCCCGGCGTCGCCAGTGCACTACAAGTATAACCCAATCAAGACCATTATATCCTTCTGAGTTTGCTGATGGTTTCCATTTTGTACATTTTATTCAGGATTCATACTTTGATTTGAGGAATTGATGCCTTTGACCTGAGATGGATTTGGAAGAAAAATTCGTTTCTGCTCTAAATTATGTCGTAGGAATTGCTTTGGAAAAGAAACTATTTCCATAGATGATTTAGCCTCAAAGTGCAATTTTCTTTTTCAGTTGATGTGCATGAATTTGTAGTTTGTTACTGTATCTTTTGTTAGTTCTTGTGTGATAATCTACTAATTCAAGTGTTTGTTGTTGATTTTTGTTTTTGTGCACTGCAAAGATAGGAATGACACATCTTGCTAATCTTATGCAACTTCTCAGCAATTTGTTATCCCTTTGTATTGCTGAATGTTTGATTGGATTCTTTTGGTATTGCAAATGATAGGCTTCTTGATGTAGCAGCAAAGATAATATCTTATTCTGATAGAACTGTTTCAAATTCTTAACATTTGAGTACAAGACAAATGTGATGGGAACACTAAACATGTTGGGTTTAGCAAAGAGAATTGGAGCTCGATTCCTATTGACAAGTACCAGTGAGGTGTATGGTGACCCACTTGAGCACCCACAGAAGGAGACCTATTGGGGCCATGTCAATCCTATAGGTGGGCAAACTTCTTTTCGATCTCATTCATGCTTCTTTGAACAAAACTATGAACCCTACTGACACACTCGTTCTATTATTGCACACATCAGAAAGAGTGTTAAGCATTTCCATTTTGTTTGTTCGTATGTATGTTAATATACCCTCGAATACCTAAACACATCTTAATGTTAATGTTTATCCTCAGGTGTTAGGAGTTGTTATGATGAAGGAAAGAGAACAGCAGAAACTTTGACCATGGACTACCATCGTGGTGCAGAAGTTGAGGTGACTTTATACGGTTACACTCAAAATAAAAGCTTTTTCCCTTTGAATTGTTAGTTGCATGGTGAAGTAGTTGTGCACAAATGTGACAATGGCTAAATATGTGGTGCCACTAAAGAACGCATAGTGATTCAACTTCATGTTTGTTGGGTTTCTGATGTCTTACCACTAACACACTTGCATAATGATACCAATAATTTTGGCACATGTTTTTCACTAATTAAACATGATCTAGTTGAAGTAGATCTTGAAATCATTTAACCAGGCAATATATCAGCATTAAGTTTAGATGTCTTTTTCCTTCTTAAACATGAAACAAAATTTGTGTTCATTTGGGTGCATATACATGTGAGACTTCTTGATTTAGGGCTTTATATATAATATTTCTCATCATTAATGAGGTGTATAATTCCATAATATTTTTGCTGTTGTGTATGTTTATAGTTTAATTTAATCAAAGTTTTGGATATTTGTACCAACAGAAAAGCTTCTCCCAACTGCATTTTGCATCATATGTCTTGGGAAAGAAGAAAAGTTCATAATTTGAAAACATAAATTAAAATATCATGAGCAAGTGAAAGTGATTAAAGCAATGTTGTTCATTGTAAAATTTGAATGATCCAGTGAACTTGATACCATAGACTCGAGCCTAATGATCGTAGTTCACCTTGATTTATTACATGCAAATAGATTCAAGCCTGACGGAGACACTTGGTAAATGCACCCTTTCTAATCACGGGTTAACAAACACTGTATGCACTGTTGGCATGTGCCATGCTAAAATGCAAATGAAGAAAAAAATTTGACCAGCCAAGGCTTGGCTTGGTGTGACTTGGGCCTGGAAAACACTTGCGACTTGAAAAGTAAAAACAAGGGATTCCTTGCTAAGGATTGTGATCGTTAGATTGTCTTCTGCCAAGATAGTGTCAGCACCGATAGCTGCATACTGGCTCATAAAAGAAACAAGAGATTTCATTTACCGTGTCGTTAGTGTATCTTTAGACTGAACCAACCCAAGAAAAAACTTTGCCAGGATAAAGAATTTAATGGTTCCATACTATTTTATTGCACTTATTATCTTTCTCATCCTTGAGAAAATGCTTGGGAACAATCTGGCGTAATATTTGAAAGTCATATATTGCCCTCATGCAGATACTTTTCTCGGTAGCTCAATAGTTGCCTGATTTCTCCAAATAGAAAACTTGTTTATGAAATTGATATGTGGGATGCATTTTCAGGTCCGTATTGCACGAATATTTAACACATATGGACCTCGCATGTGCCTAGATGATGGCCGGGTTGTCAGCAACTTTGTTGCACAGGTATCTCTTCCTTTATGTGCAATATCTTTTCTTTTGTCATGTACATTCATGATCAGTTGCCATGAAGTATGAGTATAAGGATGTTATGATCATAGGAATTAAACTTTGCAGGCACTTCGTAAGGAACCTATGACGGTTTATGGCGATGGAAAGCAAACTCGAAGTTTTCAATTTGTTTCAGACTTGGTATGGAATCATGTTATAGTACTTTTTGTGTTCAAATGTAGATTTGATCTACGTGATTCCTCTTGTGGTTTTACGAATTGTTGCCTTAATTACCTATCTCTTTTGATATAAACCTATTTTTTTATTATTCTGACCTTTTCTCCCTGAAATTTTGATGGTTGGCATGAATGACGGATTTGAAATGCTTCTCATCCTTGAGATATTTAAGTTTCTGAAGTCACGGATAATTGTTAAGATCCTGGTAACCTGAGATCAACATGGAGCTTGCTATCTGAGAATTCCAACTTAGGAACCATCCAGATATATTCCATCTATGGTTCTCATGGTAAATATATTAAGTTTATTCAGGGAAGGGGTTCATTTATATTGAGTTGAACAAATAGGAATTCCCACCATGTGGAAGTGACACCAAGAGTGAGATTTTTAATGGCTTAGGACTCTTCTCCATAGTTGTTGTGTTAGATGGCTATCATTCTCCTTAAAGATTCTTGTCAAGCCTTTTCTCCCAGAGTTTAAATATGTCAACATAAGAGTTTCACCATTGGCTTAAATTTGCCATTATTATCAATTTTACTTTGGGTCGATTGCACGCGAAGCACTATTATGATATTTGTATACCTGAAATGTGTTCACTATATACTGCAAGTCCACAACATCATAAGATTATGTAGGTATGGATAACAACTTAATTTATTATTAGCATAGGATCATTTATGTATATTGGCTTAGTTCATAAGACAAATGCCCAGCAGACATGGTCAGCTGGAGTTTACAGTACATGTAAAATTTTATTTTTTACAACTGTTAAGCTATCACAATAATAGGGCAAACGATATTCATATTCTTAGACTTATCCTACAGTGTGTTGTTGCATGTCTATATGTAGAAGTTATGTCATCATGAGGTACTGGCCCTATAAACACTCCTAATATTTAGGTGTCCAATTCAAACATAAGATGCTGCAGAACCAGCGACATTGGTTTACAATAACTTTCTTGATGCTTTCTTTAGGTAGGTGCCTGGCATTTCTTTATTAGTTCCCACAATGTGCATGCTCTAAAATTAGCCTACTATGACTTCATTTGCTGACAGATGCTTATATCTTTTCAAAGAGTCATTGTTTGATGAAAAATATGGCTTCTCGTTGTTTTTGTTTATGCTGGTGTTCTCTATTGTTCTTGCTCGTTATAAGAAGGATTCCAAAAGGAGGAAAAGGGAAGAAAATTTTGATATTATTTTAATCAAGCACTGATATAGATCTCTATCAGGGCTTCTACAAAATACACTTCTTGATTATTATAAAAATTGCAAGAAATAAAGGTTGAAAAAGATCAAGACAGAATATGAATAGGAGGTAATAGTCTTGACCTTTGGGAATTTAGGAGGTCTTTGCCAATCAACGTTTGCTCGGCCAACAAACTTCTGCACTTTTTTTTGTACCATACTGCACTTTCTTCCTGTTCTCACTTGCAGTTTCCTAAGTCAGAATTTGATTGAGATATCACTAAGAACAACGATCCTTCTCTCAGATCATTTATTCTCACGCATTAGATTCATGCTGGCAGAGTTACTAACATAAACTCTTTTTAACAATCTGGACATATGAACTTGCTAGGTTGATGGGTTAATAGCACTAATGCAGAGTGAGCACATCGGACCTTTCAACTTGGGTAATCCAGGGGAATTCACCATGCTGGAGCTAGCTGAGGTATCATCACAAAACTTAAAGACATAAAGTTCCACTAATCCGTTCCACCCATCTTCATGTTGTAGTAACAGGAATTCCAACATCTTTGCAGATTGTGAAAGAGGTTGTTGATCCTTCTGCAACCATAGAATTCAAGCCCAATACTGCAGATGATCCTCACATGAGAAAACCTGATATATCCAAGGCAAAAGAACTGCTGAACTGGGAGCCGAAGATTAAATTGCGACAAGGGCTACCCCTAATGGTGACCGACTTCCAAAAGCGTATCCTAAGTGACGGAAAATGACCTGTCATGAATGCCAAGTTAAGAGTCTGTACCATACAACACACCATCAGCTTGATCAATCGGTATCTCTGTTGTTGTAATTTATGTATCAGCTTGATCGTTTGGTATCTATGTTGTTGTAATTTCCTCAAATTCCATGTGAGATAGGTTTGACCACTCAGAACTTAAAAGAAAGGAAATTTACTGTATTTATGCTGTCTTATCAAGTGAAGGAAACTTTATTGGACTCATCATGGCTGGCTTATTTCAAGTCAAGCATTCCATTAGCTTGGTCTCTGGCAGATTTGTCTTGACCACACTAGATTTCCTTTTAGTGACTTGACCGGAGTTTATTCTTCCCGATGTGTGTCAAGATCTTATTGGTCAAGTTAGTCCAAGATGCACTCTTTGACCACCATTTTTGACTGTTGAAATGCCTGAAAAGAACTTCTTCCACTTCCCCTTATGATTATTACTAATTTATTGCTGTTGTCGTGGTTAGCTCAACCATTATCAGTTTCCTTTTTCATGCAAAGTTACTCATAAGTTATCTTTAGTATGTCGATTTTTATACTTTTAAGAGTTATATTATAATTTTTATATTTACGAAAATAAAAATATTTAATTATATTTGTCTCAGATATTTTCATCGGTAATATCGAAATAAGATTAAATATTTTATTTTCATAAATATAAATATTCTAATATAATTTTTAAAATTATAAGAACAAAAGAACTGCCGCAGTCTCCGTTTTGTCCGAAGCCGCTGTCCGTTGCGTCGCCAAGCTCGGAACTCGGACCGTTCCCAGCTCTATAGAAGGGCCAATATGCGTGCGGTACGCTCACCGGTAGCGCACCCGCCGCGCTTCTGTTCTCCGGAACGCCACCCCCTGCCACGGTGGCCCACCGCTGTATGCCGGGTCAACGTAGAAGGACGGATTCGACGCGTCATCGCCTGCGAACCTACAGGGACGCAAGCCACCCAACCCAGCAGCCTACCCAGTCGGGCCCCGTGAGGCTCGGAAGCCCTCCACGTCAGCCGAGGAGCGCCTGTCTGCGTTGCTCGTGTCGTCCGTACCCTGGCGGGTCCCACGGCCTCTGCCACGATCTCGAAACGCCTCGGGTGGACCGGTTTCTCGGTGCCGTTATAATCAACCGTAACTCATCATACACACGTTATTCTTACATGTGTCGATTCAACTAACACCACCAATTAAGTGAACTGCTTGCATCCATCGAAGTACCATCGCATTAAATTATGTTGGCATTCTACGAGGGTTATATGTTACTCGAAAAGACGGTAACGCCGCGTGTTACGGGACGCGACCGTGTCATGGCAAAAGCGTTGTAACGGCTATAAATGCCACCGGTGCGGCCCGCATTGATGGGCACAGTCGCGGCGGTCGATCTCGGCCGTCGGATCCCTGCACCAACCCCGTCTCTGTTTCACGCCCCGGATTAAAAAGAGGGAAAAAGACAGCGAAGAAAATAATGGGCACACCCGTCGAAAAGCTAAAAGCCACACACCGCAATGATGCGTTCCCTTCCCCCTCCTCTTTTTTAGCTTTTATCCCCGAGTCGAGGAATCGAATCCCTGCGGTGAGTCGAGGCGGCCGAGTCCACCCCCCTTCTCCCTTCTCCCGTCTTCGAGACGTCTCCCTCGCGAGCTATCGTTTGTTACACACGCCTTCCTTCCCTTTCCTCTTTCCGCCCACCTCGTTTGACCGAGTCGTGGAATCGTTGGCCCGGTCACCCCCACCTCCGCCCCGACTCGGTTCGATCCATTTTAATAACCTCCGATAGCCATTATTGTTGTTGTTATTTTTATTATTATTGTTGTTAAGCGTTCGCCAGGAGGAGGACGGCTTGGCCAGCCACCGCTGTGGAAGACGAGGAGCTCGAGGAGGACCGGACAGGGGCAGAGAGAGGGAGGGGAAGAGGGGAGGCGAGGCGAAACCCTAGATCCGGTGGATTTCTAGGTTTTGGATGCGTCGCTAGGGTTTAAGGTTTTCGGGGGAAGAAGAAGAGGGAGAAGGGATCGGGGACGAGGATGATGGTCTCGAGGGGGTTGTTCGGGTGGTCGCCGCCCCATGTGCAGCCGCTGACGCCGGTCTCGGAGGTGTCGGAGCCGCCGGAGTCGCCGTCGCCGTACATGGACAACGGAGCTGATACGGTGCCGGTGGAGGACGATGGGGCGGTGGATGAGGTGGAGGAGATCGAGCCGCCGCCGGCCACCGTGCCCTTCTCGAGGCTCTTTGCCTGCGCTGATGGGGTCGATTGGGCACTGATGGCTGTTGGGGCCGTAGCTGCAGCCGCCCACGGGATGGCCCTGGTGATCTACTTGCATTTCTTTGGGAGGGCCATCAACTTGCTCAACTCGCAGAGCGACAACTCCGAGATGCACGCTAATGGGGATCTGCTGTTTAGAAAATTCAAGGATGTGAGTTCGATTCTAGTACATTTATTTTTTCCTCTGCTACTTTGAACCCCTTTTGTTATAACTTACTATTTGTTCCTGCATTTCGGTGCCTATGGTGAGGCTGTTGTGCTAGAATGGATTGTTTTGAAAGAGTGAAGAAGGTTATGCCTAAATGAACTTATTAATCTGTTGGGGTTGAAAGTGCTATAGGTTAGAGGGACATAGTTCGATTGAAGAAATATGAGGTTGGAATTTGCTGTCATTTGCTTGCCCGAAAGAAATTTCAGTAGTTGGAGGATAAAAGCTTAGCTAGGTTGAGTAGATTTGCTGCAGTATCCTCAATTTGGGTAATCATCAGTCGGTCATTTGAAGCATTATGTATTTTTTAAGTTGACGTAGACATCCTTAATCTTTAATCTATGCTTTCACCTATTTTGCTGAATTTGTCCTATTCTAGCAATTAGTATGTTAAGAAAGTAATTAGTGCTTAGGGAACTTTGATTTATTTTGACATCTTCGAACTGATGAGTTCCTTGGTCGCTAACATAAACTTGAAGCTTGGCCGCACTTCTTGCTTTCTATGCTCAGGATATATCATTCTTGTACACCAGCTAGATGGTACAGCAGCCTTAGGATGTCTACACCGCAATTACATTTGACCACACATAAAACCACATATAACGATATAGACAAGCTGAATACTCGACCTATAAGTTACCTTTGGTATTCCATTGTGGAGTAACTCAAGGGAACATGAAACCACATATAACAATATAGACAAGTTGAACACCTGACCTAGAAGTTACCTTTGGTATTCCATTGTGGAGTAACTCAAGGGAGGCTATCTTGGTATGTTGATGCCTTTTTGACATCATTAGCCCATGCACATAGCTTAGAACCACTTTCCGGGGACAATTGTGCATTTTGAAACATGATGGAAACACAAATAGGGTAGTCAGCGCAAAGTAAACTTCACCACTTGCTCTTTTGGAAACTGAATCCTTCAAGAGATTGAAGAGCATCATATAAAACCAGTTCCAAGTAGTCTAAGCACATAGAATTAGAAACAAGTTGCCAAAATGTGGAGTATTAATCAATAGTTTTTGAGTTTCTCCTCTCCTCTGTCATGCAATGAACACCTCAACCAGTAAAGGCACTCTTGGAAACACAAACATTCAAGTTATAATAATTACCAGCAATGCACTAAACATATACAGAAGCACACTTCAATTCATGACTGCTCAGTTATAAGCACAAGGCTGATGGATCCATAACCACATAGAAGATAATCTATGAAGAGCAATCGCTTTTTCATTTGTTTTGATAAAAGTTATTACAAAAATTTTGGTTCTTTGCTAAATTGTAATATTTTGTTCTTTATCTGCAGCATGCCCTATACATTATTTATATAGCTGTTGGAGTATTTGTTGCCGGTTGGATAGGTATGGGTTAAAGCTTTTCTACTAAATATTCCTGTTGCCTATATGTTCTCCATGCATACTGAATGAATGAGTTACCAGAGGTCTCATGCTGGATTCTCACTGGAGAGAGGCAGACTGCAGTCATAAGGTCAAAGTATGTCCAAGTCCTGCTGAACCAGGACATGAGCTTTTTTGATACCTATGGAAACAATGGAGATATAGTTAGTCAAGTGTTGAGTGATGTGCTGCTCATCCAATCTGCTTTAAGTGAAAAAGTACGGTAATGGATGCTTTTGTAATTCTGCTCATCCAATCTAACAGTTCTTTTTTGGCAAAAGAAAAGAATTCTGAATTCTAATTTGTAATTTTAGATTCAACATTGTAAGATTGTTCTTTGATGGTGGTGCATCTTTGCAATTGTGTCACAGGTTGGGAACTATA
Organism: Musa acuminata AAA Group; assembly: GCF_036884655.1. Lineage (NCBI taxonomy): Eukaryota > Viridiplantae > Streptophyta > Magnoliopsida > Zingiberales > Musaceae > Musa > Musa acuminata. The sequence continues at coordinate 35,703,354 of NC_088329.1, read as the reverse complement.
TTCATAACATGGCAACGTTCTTTGGTGGTCTTATCGTTGGTTTGATCAACTGTTGGCAGATAGCACTTCTAACACTAGCAACTGGTCCTTTCATTGTTGCAGCAGGAGGAATATCAAATATTTTTCTTCATAGACTTGCTGAAAATATTCAGGATGCATATGCTGAAGCAGCAAGCATCGCAGAACAGGTTTTCACTTGCTGCAGTTTGCTTCTTTTTTTTTTTCTCCCTTATAAACTTGATCCCAGCTATTTCGGATTTGCTAGTTTTTTTCTTTTCGTGCATGTGACCTCTTTTACGGGCATAGCTAGATAATAAAAGCAAGTTTTGTGGGATTAAGATTAAATTCAGTATCACGAGTAGGACTTATTGGCGGACTCATCTAGATAAGCTAAAATGCGTCATGAAATTGGTTTTTGTAGAGCACTATAAATCAGCTGGGGTCGATTGGTGAAGTCATGTCCGTTTGGAACTTGCTTTGCCTGATCCTAGCCCAACACCTAAAAGAATCAGGGTCTTGGTTGGACTTGACGAAAGAGTAAATGATCCTGCAAAACTTTAATCCAAGTGTCATCAGATCCAGTTGCCTACATGTTTAAATAACAGATTATCTACTTATAGATTTGTAAGATTAGTTTGATATGTGTATATTACCCATATTGTTTTCGTCCTTGAGATGCTTTTTCTCTTGTAGCCAGATTAACAAGTCTACTGAATTTGCTCAAATGATGAATGATAAATCATCAAAATCAGAATCAGTATATTGTAGCCATTTGCTTTTTTGTTTACATTTTTTTTATTTTTCGTTTATGCAGGCAATCTCATATATTAGGACATTGTATGCCTTTACAAATGAAACTCTTGCAAAGTACTCCTATGCAACCTCACTTCAAGCTACGCTACGCTATGGGATATTGATTAGTCTTGTGCAAGGTCTCGGTCTTGGATTCACATATGGACTTGCTATATGTTCTTGTGCTTTACAACTTTGGGTTGGAAGGTTTCTGATTTCACATGGAAAAGCCAATGGTGGTGAAATTGTGACAGCTTTATTTGCTGTAATTTTAAGTGGCCTGTAAGTGTCTGATATGTTCATGAATCTTACTTTGTTCTCTATCCATGTTATCATTGTCTTATATAAGTCTTTTGTCACCTATAGTGGACTAAATCAAGCAGCTACGAACTTCTATTCATTTGAGCAAGGGAGAATTGCTGCTTACAGACTTTATGAGATGATAAGCCGTTCAAATTCTACTGTTAATCAGGATGGCAACACCCTAGATTCAGTGCAAGGAAATATTGAGTTCAGGAATGTATATTTCAGTTATCTTTCTCGGCCAGAAATCCCCATACTAAGTGGTTTCTACCTAACTGTACCTGCTAGAAAAACTGTGGCCCTTGTTGGTAGGAATGGTTCCGGGAAAAGCAGTATAATTCCTCTCATGGAGCGTTTCTATGATCCCACGTTAGGTATGTCTTTTTTAATTATGTTGTCTTGTTTGACTATGTGTTTTTTTCTGTTTGCACTGATGTGCAGTTTTTTATATGCATTAACAAGTTGAATTGTACCCTTGTCTTTTGGTTCAGGGGAAGTTCTATTGGATGGAGAGAATATAAAACATCTAAAGCTGGAATGGTTGAGAAGCCAAATAGGACTAGTCACCCAGGAGCCAGCTTTGTTAAGTTTAAGCATCAGGGATAATATAGCCTACGGACGATCTGCTACATCTGATCAGATTGAAGAAGCTGCTAAAACAGCTCATGCACATACATTCATTAGTTCACTTGAAATGGGATATGAAACACAGGTTGGTTGGTCTTGCAAATGTTTTCAACTTGAACAAGAGACATCTTTGTTGTCTTTTTTATTTTTTGTAATTTTTGAATTGTATGCAATATAGGTTGGTAGGGCTGGTTTGGCATTGACTGAAGAACAGAAAATAAAGATATCAATTGCTCGTGCTGTGCTTTCAAACCCTTCTATTCTTTTACTAGACGAGGTCACCGGTGGACTAGATTTTGAGGCAGAAAGGGCTGTTCAAGAGGCATTGGATATTCTTATGCTGGGAAGGTCCACTATAATAATAGCTAGACGCCTTAGTCTTATCCGCAATGCTGATTATATTGCAGTAATGGAGGAGGGTCAACTTGTGGAAATGGGTACCCATGATGAATTGCTGAATCTTGATGGCTTGTATGCAGAACTTTTGAGATGCGAGGAGGCAGCAAAGCTTCCTAAGAGGTACTTTTGTGCTGAAACATTTCTGACAAATCTTCTACAGAATTATTTGTATACAATTTGGCAAAAAGTTCTAGTTTAGACTTAGTATGGCATAAATTATGCACCTTTTAATGGCTGCTGAAAATCATTACCCTTTGGTTTTTTGTAGCAATAGTTCTTGACTTTGTAGTTCTTTGGCATTTGTCTCTACGTGCATGTGACCATATTCAAGTATATTGCCCAATTTGAGTTTTCTTATAACTTTTTGTTTTTAGATAATTCTTTTTAGAATCCACCAGGATTAGTGATTATTGTTAAAATGTTACAGGATGCCCATCAGGAACTATAAAGATCCCTCAAGTTTTCAAATTGAGAAGGATTCATCAGGAAGTCAAAGTCTACAGGAACCATCTTCTCCTAAAATGTCAAAATCACCTTCTCTTCAGAGAGCACATGGTTTTCATGCAATTAGGCAGCCGGATGCCAGTTATAACTCGCACGAGTCACCAAAGAGTCAAAGCCCACCCTCAGAGCTTATGGTGGAAAATGGAATGTCCTTGATACCATCTGAAAGAGCTCCAACTATCAAAAGACAGGACAGTTTTGAGATGATGTTGCCCGAGCTTCCTAAAATAGATGTCCATTCCATAAACCGACAATCTTCAAATACTTCAGACCCAGAATCTCCTATTTCTCCATTACTCACATCTGATCCTAAAAATGAGCGTTCTCATTCTAAGACTTTCAGCCGTCCCCTTAATCAGTTTGATCATGTGTACACTAAAGAGGAGATGAAGGACCTTCAGCGCCACAAACCTCCATCCTTCTGGAGGCTTACTGAACTCAGTTTTGCTGAGTGGCTTTACGCTCTTCTAGGAAGCACTGGTGCCGCAATTTTTGGATCATTTAATCCTCTCCTTGCTTACACTATTGCACTTATAGTGGCAGCATATTACAGAATAGATGTCCGTGATATCCATAATGAAGTGAACAAGTGGTGCTTGATCATTGCATGTATGGGTATCATCACAGTGGTTGCAAACTTTTTGCAGCACTTCTATTTTGGTATAATGGGGGAGAAAATGACCGAGCGAGTTAGGAGGATGATGTTCTCAGGTAATTGGTTTTCTATAGAATAACATTTTATTGTTATATTCATATCTATTCTTTTGACAAACTCTTTTCATATGTAGCAATGTTGCGGAATGAAGTTGGATGGTTTGATGAAGAAGAGAATAGTGCTGATACATTGTCCATGCGTTTGGCTAATGATGCAACATTTGTTCGTGCTGCATTCAGCAACCGGCTTTCCATATTCATACAGGACACTTCTGCAGTTGTTGTTGCCATTCTTATAGGTATGCTGCTAGAATGGCGGGTGGCACTAGTTGCACTTGCAACTCTACCCATCCTAACAGTTTCTGCTGTTGCACAGGTCAGCTTAATATTCTATATCAACATGATTCTGTAATTTACTTTGAGATTTTATCAATTGGTTTATGCAAAATGAAGTTCTCTCCTAGAGATAGGGCTTTGATCTGTAGTTTGCAAGCTTACTGTTCTCAGCTATTTGGTCTCTTATATAAATGCTCTGAATGATGTCTTCATAATTGGAAGGTTAGACACATATCAGGGAGTCTGCTATCTTCGGAGAATTATCGCTTTTAGTGTCTTAATGATCAGTGATATTCTTAGAAGTCTATTTCCAGATAATTTGTAGATAACTGGAGTTTGTTAATATGACTTGTTTTTGCCATTGTTGTCAAGCGAGATATACATGTTAGTTGGAACTGGCATCTGTGGTGAAATTTTATTGTAGTTATATCTGTTCTCCATTATATTTTTCTTGATAATTCTAATTGTGATTTATTTGATGTCTTAGTCTACAAATCGCAGGAGTTTGATTTCTGGTCAAAGTGATGGTAGCTAGTTTTTTCATCTGTCAGAATCATTGGTTTATTGTTGATTTTATAGGGAATATTTTTTGAGTAACTCATGTTAGTAATTAATCTGCCTTTGACGTAGTCCTCCTATGCAGATGATAGCCAAGATTGTGAGCCACAAAAATGATTTAGGCACAATACCCGTGCCAAGTACTACATTTATGGAAGGCTTTCTAATTTCCATGTTGATTCTTTTAACTGAAATACATCGATCTGCAGTACTAGCACCTTTCAGTGCCTGTAACTATTGATGCAAGTAACTATGTTGCTATTGAGCTGTGCAAATCAGTATTGTTCATCAGCCCTCCCGTCATAGCATTTTGAAAGAAATTCCATTGAAAACATGGTTATTATGTGTGAAACTTTTATTTTTCTCATTATAGATCCACTATTTTAATTGTGAAAGACACTTGAGATTTTGTATTGCATTATATTTCTTTCTTTCTTTAACCGGCAACTTTTCCTTTCAATAGTGAATTCTGGGAAGAATGATATAAATAGAAGTGCACCTTCAGTCTGTGCTATTTTTGTTTTACCCAAAAGAAGTTGCGCTGTGGTGGCATGCAATTGTTGATTCATTTTCTTGAATGCTCTTATTACTTTTGTTGCTTTAAAAGTAGATTTGCTTGTACAACTTGCATGAATCTTTTACTGTCAGCATGCTAATTATGTGTGATTTTCCGACATAATCTTTAGAAGTGCACCTTCAGTCTGTGCTATTTTTGTTTTACCCAAAAGAAGTTGCGCTGTGGTGGCATGCAATTGTTGATTCATTTTCTTGAATGCTCTTATTACTTTTGTTGCTTTAAAAGTAGATTTGCTTGTACAACTTGCATGAATCTTTTACTGTCAGCATGCTAATTATGTGTGATTTTCCGACATAATCTTTACCACTTTTATACTACTTACAAGCCTTGCATATAGAATGTCATCAGTGGATATGTTTTGTTCATTTCATCAGATCTGTTAAGTATTTTCTTTACTTTCAGAAAATGTGGCTTGCTGGATTTTCCAGAGGAATTCAAGAGATGCACAGGAAAGCCTCGTTGGTTCTTGAAGATGCAGTTAGAAACATTTATACTGTTGTTGCATTTTGTGCTGGTAACAAGATAATGGAGCTTTACAGATTGCAGCTTAGTAGAATACTAAAACAGAGTTTCATTCATGGAATGGCAATTGGGTTTGCTTTTGGCTTCTCACAGTTCCTTCTTTTTGCCTGCAACTCTCTTCTTCTTTGGTATACTGCTTTTTCTGTGGACAAAGGTTATCTTACGATAGCCACAGCACTTAAAGAGTATATCGTTTTCTCTTTTGCAACCTTTGCTCTGGTGGAGCCATTTGGCCTTGCTCCTTATATACTAAAACGGCAGAAGTCACTTACCTCAGTATTTGAGATCATAGACCGTGTACCAAGTATCGATCCAGATGACAACACTGGCCTAAAACCGCCTAATATTTATGGGAGCATTGAGCTTAAAAATGTTGATTTCTGCTATCCAACCCGACCTGAGGTGATGGTTCTCAGCAATTTCAGTCTTAAAGTGAGTGGGGGACAAACAGTGGCAGTGGTGGGGGTGTCAGGATCTGGTAAAAGCACAATAATATCTTTAATCGAGAGATTTTATGACCCTGTTGCTGGCCAAATTTTGTTGGATGGCCGGGATTTGAAGCTTTTCAATTTGAGATGGTTGCGGGGGCACATGGGTCTGGTTCAACAGGAACCAGTTATATTTTCAACAACCATTAGAGAGAATATCATCTATGCGAGGCATAATGCAACGGAGGCTGAGATGAAAGAAGCTGCAAGGATAGCAAATGCGCACCACTTCATCAGCAGCTTGCCACATGGTTATGACACACACGTGGGCATGAGAGGAGTTGACTTGACGCCAGGACAGAAGCAGCGGATTGCCATTGCTAGGGTAGTACTAAAGAATGCACCTATATTGTTATTGGATGAGGCAAGCTCTGCAATTGAATCCGAGTCGAGTCGAGTGGTGCAGGAGGCACTTGGCACACTGATCATGGGGAACAAGACAACTATTCTTATTGCACATAGGGCAGCGATGATGAGGCATGTGGACAACATTGTCGTTCTGAATGGTGGTAGGATAGTTGAACATGGCACCCATGAGTCGTTGGTGCAGACGAACGGTTTGTATGTGAGGTTGATGCAACCTCATTTCAGCAAAGGCCTACGGCAGCATCGGCTTGTCTAGGCAAGTTTTTTTTTGTGGTACTTGTAAATTGTAGCAGAATATCGAGTTCTCTTTCGCCTGTTATTTGATCATTAGAAGGTTATTGGATGTGTGACATGTCAATAGTCAGTGGCACCGCCACTGGGTGATATATGTTGGTAGTGACAATTTGGAGAGTGGGTGGAGTGGAGAATTGATGCGCTTGTAACATGGTTGATTTCTACTGGTCGTGATAATTAACATTGTTAAAACTGGAGTGCCATTAGGATAAAAAAATGTTTTATGTTGATTAGAGGACAAATGGGCAACCGAGGCAGCATGGTTTGTGTTGTGCATCAATTCTTTTGGAGGCCTGCATCTCCACACTGGATGCTGCCTCCGTAGTGTATTAATTTCTTGTTCCAAGAGAGAGCTGTAATATTATTTTTGTGGAGGTGATGCTGTGTGTCTTCTGTAATCACTGTCTTTCTCCTAAAACTAATTTTCCACATGAACATGCAGCCTATTGATTTCTTCTTTTCCTCGTCTTCTCAAGATTTGGGAAGGACAATAGTACCACCATTAGGAGCTCAGGTTATGACAGCCACTGTGACAAGTTAATTTTTTTTGCTGGGTGAACTTGACATGGTTTTATGTTTTCCCTCGGTGGGTAGTAGATTATACTTTGATTAATTCATCTCCTTTTAATCCATGCTTATTTGCTTCCCTATGCTCTGTACACGTATATTCTTGTTATTTATATTAATTATGTTCTTGCAGCCCACATCTTTGACTGTGAACATGACTTGTGCAGGCCTCTGTGTATCTGCTGTTTACTGCAATCGCTGTGAATTCAAAGTATTTTCATGATCTTGAAAATTATGTCAATCATATTTGAATAAGTAGTTTTATATTTGTTTTTTTTTCTATTTTTCGAGGTCTTTTTTTTTATTTGAGGTTAACAAAAATGTTCCGAGAACATCTGGTCGACATTATCTTGTTCTCATTGGTTGATGTGGTGAATTTATTGTTTATCTCGTATTAATTCATATTAGCATTGTTTTTATCCTCGATGACATTAATTATATTTTAAAACGTTAAAATATATTTTATTTTGACTTACTATTTTATTTTATTTTGACATCCCATTTAGTGTTTTTATGTACATAGCCACGCTGTGTACGCGACGCATTGGGCCGATTCCCCCACTCGTCAGCATCAAAGAGGCGGCAAGCGGCTCCGCCTAATCACCAAGTACACGTGGCTATCTCGGAACGAGTCGGAGGAGCTCGTTCTTTCGCCATCAGATGGACAACCGTTCGAGGGATTCACAGCCGTCCGATCACACCACGAATTCCCTCGCCTGTGAGGCAGTCGTCAACCAATCTGGATCATCCACGTGTCCTGATTAAATATAGAAAAGGAAGAAAAGAAGCGGGAAGCAACAGAACCCATCTCCCTTGTCTCTCCCCTGTCCTATTTGTTGGTTCCACCCCGCTGTCGGTTCCATTCTAGGGTTTGGTTTCGGCGTTTGCTTTCGCTTGCTTTGGTCTCCGGCCGAGAGCCGTTTCAGCTCCTTCTTCCGCTTCTTCAGGTATCGTTTCCTGTGATCTTTGTCCGCTGGGGATTGAGCATTTCCTTTCTTTCCCCCTTGTTTAGATCCGTTTACCTCATAGGACTGGGAGGTACTTCATCGTGGAGAAACGATCTCTATCTTTTATTCGTGTATATGAGTTTATCTGCACGAAATAATTGCTATTGTTATTGAATCCAGATATAGAAGTTCTGCTTCTTTCATATGCACAATGCCATGTTTTTGTAACATGCATCACCTTTTGGACCACAATGTGTGAAATTGTACGACTTGGATGATGAGGTAGAAAATGCACAAAAAATTTGCTAATCGATTAGCCCGTTAATTGTCTTCAATACATCTTTGGCTGCATACAATGCCTTAAGAAAGCAGTTCCCTGATGAGCCATGGTTGACTGCAAATGTCTCGAAGAACATGTTTTTATTCATGAACTGCATTCGCTCATTTTCTGCGAATATAGTGATCCAAAACATTCACTTTTTGGTGTTTCTATAAGCAAATGTTAACACAAATTTTCCAACAAATATAATTTCAATATCCAGATGATGAGCGTTGACTGCATATTCATTGCATGTTCAACAGCTTGTTGTTATGGCTCCGTCTCTGGAGATACCAATCATCTATTCGGACTTGCAACTTTCATGGCCACCTCTCAATGAAAGGATTCTTTCATCCATGTGCAGAAGGTCTGTTGCAGCACATCCTTGGCATGATCTTGACATAGGTACTTGATATTCTTATAAAAGGTTTCGTATGATTATTTATTTATTTTGCCTCTCCCTGCTGCTGTCTTCTTAAATGGACTTTGGATTCCATGGATTCGACATGCAGGTCCTGAAGCTCCTATGATATTTAACTGTGTAAGGTCTCTACACTTCGTTTAATGTGACTTATTATGAAGTTTGATGCTTAGCAATGGACCTAAATGAGATGTTATCACATACATGGGGGACAGATCCGCTTGGTTTGTCATGAAAACCAAGTTCTTGTACGCTAGCTTCAAATGTTGGGTCACCCTGTTCTAGTAATCTATGAGCTTTCCGATCATCACTTGATTGGATGAAAGATATGATACTTTGAATTTGTAGTTATGTGGATGATCATGATACATTACATTTGCACTTACAATATGAACCAGAAATAAAGACAGCAGATTTCTGCAGGTGGTAGAAATAGGAAGGGGAAGCAAAGTGAAATATGAACTTGACAAGAGAACTGGGCTGATAAAGGTATGCTTGGTATTTTACTCTGTTGCTTGCTTTCTGTTTTCTGCTGTGAATATCATATTTGTTTCTTCTGAACAAGGAGATCGTGTGCTTCACTCATCAGTGGTGTACCCTCATAATTATGGCTTCATCCCACACACCCTTTGTGAAGATAGTGATCCAATTGATGTTTTAGTTATCATGCAGTTATGTGGCACTTCAGTTCCATGGTTATAATGTTTACGAATATAGACTTCTACATATATAAGTCATATTCTTTAACACGGGAGTGTCTAATTTACTACAATCTAATCATACGAACCTTGATTATGATATGGTATTTTTTTCAGCTAACAACGATGCCTCATAATCTTTAACTCAGCCTACTCAAATATGACAACTCATCAGCATATTCCCTACACAAAGTTAAAACTGTTTCAAGATGCTTTTCTTCATAATAAAATAATACATTAAAGGAGTTGGTTAGCAGCTGTGAATATTTCTTCATGACCAAGGAATGCATTAAAGGAGTTGGTTAGCGACCATAAACACTTAATTTTAAAATTCTCTATGCATGAAGGAGGGTTGTTTCATACACTAGTATTTATTTTGGTGTTTAGGACTTAGAAAGAACTTTAGAAATTGATGATATTTTGCCGAAGCTCTCTTGAAGTTCTTGTTTAAACTCTGTATCTCTTGAATGCTTCATTGAATGGTGAGTCTTTTATTTTCAGTTCTGTTTCCTTATTTAATTTTCTTAGGGTGGTGAGTTGTTTTTCGATTTTATTGAGTTCGTATATTTTCCATCCGAAAAAATTGTACTATTGGTTTTCTTTCGAGTTCTATTCTTCTTTACCCCCATTATGTATCACGCCGGTATCATTCTTTGATCATAGATACCAAAACAAAAAAATATTTCCAATTTTCTGATATTTCAGAATCTTCACTGGTTGTTCAGACATTCAAGTAGTACCTGTTAAATTGGTTATTGCTGATGCTTGTTCAACAGGAACCAGTAATTCCAGGATGTTTTATTCGAGCTAAAGCCATAGGTCTGATGCCTATGATTGATCAGGTCTGGCTTGGTTAGACAAGTTGGAGAACTGATTTTGTAAATTGAAGCATTAGTGATTCACATATTGTTATATAATGCTTCTGATGATTGCTTAACTTTGGTAAAAGCCATGTTGATGCAATTTATGATGTTGGAAACGGGGAGAAAGATGACAAGATAATTGCTGTTTGTGCGGATGACCCTGAATACAACCATTACAATGATATCAACAAGCTGCCATGTCATCGTTTAGCTGAAATCAGGCGTTTATATCTACTAACACAGACTAAACATGACCAACTTTTTTGCAGTTTATGTAAATAAGCAGACAAATACTGTCAATTGAATCACTGGACTTATGTTTCTAGAACACTGGTGTGTGTTGCTAAAGAGACTCGAATTCTGATGTCTCTCACAAAATTCTGTGCCATTAGAGGTTTTGCTTCATCAAAGCCTGTCCTTGAACAAGATATTCAGATAAGAAAAAGGAGAACAAGGAAGTTGCTGTGAATGACATCCTGTCTGCATCTTCAGCTTATAAAGAAAGCCATTCAACACTCCATGTAAGTAATTATCATGTTTCTTAGTTCTAATCTTTTAGTTCTAGGAAGTCATCCCTGCCGAATGCTTGGGCAGACAGATGAAATTAAAAGCATGTAAAATTTTACTGCAAGAGGGAACTTTTCCTCATCAAATGTTGTTCTCACTTCTCAGACCTCAAGTCTTATCACATGCAGACCGTTATAAAACTCTCGGCCTCCGTGTGATTCTGCATGTATATTCTTGGGTTGTTTGTCTTGTATAGATATTCTTTTAACAATATATATCTAAGTGATGTTTGTGATATTTGCTTAAGACTGTTCTAATCATTTTAATTCTTTGAACTCTATTTGCAGGGACCTTTATGGCACTTGCATTGTCGAATACTCGAGGAAGTAGGAGGCATCTTGACAAATGGAGCTGAAAGTAATTGGTCATTTCCACATAGTGATTTTATATACGGCAGCTATCATTTAGTAATAGTTACATATGATACGCAAAAGTGACTGCTCATATTCTGCATCGCATGGTTGTGGTAACATTTAGTACAAAATTTTGTGGAGCTAAATTGAAATCTGAAGTGCATATATCAAATAGGCATTTAACAATTTTGGATGTGCTAGTTCTACCAGCAAATATGAACAACACATGGATGTTATATGAACATGACTTATCATTTGGAGATTTATTACACATACCAACATCTTCCATAGGAATCAATATTCCTAATTCAATTGTAAGAAAAGGATACTTGTCATATGTAATATCTCACTTTTCTTCAACATCATTACACTGTTCTAGTAATTTATATGTCATCTGGCATCATATGTTACCCTCATTAGCATCAATCTCTTTAATTTCCCATCTTCAAAGATGCATGCAATAAAAATCTAAGAATACATGATAGTCATACAAACTGAATTAATCTATCATGATGTAAATCAAATCAACAAAACAACAATTAGAGTAGAACATTATTTTTCTTAGTGCCTGAAACTGCACGTCCAATGCTAGCCCCTGCAAATTAGGGACTTTATTATCTATTTTCCTTCTCAAGTTGCAAGTCAGTATCTCCCTAATTGCAATTCATATTAACTCTTACATGCACATCACATTGCAAATATAATGAATAATCAAAAAGCACAAACCCTCCCTCAATAGCACCATCAGCCGATACAAGTTGATCTCATCAACCAAAGCCACAGCAACCATCACCCTATAGAATCATCAAAGAGACTCTTTGGTATAGAACCGTCATTAAAGATTCAATTGACAGCTACCAAAGAAAGACTGGTTTTCATGCCATAAAAAGAATATTTCAATCACTCCAAAGGAACCCTCTCGTATAACACATAATAACAAAGCCCATTAACCTTCTTCCTCCTCCAAAACTCCCAATTTCTTACAGTGGCTGTTGTCCCTTTCACGAAAAAGTGCAAAGTCAAACCAAATAAAACCACACCAAATCACATATAAATCACTACTATCATTAACATTGCATGAAAACATAGGAAGAAGAAACATTTGGCTTCATCTAATTCATCTCTTTCTTCCACCTACACTATTCCAGTCCTACAAAATACACAAAGAAGAGGAATTGCAGGAGATAGAAACCCCCTTTCATATCCGCTAACCCTAGTCTTTCTTCGGTGACTTGGTGCCCTTCGATGGCGACTTGGGCTCCTTGCCACCCTTGTCAGTCTTCTTCGGCAGAAGAACAGGGTTAATGTTGGGCAGAACCCCTCCGTGCGCGATGGTCACCCCAGCGAGAAGCTTCCCGAGCTCCTCGTCGTTCCTGATGGCAAGCAAGACGTGCCTCGGTATGATCCGGTTCTTCTTGTTGTCACGCGCCGCATTCCCGGCCAACTCCAAGACCTAAATATCCAAGCAAAGGGAAGATCATGAGAAGACGGAGATGCCGCGGGCGAGGTAGGCGACGATGATGGGGGTTCGAGAAAGCACCTCGGCTGCCAGGTATTCGAGCACGGCGGCGAGGTAGACGGGAGCGCCGGCGCCGACGCGCTGGGCGTACCGGCCCTTCTTGAGGAAGCGGCCGATGCGACCGACGGGGAACTGGAGGCCGGCCTTGACGGACCGTGAGACGGGCTTCTTCTTGGGGCCACCACCCCTCCGGCCAGCGGCTCCCTTCTTCACCTTGCTCCCTCCGCCGTCCATAGCCACACCACCACTTTAGGACGCTCCTGGTTGACTTGGGAATGGAGTAAAGATGGAACGAGTTCACACGGCCCGACTGAGTCACGAACGAGTGAGTTGGCGAAAGAGATGTATTGCCGATGCGGATATATAGTGGCGAGTGGGCTCGAGGCCTCGGATAGAGAAACCCGCACCGTTGGATTGGAATCAGATCAACGGCTAGCCATGCTTCAAGTCACGATCCGTGGGAGTACAGACGGACCAGTGGGGAGAGACGCCCTCGTGCCAAGTAAAGTGTGCTTCCTCATTTTTGAGATCCAATCCAAGAAAACGACGCCCGGACGGTTCAACGTTCGAATCGTCAAATCGAACCGGCCTTTAATTTGTCACCCAATCAAGAAAAAGGCGGCCGGACGGCTCAACGTTCGAATGTCAAATCGAGCCGGCCTTTAATTTGTCCCGCCAGTAAACCGCCAAATCGAAGCGAACCACATCGTACGACATTTTGGTTTGGTTTACAATTTAACGGGTTAATCTGGTTCAGAAAATACAGAAGAAAAATTCAATGTTCCTTGGGAATTTCTCAAAACAGAGTTACATATATTTAAATTAATGGTTACTTAAATTTTTTTAATTCGTATTTAAATCCTTTAGAAAATTGTATAATGCATTGAGGTGTATTTAATTATAATTTATATTAATATCCTTTAATTAATGTCAATTTAGGTGTGTTTTATTTTTAGGAGAGAATTAATATATATATATATATAGTCAATTAGTATATACGGATTCCTCCAAAACCTGAAAATTTGCATTGATGCAATTGTAGTTTATCTTAGTAAGATAGTTAACTTACTGTTAGTTGAAGTTTTAATTTAAATTTATAACCTTTGAGGACTATTAATGAATGATGATATAAACGTTTAAGATGCGTTGTATGAAATGTTATGTGCGTGTGTTTTGGTTTTATCATTGTGGTATTTAAAGCATCTTAACTATGGTTAACCCCATTGAAAATTAAAAATTACATTAAACACATAGCTGTATTATTTTAGTTTGATTAAACATGATTTCTATAGTAAAATTATTTAAGTTCATTTAAATAATACTAAATAAAGTTTGATTACTAAATAATAGTAAAATCATTTCATTGTGGTATTTAAGTTTGATTAAACACATAGCTGGTCACCAATTTCTTCCATTCACATCTATAAATTAAATCAAATACTAAATAACTTCAAATTCTGTTGGCTGAAACAAAGAAATGGAAAATGAGTCATTTTGTTCAATATCATACATTCGAAATAAGCATGGCTATTAACTTTTTTAAAATTCTTCATGTAAACAAAATTTTAAATAATATTTTTTAAATTATAATTTTACTCCTTTGTTCCATCTTTGTGTAACTCAGCTTATTAGCCACCGTATCCAATATTGCTCTCGTTAAAACCTAAGTAGTCCACGATAATTGTGCGTGATTGAAGTCATTGAGGGGTGACCCTGCATGCGAGAGCTACAGGTCACGATAAAACAACGGAGGCGACAATAGATTCAATGAAAAGAAAAAGATAAAATGATTTTTTTTTCATAGAATCAGGGGAACTGTTTTAGATTTTTTTTTAAAATAAAAACGTTCTATTAGAAATTTTAAAAAGTAAATTTTTTTTTAGGAATTCACGCAAGTATGAAATGAGTTAATATGTCTCTAATGCATAGAAAAGTGGAAACATAATGTGTATTTTTTAAAAAAAAATATTTTATTATTTTCCTTATTTTTCTATTTCCTTTGCTATAAATGTTTCTTAATATAAACAAAACGATGAAAACTTAGTGAAATTGCTGTTTTGTTCAGAATCGGGTTGGTCATGTTGGAAGTTATATATATATATATATATATATATATATTGGCATTTGATTTTTGGATTACATTAATTTTGTTTCCTTGAGATGTGATTTTTATTAATTTATTTATTTAAAGTCAGTAGTTTTAATGTTAATTTTGGTCACACTAGATATGTATCTGACATATACTTAAATATCTAATGTTCTTAGTAATATCACAAGGTCCTTTAATAACATAAAAAAGCAAATATAAATAAACTATCACCCTATCGAAGTATAAACTTATAATCTCACAAGTAAATATTTAAGTAAATATTTTATAATCAATACAAGTTAAAAGATAGACTTCAAAAGTTTTAAACAATCATATGATAAATGATCCAAAATAACTTGTCACATATAAAAATTCTTGTGTAATATCATTGTGGAACCAAGTCATCAATATATTATTCTGAAGTTTTATCTTATCACCTTGGGTTCCAAATGTAAGAGATATCTCATGTCATATGTTTATCTCTGGATAATAAGTCTATATAAATTATAATTATAAATCATAAATAAAAATAAAACCTAATCAAAATTAAACTATCAAATCAACTATAAGTCTCAAACATATTGTATCAAGCATGAAAAACATGAAAAAAAATAAACATTAAATCGAACATTTTGATACGAACAATTTTCTATATATCGAGTCCTAATATAAAAGATATTGATGTTCTTCATAATCGGCTTGGTAGGATGAAAGTTATATATATATATATATATATATATATATATATATATATATATATATATATATATATATATATATATATATATATATATATATATATATATATATATATATATATATATATATATATGCATTAATTTTAATGTTAATTTTGGTCACACTAGATATGCATAGTATAATCTGACATATACTTAAATATCTCATGTTCCTAGTAACATCACAAGGTCCTCTAATAACATAAAAAGGTAAATATAAATAAATTATCACCCTATAAATTTATGATCCCACAAGTAAATATTTAAGTAAAAAATTTATAACTAATATAAATTTAAAAATTAATTCTAAAAATTTTAAATAGTCATATGACAAATAATCCAAAATAACTTATCGTATATAAAAATTATTGTATAATATCGAAACCAAGTCATCAATCATCCCTAGACATTATCCCGAAGTTTCATATAGTTTTATCACCTCGAGATATTAATCTTATCACTCGGGTTCCAATGGTACAGAGATATTTAATGTCATATAAGATTGTGCCGTACAATTTGTTACATATATCACTTTAGATCCAAGTCCCGATATAAAAGATATTGATGTAAATTTACAAAACTAGTTGATCTCATCCTTATAAACTAACGGAACGATTAAGTCATGACAAATCAAATATGGGGTAAAAGAAATATTTTATGTAAGAGTTAAATTGCTTGAGGTCATCATAACAACGGCTCTAATTATATATGGTTGAAATGAATTTATGTTATTAGTTTATTTAAAAATTAGGTTGAGATGGTGAATGAACTGGATGGGATTTGTATGACATGGAAATATAGTTTATTTAAAAATTAAGTTACAATTTATGAAAAAAAATGATGTTCTATGTTGATATGGGTGGTATAATACTTAGGCAACTTGATATTGTATTGCATATTTGACACGTCAGGTTAATCCCATCATACAAGAATGATAATATGGTATCAACAAGGATGATGACTCTCATATGAAATAACAATATTTGGTCTTTGATATTAAAGTAATTATTTCATAATTATATAGATCATGGTTCAATGCTCTTATAATCAAATGATATCAAGGTGATGTACATAAATATTAACGATATTTATCACCGTTCATCCCGATAAATTATTTAAAAAAAGATCATAGTGCATCTTTGAAAAGATTGTTTTTAATTTTTATTAATATTTAGATCATTTGAATCCATATATAATTTAAACATCAGAGAATTTTTATCGTAAATGCTCTAATATAATTTTGTAGGTTTGAATTGTTAGGATCAAGAGCACTGAGGGGGGGGGGGGGGGGGGGGTGAATTAGTGCAGCGGAAAACTTTCGTCGGTTCAAAAAGACTTCGTATGAAAACCGTTTCGGAAAGATCTTTAACTTGAGAGCAAACAAAAGTATAGTTAACGTAAAACAACGAAGACAGTTTGCAGTTAAGATAAAGAGCAGAATGTAAATGCAAACCGAGATTTAGAGTGGTTCGGCCAATCTTGACATACATCCACTTTTGGCTTTCTCCTCCGACTAGGTCACTGATGTCCACTAGAGGTCTTCCTTCGATAGGCGAAGGTCAACCACCCTTTTACAGTTTTTCTCCTTTTGACGGGCTTAGGAGACAATCCTTACAAGTTTTTACTCCTCTTTTGAATGATCAACACTCAGAAAGAAAGAGGAAGAAGAACTCTAGCTTTTACAATACTTTTAAGTTCTTAAATACTTAGAATAAAAGCAAGCTTTTGGTTGCCCTTTCATGCAGAAAGGGTGGGGTTTATATATGCCATAATCAGTTTGAATTTGGAGCTTAAAAGTGTCATCTCCCGGATTTTCGGGGTCCTAGCCATACCACCGCTAGAGCTGGGCGGTACTACCGCCTCGCATTTGACACTGAGCGGTACTACCGCCTGACGTCGCTCAGAGACCGAGCTCAAGCGGTATCACCGCTTGACAGGAGCGGTACCATCGCTGGCAGTAATAACTACCGACGGTACCATTGCTGGAAATAATAACTGCTGGCGGTACCACCGCTTGACAGGGGCAGTACTACCGCCCAAAATTCCTGGGAGACCAAGTCTCCTAGGCGGTGCCACAACCTGCAGGAATTCTGGGTCCGAATAGATTGATCCATTCGACCCAATTTGGGTCTGCCAAGAGCCCAGTTGGCCCCAGATTAAGTTAATGGGATCACTTCCCGATCCTAACTTAATCTACATGCTAACTACGACAATTAAGACATCAATACTGCAGATCGTGTTCCGGTGCGTCAATCGCTTCTTCTTGTGAACTTCCGACGAACTTTCGGTGAACATCCGACGAACCCTCGACAATGCTCCGGCGGACTCCCGGCAAACTCCTGGACCTATGACGATCCTCTTGGCGAGTTCCGACGAGCTTCTTCGGCGAGCTCTTGGACTTTTTGAATTGTTCCCGTAGAATCTCCAACGATCGTTCGGACTTCCGACGAACTTTCGAACCCATAACGTGATCTTTGTCTTGACTCCGACTCAACACCTGCTGCGTGTCTTACTGCCACCGTAGTTAATCTTGCACATGTAAAACAAACATCGATCTAGACAATTAATACTAAGCATTAATCAAGTTGTCTGGCATGTCACTAGTCCCTCGACGCATCATCATCTCTTGCGGCCTATTGTCCAATCGGCCAGTTGACTCCGCAACTCCGATATCCTTGGCGTAATACCTGCTTTACTTGGCTCGATGCCTGAATCCACGACCCGACGTCCAATCTTCTGATATGTTCATCCGACCCAACATGATTTTTCTTGCTTTAATTGTCTCATTCTAATCGAAGCATCCTGTGTAACTCAAAACGCAGATTAAATTATAAACACAATTATCAATTGGTTTCATCATTAAAATACGAGATTCAACACGAATAATCAATGTTAAAGTAAAAAAACTATTATTTTATTAAAAAATTGTGTACAACATTAAAAAATTTTTTTTGAAATGAGCTATCTGTTAAAAAAGTCTGAAAAATAAACTTAGGCTGCAAAAAAGTGATATGGAAAATCAAAATAGAATTTGCCAGAAATCGGAAAATAAAATAGAAAGTTAAGCTAAAAGTGGCGTCGCCCGGACTCGAACCGGAGACCTTCAGTGTGTTAGACTGACGTGATAACCAACTACACCACGACACCACTCGTGACTAATTTCGTCAATTTAGTTATATATATATTTTTATAATTGAGGAACATAAAATATTAGCTGAAAATGGCGTCGCCCGGAGACCTTCAGTGTGTTAGACTGACGTGATAACCAACTACACCACGACACCACTCGTGACTAATTTCGTCATTTTTTTTTATATATATTTTTTATAATTGAAGAACATAAAATATAAGCTGAAAATGGCGTCGCCCGGACTCGAACCGGAGACCTACAGTGTGTTAGACTGACGTGATAACCAACTACACCACGACACCACTCGTGGCAAATTTCGTCTGGGTTATATAAACATATTATTTCTTAACTGTCCTCTTCTCTTCTCTTCTGAGTCTCGCCACGTCCTCTTCCCCCAGACCCTATTCACCGATCCCACCCTAATCCTCCGCCCTTCTCGATCGATCGGAGATGTCGAGCGGTTTGGACATGTCTCTCGATGACATCATCAAGAACAACAAGAAGTCCGCCGCGGGGGGCCGCGGCCGGGGCCGTGGTTCGGGCACTGGACCCGCCCGCCGCGTCCCCAACCGGTCGGCGAACCGATCCGCCCCATACTCCTTCGGGAAGGTACGACTAGGGCTTCCTCAGCGCGTCGATCCTCCATCTCCGCCGATCCGGTCCAAACATCTCCTCCGATTTTAGGGTTTCTCACTTCGATCTCCGATCCCAGGCTCCCGACTCGGCGTGGCAGCATGACATTTATGCGGCTCCGATGGGCGGCTTCCCTGCTCCTGCGGCTCGGGCTTCCTCTATAGAGACCGGCACCAAACTCTATATTTCCAACTTGGAATACGGTGTCTCGAACGAGGACATCAAGGTGATTTCCTATTTTTTGCCGTTCCGTTTCTAATATCACTTGTTATTGGTGATTCGGAATCTTTATATTTTGTCTTCAGATATCCAGGATCTGTTTGTGTCGTTGTTTTGTTGGTTAACTGGAGAGGTTCATTTGTATATATATATATATCTCTGGAAGTCCGCAAATCGTTTTGTCCAATTTGGATATCCTTCTTTGCCTTAAGATAAACATACTATGGCAAGTTATTGTAATCAATACACATGTAAGCCAGAATATTTGGGGGATTCATTTCTTTATTTTTGCCTGTATGATCACATGCTTTTGTTTTCTGTTCTTCCCAGCATTGGTTGAGGCGCCCCTTTTGGGCCTTTGTTTGTGATGTGATGTTTTATTTGTTCCAGGAGCTCTTTTCAGAGGTTGGTGATCTGAAGCGCTATTCAGTAAATTATGATAGAAGCGGAAGATCTAAGGTACTTCTTCAGATTGACTGATTTTTAGTTTCAACGTTGTTGTGCTCATTTTTTGGGAAAAAATATATTTAAGGGAACGGCTGAGGTGGTCTTCTCAAGGCGGGCTGATGCTTTAGCAGCTGTGAAGAGATACAACAATGTGCTGCTTGATGGAAAACCAATGCAAATAGAAATTATCGGAATAAATATTCCAACACCAGCTGCCGTGCCTCAGTTCTCTAATGGTGTCTCCAGAAATCCTAACGGTGCTCCCAAAAGGTCCGTTTAATTCTTGTTTATGGAGATGCCTTCATTTGATTAAGTTCTGATGAGTTCTACAATTTCCAACTTTGTGATTGCACTATTTTCTTGTATATGGTCGTTACCTAATCCATTGATTGTTACTTGAGATGTATTGTTATTATCAAGCATCTACCGATGATCATTTTTCTGCTATATAGCACGTGTCATGCTGACCTAAAATGCATCACTGTTTACATTTTCTTCAAATTTGGCTTTTTGGGCCAATATATGTTCTATAAAAGTTTAGTTATTGTATAGGAGGCACTGGGCCTTGTTCGGATGTAATATTATCTAGATGTAACAAAAGTAAGATCAAGATTCGTAACTCTGAATAGGCCCAAAAGAAATATGATCTTTATATCTGTCACGAGTTTAATTAATGTATTTACACTTTAGTCATTGTTAATCTCCTTGTCAGGTTTTGGGGCTATTGTAAGAAGAGAAGGTGTACTCTTGCAGAAGATATGTGCTTTGTGTTTTATGGCTAATTTGGTTAATTGAAAAAAGTATAATAATAACATGTCTCATGACGATGTATCAACAGACAGAAGAGAAAAGGTTGGCCCATAATGCACAGAGAAAAGGTTAAAAGGGGTGGCTGATTCTTCTTTTTAGCTTAAGCGAAACATGTATCATCAATTTACTTTAACTTTCACTAAGTAAAGAAGAGTTTTTAGATTGTTCTCTACTATCTTAGGTTAAAATATCATGCTCCAGTGAAAGTTATGGTATGCTTGTTGCTGTTAGCAGCATATCTGGGCAAAGATTCTTTTCTCTTGTTTTTTAAATGTATATTGAAAGTGTGTATTAGAGAAATTTTGATGCATGCATAATGAAAATAGTGATTTCTCTTCTATGTTTCATGTTCATATATGAAATTATTTTGAATCTTGATTGGTACACTAAGATTAATGATTTGTCATGATCATTTTAATAATATAAATTATTAGCAGTGATGGCAGTCAATTCTCCAGAAAATACAATAATTATATTTCCCCCATACTTTCCACATTTATATTAGATATATTTAGTAAAGTTGCATGTTTATATTGTTTTTCTTGCCTAGAGTATGCTTATATTTCCCCCTTACTGGGTCAATACATCATTATTTAAGTGGTTTCTATATGCAACACAACAGAATCTAAGAGCCTTTTTAGAATTTGTGGTATTATTGGTTTGTCGTTAGGCCTATCTATTTCTGTTTTATTGGTGTAATTTTTCTTAACTTGCTTATGTATTGCAGAACTGGACCAGGAAGGGTTTCTGCAGGATGGCCACGAGGTGGTGGTCGTGGAAGGGGGAAAGGTCGTGGCCAAGGTAGAGGCCGTGGTGAACCAGTATCTGCTGCAGCACTTGATGCTGATTTGGACAAGTATCATGAAGAAGCAATGCAAACTAACTGAATGCTTAGTTTGCAATCATATCTTGCTTGATGCTGCTCAATAGTTAAGTAATTCTGCAAACGTGCGTAATGTAGGAAATGGAAGATGATATTGTTAAACTACTTATTGGGTTTGGGGGCTTTCATTTTCATATATTTATTGCTCTTAGACTTCTACTTGCTGATGGGGTTAAAGCGACATTTGATGTCTGGCCTTAAAGTTCATTTCATTTGGTTGGTCAAGCTTCTTTCTCTTTGATTTTGGGGCTCAAATGTCATTGTGATACAAACTAGGGAAGTTGGACTTTCTACAGGAACCTGCATGACAAGTACCTCATATCAAGGTATGCAATATGTTTCTGCTTGCAGACTGCTTTTGTAGTTACTGAATAAACTAATCCTACTCTTTTTCATATCTGCTGAACAATGCTTCCTTTTGCTCTTTGGATAGGTGGGTCCGATGAATCCTTCTTTGGTGAGATAGCTTTCCGCCACAACTTATCCAGAGTTCATATTTAAGATCCCCATTATCTGTATTATGAGGTTTCTTTGCTCAACCAGAGATTACGTGCTGCACCTTGTTTGATTTGATATACCTTTAGTTATTATAGCTTCTATCATCACACATGGTGTTTACTGGGCTTTTTGGGAAATATTGCTTAAGAGAAGCTTGCTGCTCGTAGAATTGCATCAATTTGGGGTGCCAGGGAAAACATCTTTTGAAGACGGGAGATACCCATTATTTCTCATAGCTGTTTAATGTTGATAGATAATTGACAAGCTTATTTTTTTGAAAGTATTAAGTGTTAGGTTGGTAGATTTTGGGGTGCCTATGGATTTGGGATGGAGCGAGTGATCACTCGCTCCATTGGTTTACTTCTCAAAGTTCATCAATCCAATTTTTTTGTTGCGAAACAAGAAGGGGGAATGAAGTGTTCACAATTGAGGCTCCTCACTGGGGATATATCATGGTCTGACAAATGATCAACCTTGCCCAAAATATATCTCGAAGTTTTGTTTGGACTTTGGAGTTGTTACAGCTCTCTGTTATGGAAGGTCAAGTATTCCTTATGATTCATGTCCAAAGTGTGGTTTTCTTAAACCAAACTTGAAAATTAAGAGTGTAGCAAACTACTTGACATGGAAATGTCTGCTTCAAATGTGAGTCTTAGCTGCAGATGGTACAAATGAAGTCCAAACTTGCCATCTAGGGCTTTCCTCATGCTTTTTAATGCATGAACTGCTTAAATCAGCATCCCAGTGCATTTGCATCCATCATACTGCTTTAGTTTTTTGTGTTTCTCCCAGATGTGGTTTTTAGTTTCTGTTAAACGGTGTAATGTTTTCTACTTAGTTTAGGGAATCTGCTGGCAAGAACAGGGCTGTGGCCGATCTAGTTCAAATATGGAGGTGAACCTGGGCCGTTACTGCCAAATGATATTTCTACTTTATGGTGCTCGGTAATTATGTGAAATCAGCTTATGTCTGATAAATTATCGAGTAGTTTGTGAGGTGCTATTTTTTTGCAAAACATGGTGCTCTATTGAATGTTTTGTGCAAATGACTTTTTCTTTATTACTAGTGTTAGTGACTCTTGTTATGTCTATTACTGAATTGGTTCTGCATGTTATTGGACACTACTTTGAGATATGGATGCACCATCTGCAGTTTGCACTTCATTTGTGTGAGCTTCTAAACAGCAACCATTGGAAGCTCTCATACAGCAATCTGTTGTATACACATGTAGATATAATAGAAATCCTCTTACGGTAACAAGAGGCTGCAATAAACTGGTTAGCTGCTGCTGTGTATCGCATTCACATTCATGTCGGGAGAGAAGCTCAAACTATGGGATTCCACCGCGTGAATGTTGTGCGGAAGTGTGGTGTTGCATGCAGCTGTACTGTATTCTAGTTGTAAATTAGCGCCGTAGATCTGCTTGTTCATGTTGTTGTTGCTTTAGTAGATTTGTGATGCTTGCTTTTAGTATTCGTCAAACTGTGGATGAATGCTGTGTGGAAATGTGGTGTTGCATGCAGCTGGACTCTACTTTTAGTATTCGTTCATGTTGTTGTTGCTGCTTTAGTAGAATTGTGATGCTCGCTTTAGTATTTGTCAAACCATGAATGCTTTAGTATTTGCATAAAATCGTGACTAGAGTTCTGCTATCCTCTGATGACTGTCATCATGCATCTTAGAGGTGTTTCAGATTCATCCAGCAGTTCGACAATGTAATGATGATAAGAAACTCGAGATGTGCAAATATATATGGTGATGAGCATTGTTGATGGGGATCCACATTTGATTACATCGGAGTGAGACTGTATGCTATATATAGCCAGCTTCGTACTATCGCATCAACAGTGACTCTCTATCTAAAGTGTCCATCGCGCGAATCTCAAAGTACATATGTGGTGATCTTTGCTGTGAAGGATAACGCGTCGTGTGCACAAAGTCTTCGCAGCAGATGGTTAAGAAGCGGTCAAAGAGAAAGAGAGCGTAGATATAGTGCCTCCCTCCATCTGTTTGTTGTCTTGCCATCTTGCTTTGATCCTTGTTTTGCTCGCCATCTTGCTTTTTGTTGATTATTCTCATCACAAAGATGGGCATCTTCAAGAAAAGAAAGAAACAAACAGATTAACCCTCCCCTCCCCAGATAGAAGAGGCTATACACACACTTTATAATGACTTTGCATCTTGAATATAATTATTATATGAACCAGTTGAATTATACATCTATTATTTTCCAATTCAATTGCCATATAATAAATGTTAATGTTGTCCTATATTCATTCATTCATTCATTCATTCATTCATTCATTCTTGCAGACGACTCTGAATTCAAATCCTACACCAACATATAATAAATACCAAGAGAAATAGAAGAAGTCAAGAAGAAGCTCACCGTGCCACCCGATACTAAATTATCTCGGATTTAATTTAAAGGCAAATCATCAACAAAGCTCAAAAGCCTTGCAGTGTTCTTTGGGCGACACAAGAAACCAAGGTAGCTGTCCATCTTAAGAAATCCTATAAAGGCCAACTTTGCTTCGATGGGTGGACTCTCCTTTTTCGCTTTTCTGCAGCATGTATGTATGTATGTATGGTCACTCGTTTGGTCCCAAAGCCACATTTGTTTGTCCTCATATTCTTATTGGCATTTGGCATGACTGTAATGCCAGAGAAGAAGAGTGTTCGAGTGTGATCACCAGAGGCACAACAAATAGATGCTGAATACCATAAGCTTCCCACTCAAAAGTCACAGCCGCAGCAGTGCCCTTTAATTATTCTTCTCAGGAACATGGAATAGGGTGCCATTCTCGTCTTTGTAATGCTCAAAGTGTTTCTTGCTTGCTCGCTTGTTTTATTTAGCTCCCAATAAAGAAAGTTAGAGAACCTTATCGATTTGGTAACATTGAAATGGAAACTTTCTTTAAGCCGCCATTTTCCACAAAGCAATCTGATTTGACTTTCTAAGCTATATTAAAACTTAATTTGGACCCAAAAACACTTCATACCCTCCAATCTTCCTTCTGATCCTTTCATGGTGAGGAGGATTAAAGAAAGAACCATCAACACTCGAAGAAAGCTACTCGAGATTTAAAGCCTAATATAAGAATGAATGATTAATCATAAGACTTGCACTGAAGTTTTTGTATGTGAGAGATATTAGGGGACATCAGACTCCCTTCATAGAACACTAATGAAGCCATCAACGATCACCTTTGATCAGTCTTACAGTTCTTCTTCGTTTTACCTGAACGACGACTAATCTATCTATCTGATTTGTGTGGCACAACCTTTGTTTCATAAACAAGTCTCCACAGCCTTCTAAAAGAAAGAAAAGCACATTAGATTCTACATAAAGAAAAAAGGGAGAATTCCATACCAACTCTGTTGCTCAACCTCTCTCTCTCTCTCTGCATATGAAGTGCTGCATAAGCAAAGCAACAATTCAAGAAATATATATACATATATATATATATATATATATATAAAATACATAGTCCTTGTTTTTGGACTAATCACATTACACCATTAACATTGTCATCCCGTCGCTAAATGATCTTCCACCGAATTCGTGGTCTTTACCGATTATATTCATCATACGAGATTGTCACGATCCATGAGTTAATTGGCCAATAACTCCATTTTGGTCCTTCAATCGTGGACCAAAATACATAATCCTTGTTTTTGGACTTATCACATTACACCATTAACATTATCATCTCGTCGCTAAATGATCTTCTACCGAATTCATGGTCTTTACCGATTAAATACATAGTCCTTGTTTTTGGACTTATCACATTACACCATTAACATTATCATCTCGTCGCTAAATGATCTTCTACCGAATTCATGGTCTTTACCGATTACATTCATCGTACGAGATTGTCACGACCTGAGTCTGATGAGTTAACTAACTAATAACTCCATTTTGGTCCTTCAATCATAGACTAAAATGCTTAAGCGGGAGTTAACATAGTACACTCATCAGGCCCATATAAGCCAATCATACTTATCGTCCACTCCCGATGTAGGACTAATGGGATGTTACAGAGATAATCTTCAATATTTGATGTACAAATGGACCAATAATCTTCTATATATTAATTATCACACGTCAATCATTTTTGACATTTTATTTTTTTACTAAAATTATTATTAATTATCATTATAATTTACTAATAATCTTATTTAGTATTAGAGTTAGAACCGTTCCTTATGAATCCTCAGTAGGCTGAATGATGACATGTCAAAAACTACTTAGATATTTTGAGATAGATACATATTAATTATGTTATTAGGTCGGATAAGGACATCTATGATACCGTATCGACGGTGCTAACACTACTTTGTCCTTGTCAACTTCATCCACGTGGCTTCATTAGATACGGTGGACTTTGCTCCACCGTTGGTCGAAATCATTAGTCAATCTCGTAGCGTAAGTCTACAAATTAGGCCGACATCAATTGTCATGTGTTCATACTTCCTCTTCATCACCACCATATCACTGATGCAATAGAATCAACGTCTGTATACGCCCCAAGTTTACATGGGAATCACTGACTAACCATGCATACGAATTTGCATATCAGTTGTATTGCAAACACTACTTACTATAAGAAAGCAATCCTAACAAGTAGAAAAGAATTGCGCATCATCTTTGATGTTAGTATATTATATTAGTATTATAATATAATATACTTATTATATTAGAATTGCACATCATCTTTCTCGGTCCACACACCCTACTATATTATATTAGTATTATTGTCACTAACCTTATAATATTTTAAGCATATTCCAAAAGAAAATTTCTATTTTTTTAGATTTTTTTTTTTCCAAAAAGGGTCCACTCATCTCAAAATTCTCTTTTTTTTAAAACCAAATATCTAGAATATATATTTTTTTATTTTTCTAAAAATTAATTCATAGGATGAACCACTCTAGTTATAATATTTCTATACCATTATAATAGTTTTAACAATATAAAAAATATAACATAATTTTGTATAAATTTTATAAAAATATTATGTTTATATTTTTGGACCCCATGTTGTAGTATTTTCAATAATATTATGAAGTCATAATACAAAAAATACTATAACATAATATTTTTGTTTTCAACAATACAGAAACACTATAACACATTATAAAATATATAATGTAATATTTTTTTATACCATATTATGATATTTTTTGATATTATTAAAAATAATATAACTGGACTGATTTACCCTATAGATCAGGAGGGAAAGAAAGTAGAAGACTTTGAAAATTGAAATATTTCTTGAGAAAAATCAAAAAGAAAGTTTTTATAGGAATTCACCCTTTTTTTTTTGAAAAATTATGCTGAGATCAATTTGTCTAAATTTTGCATTCTTGCCAGGAAATTATGTATATATATATATATATATATATATTATATGCATATATTAACATATTTCCAATATTTTCAAAATATATATAACATGAGAATTCATTGATAAATATTTAATTGATGGCATCTGAATGATAATCTATCCTTTCAAAGATTCAAATTATTATCTCATTTTCAAATTTGATATTACATATATATATATATATATACATATATATATATATACATATATATATATATATATATATCTGCTATTATTTTGGTTCATATATATCATCACTCCCATTAATAACTATTTAATAACTTGAAATAATAGCTACTGATAATGATTATTAAAAGACCTTTTATGGCTTTTATTGATTAATTTACATATTGTGTCCTTAATCAAATGTATATGAGTAAACTTAAAATTATTAACTTTTATGTTTATGTTAAACATAAATTCATAGGGGCAAAAAATATAATTAAAAGCTGTTGAGGGATATTTGTGGAATTTGTCAGTAAAAGAGAGGAGGCGGTAAAAGACGTCTGACTTTTTCTTGGGAGTCGACCGATGGCAATCAATGCAGTGAACTGTTGTTTTACATGTATTGCGGTAAGCTCACCCGATGGTGATGATATATGATGCACTGCTTAAGACCAAACCATAAATGCAGCAGTTGGAGAACTGTAACTATCCGCGTGCTGCCTGTCGTCTTCCCCTCACCAGTTCCCACCCCGGCTCTCCTCTGCTCCCGCCTCCTCCCCCTTCGCCGCCGCCGGAGCCCGGAGAGATAGAGGGGGGGGGGGGAAGAGGAGCACGAGATGGGCCAGCGGCTGAGCTGCGCCGGATCGAGCTACGACCGTGACTTCTTCACCGCCGTCCAAGCGGGCCACTTGGAGACGGTGCGCAGCGCCGTCGACGAAGATCCCTCGCTGCTCCGGCGCACTACCGTCTACGATCGCCTCTCCTCTCTTCACATCGCCGCCGCCAATGGGCACGTCGAGGTGCCGCAAAAGATTACCTTTTTCTTTTGCGCTTTCTTTTGGTTTTTCTTGTTTTGGTATCATCGAGGCTGTTTGGGAAACTCGTGCAGATTTTGTCCATGTTGCTGGAAAAATATGCGAACCCTGACATCGTTAATCGACATAAACAGGTGGGGAGATCATAAAGATCTGATCTTTTCGCTTTTCTCCGCATTTTTTTTCTTTTTCGGAAATTTGGTAAAAATATCTGATTTTACGGGATCTGGTTGTAAATTAGACTCCGCTGATGCTGGCCGCGATTCACGGGAAGATTGCCTGCGTGCAAAAGCTGCTCGAGGCCGGAGCAAATGTGAGCTAAGATTCTAATTTCCCCCAATTTAATCTTGTTCTTCGTTGATTTGTTCGGTAGAAAATAATCACTGCAACGGGAGGATGATCTGGTTTTTAATTTTGTGTGGTTAGATCCTGATGTTTGATTCGATAAATGGAAGAACTTGTCTTCATCATGCTGCTTATTATGGCCATTCGAATTGTCTGCAAGCCATTCTATCAGCCGCCCCCATTTTGGTTGCTGATACTTGGTGGGTTTTTGTCAAGTCAATGAGTTCATCGTCGGTTGATGGATCTTGAAATTCTTTATTATGCTTGTTTCCCTTCTAATAATGATTTGTCCTTGCGATTAAAACTGTAGGGGATTTGCTCGGTTTGTAAATGTCGGAGATGACAACGGAGCGACGCCTCTACATCTTGCAGCAAGGCAACGACGGCCCGAGTGTGTTCACATTCTCTTGGACAATGGAGCTCTTGTTTGTGTTTCAACCGGCGGATATGGGTATTTTGATGGACAGCTTCATTCTCTGTTTCATATGTACATGGGCTTCTACCGGTAAATGTGTGTTCAGAGTTTGTGTTCTGTGCTCACAAATTCCAATTTGCAGTCATCCTGGGAGCACCCCTTTGCACTTGGCCGCTCGTGGAGGGAGTTTGGATTGCGTACGTGAATTGCTTGCATGGGGAGCTGACAGGCTTCAGAGGGATTCATCTGGGTAGGGATGTTTTGCCCTTTGACCTTGTCTATACCATCGAAGAAATCAGAATGCATGATGTACGACTTTGTGCTTGTTTGGTGACTAGATGACATCTTGAACAAACTGATCTAATAATTATCTTGTCCAAGATCTTGATTAAATTCCTGACTATTGGTTCATTTTTGCATTTATATTACAAATGACTATAGAGTCTAATTCTCGGGGATTAGCTGCTGGCATTTGGGCATCTTAATATCTTTAGCTGTCTTATGCTAGTGAGATAATATAGGATGGATTCTCTGGGACCATTTCTTACATAATGTTCTAGCTATGAGTAGTCCGAACTTTCTTTGTTAGAAAAAGCACAATTATTTCTTTTAACAATGATGATCTATCATTTAATAGGAGATGATGTTTTTTTTCTGCTGCCAGTGAACATTTTGCTGGTTTCTGTTTGCAGGCAAATACCATATGTTGTAGCTCTGAAGCGAAACCATGGAGCATGTGCAGCTCTACTAAACCCATCAGCAGCTGAGCCTCTGGTTTGGCCTTCTCCATTGAAGTTCATCAGTGAACTTGATCCAGATGCAAAGGCTTTGCTAGAGGCAGCTCTGATGGAGGCTAACAAGGAAAGAGAGAAGAAGATCCTAAAGGGAACAAAATATTTGGTGCTCTCTCCTGCCAATTCAGATGAAGTAGTTGATGATATGTCTGAGGTACCATAAGATTTCATTTTGCAACTTCAGTTTTCGGTTTTTTGGAAAAAAGAAACCTTAATGCTTATATCCATGTTTTTTGTTGACATTGATTATTGCTTGCAACCGTTACAAAGGATGTTAGGCTTGATAGATTATGCGACCTATTAGTGTCGGTGCTTAAGTTGTTTGTGGAGATTATTTATACTCTTTTTCCATGATTAATTGAAGGTTATAATATTACATCACCAGTAAAAAATTTAATTCTAATAATTAGATTGTAACCAGTTTGAGTTATGGTTATGCAGTTATTTGTGGAATGACTCAATTTGTTGCAAAATAAGATTTGCATTAAATGCTGGATGAACATTATGCCATAGTACAATAAATTTGATACTTTTGTTTCAACTATCAACATAACCTTTTAGCTGTTTCGCTGACAGAAATTTTCAAATGCAGAATTTTGTAGAATATTTTTAGATGATACTTCTTCCCTAATGAAGAAAACTACTAGTCTTCAAGTTTTGTTCTTGATTTCATTCATATGAGGAAATAATCTTGCAGGCAAGTGATTCCGACCTTTGTTTCATCTGCTTCCACCAAGTCTGCACGATCGAGGTCCGAGACTGTGGGCACCAGATGTGCGCTCACTGCACGTTGTCTCTGTGTTGCCACAACAAGCCCAACCCAACAACCTTGTCCGTGCCTTCACCATCATGCCCCTTCTGCCGTTGCAACATTTCTAGATTGGTGGTTGCCAAGACAAAGGCCGCAGACGAGGGGGACAATGCCACCAACTCAATGCTAAGGAGGTCTAGGAGGTCTCGGAACTTCAGTGGTGGAAGTGGCAGCTTCAAAGGTCTGACTTTGGCTATCGGATCATTCAGTAGGATGGGTCGTGGCTCTGGGCGCATTATGGATAGCGACGATACTGTGGACAAGCCTTGATAATTGCATTCAGGTTCATATGTCTACCAGTTCTGGAGCCTCCAATAAGCATTGCAGAGGGAGTCGACTGCTAGTGTAGAATCTTGCACTCTTAAAGGAAAATTAGTCATCAAATAATTAGTTTCGTTTTATAGCTTGTGTTGCCAGTTCTTCTCTACTACAGAGATGGAAGTCTATGGTTCTTTTGGTAAAACAAAGGCAATATATGCCTATCAGGGAAGTTTTCAGATCCATCTAAGTAGAGAGAGAGATCCATTTGGTAACTTTCCTACATCATGGACTTCCTGTCTGCTTGGAAGCATGATGAATGATGTAATGTAAATTAACATTTCATTTATAAGTTTTGGGTGTTGGCTTGATATGAGACTTTTTTCATACAGTTTAGCATTGGAATGAAGGTTCATTGTGCCTTGGTCCTTTTCTTTGTGGGTGCAGTCCAGAGGAAGAAGCCAAAGATGTCTTTATCAAGCTAGAGTCCTGTTGTTCCTTGACAGTGATCAATCCATTATAAGACCTCCCAAGTCAGCTGGTGCTATTGGTTTGTGGTCAGAGTTACCCTTCATGTTTGAAGTGTGAAACAGATTCATCCAGATTGGATCAGTGATTGGTTGAGAAGAGACTTGAGTAATGAAGAGGTTCTTCACCATGGAGTACATTTGGTTTTCCCCAATGGGTAATCTCCATCCATTGGTTGCGAAGGTGATGATCTTCCACAATGGATTGGATGTTTCATAGGTCAACTTAGTGGACACCAGAGGAGGATGTGGGTTGGCCCTGATAGGTCAAAAAGGATGACACAAGCTGTGGAGGGCCCCACTTCCCGTGTCAAGGAAGGAAGAATGTGCCACAAAGAAGCCATCTTCAAGATGAAAGATGTGAAACAGAGGGGAGGCTGTCATGCTTTATCTGACCAGAGTTCTTTTTCTTATAACTTGTTGAGCTCTCACCATCACATTCTGATGTGTCTCTGTTTTGGCATCCTCTGAAATATGTGTAAAACACACTGTGCGGTGTGAAACAGAGAGGATGATGATGACATGCTTCCATCTGACTACATTTCTTTTTTCTCAATCTTCAAAATATCTTTCTCACACATCATCATGTGAGGGGTGACAAGAGGCCAAATCATGAATTCTACTGCAGGTTGCCAAATGATCCAATATATTGCAACATTATCAGGGATGTGATGTTTTTTCCTCCTCCTCCCTCTTTTTTCCTGATTGAGCTCTCAAGTGCTGCTGTAATGGCAGACAACAAAAAATGACCACCTTTTGGATTGGCTTAAGATTCATGGCTATCATGACAAAGTGCTAAGGTATCTGATGCACCATTCATTAATAGTTTTATACAAGAATTTTATGTGCTGTGGTTAGTGGACAATGACATGAAAATGGTAGATCAAAGTTGTATATCTCTCTTTCTCTCTATTTTTTTTTAATTCTTTAGAGTAAGATATGAAATACCGTATCGATGTTTCAAGATTGACTCGATATGGTATAGTACCGGTGTATCGAGTGATACATTAAGACGTTCCGAGCGATATATCAGGGCGTATTGAGCGATATACCCTGATGTACTGAATAATTTTATATTTTTTTTTTCTACTGTAGCACTGTAGCATTGTAGTGGTACCGGACGGTCTGCGTACCGGTATGTCATCGGATTGGTACGTACCGCTCGTATCGGGCGATACCATTCGGTACTGCATACCATGTTTTAGAGTTGGAAATAAAAATTTGATAGACTTTTTTATATGTTGAAAAAATTATATCTCTGTGAGAAATATTATTTTCGATATCGATCACATATGACTACAACCTAATTCGAATTAATTTAATTAAATATATATATAAGTAGTTGGTGATCAAACGGATAGGGGACTCATAAATTTCATGTCATTTATCTGACTTTTAACCCTCCGTAAACAGGGGAACGCCCCGCACAGCCGTCCGTTCTTTAGCTGACAGCATCCTGTATCTACACGTGTCCACGGACGCAAAGCGGGAACTGCAACCGTAAGGCCAAAAAATCGATCGCCGGCGGCTCGCATAAGAGGAAGAAGATGACGCCCAAGCACTCACCCTCTTCCTCCTCGCTCTCTGCGCCTCCGCTCGGGGCTCACGCGTTAGCCCGGAGTGGGTCGAAGAGCGCCATGAACGCCGTCATCAGGGACGACGGACGGGCTCAGATCGAGGAGGCGCGAAGGAAACGGGACGCCGTCGCGCCAGAGGAAGACTGCGCGTTGCTGGTCGTCTCGACCGCTCCCCCCACGATCATCATCGAGGCGAGGTAAGTGGCTCTCGTCCTCGCTGCTTGCGCTTGGATTCGTTCTTTTGGTTTCCTCGATTGGTTCGTAGGGATTGATCTGAAGTCGGATCAACAAGATGGGCCTCGATTAGCAATTTGGCCCATATGAGAATGGGTTGGGCTGATACCATAAATCGATCGCCGGCGGTTCCCATAAGAGGAAGAAGACGACGGCCAAGCACTCGCCCTCTTCCTCCTCGCTCTCTGCGCCTCCGCTCGGGGTTCACGCGTTAACCTGGAGTGGGTCGAAGAGCGCCATGAACGCCGTCGTCAAGGACGACGGACGGGCTCGGATCGAGGAGACGCGAAGGAAACGGGAGGCCGTTGTGCCAGAGGAAGACTGCGCGTTGTGGTCGTTTCGGCCGCTCCCCCCACGATCATCATCGAGGGGAGGTAAGTGGCTCTCGTCCTCGCTGCTTGCGCTTGGATTCTTGCTTTTGGTTTCGTCGATTGGTTCGTCGGGATTGATCTGAAGTCGAGTCAACAAGATGGGCCTCAATTAGCGACTTGGCCCATCTTAGAAATGGGTTGGGCTGGGGCCTTAAGGATGATGGATATTTGGGTAATAATTTAAGAATTCACTTAATATACAGTTTAATAATTTTTTTTAAAAAATAATTTGTATAAAAAGGCTTAAAACTATCTCGAAATAATGCATTTTAATTTTTTTAGGAAGTCAAATCGATTAAAGATTCCTTTTATTTTGGTCTAAATAAGCTGCAGCCACCTAATCACATTCTAGAATAAAGGTTTTCTAAGTCAAGCAGTGTGTTCTGAAACTTCCTTGAGAATAAGATGTTCGAGTCACGGAGGAGACTTAGGAGACACACGCACGCACTTGGGAGACTAGGATAGGCAGAATCGTGTCAACGATGACTGGGTTACATCTTTGACCGAGAGTACGTACTGCCCCCAAATTGTTGACTGGTGACCATCACAGAGGGTCCACAAGGAAGTCAAGGTCACCTACTTGATGTGTGGTTGACTTCCAAACTCCAATCTCCTACGTCGTACGCAACGGAAGGAACACGGTATGACGACAGCCTTATCAATACAAACAACAAAAATGATTATTGATAATTGTGTAGTTATAGGAGAATCTCATTGTTGGGTTTCTGATTTGTTTAAAATTTGATTCATTTTGATCATCATTACATTTTTGTATGGTAATGTGCCTAATCTTACTAGGATGGATTATAAATTTATATAAAATAATAAGAAATAATAGAAATATCATTCTTATGTAATTAGAACTTTAATGAGATATGGAGATAATTAGGAATAGAAATAATGGTATTTCACTCGTTTTGAAAATTAATAATCTTGTATACCAGTAAATATATTTAGTTTCATATCGGTTGTAAAGTAGGAGAATTAACATCATAGAAATGAGAGTAATCTCGTAGACAAATGATTAGGGTGTTGACGAAAAATATTTAGTCGAAACAAAATTGTATGGATAGTCGAAACAAAACAATGATTCATCACATTTAATAACTAAAATGACACCAAATCTGAATAGGAATATTCATGAGTTTTTAATCTTTTATGGATAGAATGGTTATTGAATAATTGCAAAACTAAGAAATGCTAAGATGGAGAAAATAAGTCCATATAAATCATAGAGTTATATAATTTGGTTCTTCTTGCACTCTGAATTGTAAGAGATAGTAGCATTTTGGATTTGACACTATGGAGTTTATTTTGAAAATTCCCAATTTAGTGCTCAAACCATATCTACATTTTCCATCCAAATCACATCCTTTCTATGGTATGTATTCATGTGACATATAAGTCATAAGAAAAGGGGGATCAATGTTACACATACATTAACATATTGATGATATTTTGGGAGTCCATACTCCATGTTACAAGTCGCAGGTTCCATTCCAACAACTTAATTTCACCTACCGTTCTCCGACTAACCGGACCCCCACCTTCCCTGGTCTTCCGTTCCACCTTTCGTGCTCATCCGTCTGTGACCATTAATTATATATTATCTTTTATAATCAATTTATTTTGATTGATCTATATTTTTAAAAATTATATTGAGATCATTATATTTACGAAAGTGAAATATTTAATCTCGTTTCTCCTTACGTTGTTAACTCTATGATAAACTAAAATAAACAGAATCAATACTTAATAATAAATCTATCGTATTTTTATCAACATAGTTTCTTAATAGTAAATCTTATAGTATTTTCACCAACATAATCGATAACGTGAGAAGAAATATGATTAAATATTTTATTTTATTTTATAAAAAATAATAATATATTTTTTAAAATATAAAAATATAAAAATATTAAAAATAATTAATTACAGGGATAATCTTTAATTAGCCTTTAAAGAAACTTAAAGTGTTTATTAAAGAATATATATAATTTTAATTTTAGTATAAATATTATATGCTGTCGTTTTTTATTTCCATAAGCCATTGAAAATTAATCTATTTGATATTTTGATTTATATAGTTATCTTTTATAAGTTCTATGTCACTTTAAAAATATTAGGGCATTTTAAAACAACTATATTTTCATATGTTTTTAACACAAATAAAATTGATATTAAGTATATTACAAGTGCTTACTATGAATTTTCTGAATTGATGTTAACGATAATATTAATCTTTGGAGCAATATCTATTATATCTATAATATTAATATTGCATTATCTATTTATTTGCGGGCACGCCACGTTAAAAGACTTGTCTTCGGTGGTGAGATCTTAAGCAAAAGAAAGGGTCCAATTTAACGGGCAAAGAGAAAACGACACATAATACAGAATCCCTCTTCCCCTCTCTTTATTTCTTTCCTTTTCTTCCACAACGAAGTGTGGAAGGATTCAACTGCGCCCGCCAAAGTCGCGAGGCGATCTTTCTACACTTTCTCCCCAGTCTTCCAATCCCTAATCTCCCGCCGCCCTCCAACCTCCCACCTCCTCCGCAGGTTGTTAATGCCGCCTTCTCCTCACATGGCTGTATTTTGGTTTTCTTGGTTCAGTTGCTTTAGAATTGTTGTTATGGAATCGCAAGAAGATGTTCGTAAAGAGGATATTTCACTGCCATGTTTGTACATATCTGTTGCCCTTCTCTTTGTGTTATTCTTTTGCTTTTTATCCGAGAATTCGAGAAATAAGAATCGGTTATGGTTCGGAAGTTGTCTCTGGTACTCTGTTTGTTGGTGTTTTTGATTGTTTGTTGCAACTCAAGTGCACAAAGTTCAGCGATTTTTCTTTTTTCCTTTGTTTGGATGTTTCTCTGCGTTGTTTTCTGTGGTTTAGGCATGCTTATTTATCTATTTCTATTCCAGGATTGAAGCTGAGGTCCTCAGGCATCTGTTTTGGTACGTTGTGTTGGTCTTATGGAGGGACTATTGCAGCATCAGAACTCCACCGCCTCGTTTCAGAAGAATTACAAGAGCTGCATGTGGGACTGGCTTCGGATCTTTGACTTACAACATCGTCTCAGTGTGAGGAGGCTGCTTGAGGATGACGGTCATGGCAATCGCAGACACGTCAGGAGTGAGTGTTTACTTTCTTCTTGATCTAAGCTTGTGTAGCTTCTTTGTTTTTGTTGCTTTCCTGTTTTCTGGTGTTGAGCTCTTGCCATGACAAATTTGGCACAAACGTCATCGTTTAATTTGAACAACTTACCGGTTTCATATGATTACTCACAGCTGTCTTGTGTGGAACATATGCTTCTGAAATGAACACTCGGATCACAAGTCTAATCAGATACTTGAATAGATTAGACAAGCTTTAATCCAATAAAATCTTTTATTAATGTTGTTGTTATTGTTTTTGTTATTTTAGGGTTTTAGGGTAGCACTTGTCCCATAGGAGAATCACCTACACCTGAATCTAAATTTGGCTTTTCACTTTTGCATCGGTTCTTCTTTATTTTGCAAATTTTCCACCACAATATTCTTCTAATCAAGTGGGATTTGACTTTTGAAACCACCAAATTTGTTGGCACCATTAACTTTCTAACTTTGTGGAATTTATATTAGTCTCCTCATGTATTATCATTGAAGGAATGTTTTTATTCTTATGTTTGCTGATGACGCTTAATTTTCTTGTAGGAGTTGAAATCCCAGAAGTGCATGTTCCTGCAAGTGTAGATGAACATGACAACTTGGATGATGAAACCAAGCTCCTGGTGAGTTTTGATTCAAATGTTTATAAAGCAAGTTTCAGATCATTTTTTGACTCAATATGTTGCTATAGTTTGTCATGTGCTTCTTGTATAATTTGCATCTGTTTAATAGGCTTTCTTGTACTGCTTTACTTTTTTCATATGCTTTTTATTTTGATGGCTAGAATTTATTTTGATAATCATACATCCTAATCTATGGCAAGCCACATTTAGATTCTCTTTTTGGTCCAACCTTGACTCGGAGTAACTAGAGGCATCAATTTTAATGTACATCAGCTGGTCGAGCTGGTGAAGCATCCTGGACCTCAGCAAGTACAGGAACTCATTTCTGTAAAGAGTTATTGAGTTTGGAATTGGCTTTGAGCGTTTGAGCAAACAAAGAAGATCCACTGTAAATTATGAAGAAAAGCAGGAGAAAAATTGTTAATGATAAAACCAAATTTGATTCTTCCATTAGCTCAGAGGATTTCCCCAAGAAAATTGCTTATGTTCTATCTTTTGAATAGCTCCCATATTGCGATGGCTTTCTTACTTCTAACGATATAGATATAGCCAGTGAAGGAGCTGCAGTATCCTGGCTAATAGGCGAGACCCATCTAGTATTAGGCTATTAGCTATTAATATCATGGATCATGTACATCACAAAAAGGATAACATAGAAGAATATGAATGCCTCCAGATCTGGAAGAGAAACGATGAGGACATGTTCAGTGATATTTGATGTAATGCATGAAGAACTCAGGGTTCATTCATCCTGTCTATGCAGTATAACCTTTTTAGACCAACAGGAAGATCATGAGAACTTTATAGAAGACTAAGATACCTAGTAGGCTATATATAGTTCTAGGTCTCAATTGACAGAGATTATCAGTGTTCAGTAGCTCTGTCTATTGTTTATGCAATCTGATGATTTAAGCTGACTTGTTCTTGTTCTGACTGCAACATTTGTCTATCATTGGTGTTGTTTTATGCCCCATACTTCCCTGTGGTTGACTACCCTCCATACCATTTGATATTACTTGATTGTTACCCTTTAATCACCTTGTTAATGACATGGACTGAGGACTTTTACAAATATTTTATCATCTAGAGCTTTTCAAGAAATCATTTCCAGAAGCACATTCTGTGTTAATAATGTGAGTTCCAGATAATTCAAATATTTGCTTGTTCACAGGAGTGGCAAGTGTAACAGATGTTGCTTGCTTTTAGTTTCTACTGCCTGATTTTGTGCCATAGAATACAAATTCTATACTTCCTCCTCATTTGAGGTAACAGTTAGATTGGCATAATCAATTCAATGAAACATGCCAACTTATGGACTGCTAAGAGTATTACCAGCAAATGAGATGTGGTTTTGTATAGCAGCTCTTAATTATGAATGTCAAAGAATTATGTAAACTTGTACATTTTCAGTGCTAGTAAATTATCAGTTTATCAAAAAAGTGGCCTTGTGATCTGATGCTTTTGGTATATTACTAGACAATGATGTGTCCAACAGTCAACTGTCTAGCATATTATCTTCTAGTTTCCTTTCGTCTGTTTATTTTTATCCAACTATCTAACAATTTATAAGGTGTTGTACATTGGTGACTTTTGTCTGTTTATTTTTATCCAACTATCTAACAATTTATAAGGTGTTGTACATTGGTGCCATGGTCTAGCTACCCTATGTATTAACCATAGCTGCTTTCTTGTCATCTGCATCAGATTGTAAACAAGGGCAGCCAAACAAAAAAAAGTTCAGGAAAGGCTCTTGTTAGAG
This sequence comes from Musa acuminata AAA Group, assembly GCF_036884655.1. Lineage (NCBI taxonomy): Eukaryota > Viridiplantae > Streptophyta > Magnoliopsida > Zingiberales > Musaceae > Musa > Musa acuminata. The sequence continues at coordinate 35,664,001 of NC_088329.1, read as the reverse complement.
CTTTGATTTTCAAAAAAATGTTTAGGAAGCATAATCAGAAGCAAAAGATGCTACCTGTGAAGCCACGCCTGATGCGCACCGTTTCCATACATCACTTGGAATGCAGTGATTATGTTCTTCCAGTGGAAATGGCTTCTGACACTGCTACCCCGAAAGTTGATTTCCGTTCACAAAAGAGTGATTCTTCTGAAAGCCATGAACATGATCAACTTCCGCCTGCAAGTAAAAAGCATCAAGTATGTGGAACAATAAAACATGTTAATCATGTTAGCCACACTGAGCTTACTCAATCAACTGAAAAGCAAGCAAATCACTTGGATGCCTTTTCAAAACAGATGGACTCCTTTGAGGAGTTGGGAAGAGATGTGTTCCAGTCTAATGATTTGATCAGTACAAAGGAGTTTATTAATGAGCAGGGTGAGTCATTCCTGGGAATTGTTGAAGAACCAGACATTTTGTTGGAAAATTATTTACAGAATCTTCATAGGTGTAGCTCTGAGAGAGCATTAATGAAGTCTGGCTCATCCCCCATGGTTGGAATGTCAGCTAAAAGGCACAATAAATCACCCAACGATCACCTTGTTAACCAAGTTCAGAAATCAGAACCTGCAGATGTTGACAAGTATAATGCTTACTATAATTCAGAGTTTTCACCCAGATCTTTTCTTAAGCATACAAAACAAGGAGATCATGGAACTCTTTTAAGTCATTCTAGGACTGTTAAGAAAAAGTTAAAAGATGTATTCAATGAGAACAGGAAGGAGCATCTTCATATTTCGATGGATGGGCTTCTGCATAAAATCCCTTATGGCCACGCAGCATCTGGGAATGTCATGAAAGAAAAACTATTCCGATCTGCCTCAGCCAGACATTTCAATGAAAGCATAGAAGACAATGTTAGTATTCCTCCGAAAGCACACCCACATCAGAGTTTTAGAAGATCTCGATCTCTTACTGAGTCATACAAATATTCTCATGTGTTTGAGTCCATTTTAACCAGTGAATCCAAAAGGCTGCAAGAAAACTTGACCTCAACTGATGTGGATTTTGAGTTGCAGGATCAGACTGCACAAAAGGTCTTTGAACAAATTCACTCTAATCCTGAATTCAACTCCTTTCGCTGTAAGGATGTCCCAAATGAATCATTACATGGAGCTCTGTTGTCAGAAGCGGCAATTAGCAATCCTTTGAATGGAGATGAGGCAATTGACATCCATACTCCTGCTGAGCCAGAGTCACTGGTGAATGTGAAGGAGAGCATTGAACCTGGTGTCATTCTAGAACAAACTCTTGATGTACATGCTAGTGGGAAAATTTATGGAGGACTAGAATTACCACTGATCGCTAGCAAACTTACAGAGACAGAGACATGCAGGGTTTCATGGACGTCGAACATTGGTTGTATCCCTTTGCCTAATGAGTTGTCTGTGGACCAACAAGAATCTCATATTGAGCTTCACCAGAGTGAAGAAGTACATGAAGTTTCAGATTCACCACAGACGGACAATAGCCATGTTGCGCATGAGCATGCGCTGGAAGTAGATTCAAATGTTGAGTCAACTAAACCAAGGCCAACCTCTGTTTTTCAACTAAATTCTGAAGATGATCTTTTGAAACCTGCAAAACATGAGTACTTAGAAGGTAAAGTATCTCATTTAACCCACAACTTTTAATTAAGATATGTCATCATAGAAAGGAATAGTCCACAGACATACCTTAAGCCATAAAGTTAAAATGTGTGTCCTCAAAACGTGGTTTGTCCTGATGTTTGTGATCGCCTAGACTATGAGAGGGGCAGATTCAGTTTTCTTTGTTATATTATCTTCCATTTACTCTTCAATTGATTAAGTTCATCTAGTGATTGCTAGAAGGTTTAGCATAGTTTATGCCACTAATCTTTTCTGATACCATGTTTCCATTTGCACACAACAGCCCAAACACATGCAATTGACAAACACACACACACACACAAAAGAAAAGCGAAAAGCCATTCTGAAAAAAAAAAGAAGAGAATAAATGAAGTCATGAAACATAGCATGCCTCATCTCTTATTATAAAATCTTTATAGGAGCTCTACATTATAGGTTTCAACTTCTTTTATTTTTCCTGGTTTTTGCAGATTCAGAGACTGAACCAAGAAACCTCCATTTTGAGGAAGTCGATTTGTTGGCCAAAACACATAATTTGTCGGTTTTTAAAGTATCTGATGAGATGGATCCTGCGGAATCTAATTTTGGTAAAAAGCAGGAGGAGGCTTTTGCAAATGTTGGCAAGTTCCACATTCAAGTGGATCAAAAGGATGAGGCTGATTTCAACTATGTTAGGGATGTATTGAGAAAATCCGGATTCAATGGTTTCGAGTTTGTTGGTGCACAGCACTTCCCCAGTCAACTAGTTGGCCCCTTACTATCTGATGGACATGAGGTTGCATCATATGATTCTGATGATCTCTCTCCTGAGCACCAGCTCCTTTTTGATCTAATTGATGAGATCTTATTGGAAATGTCAGAAAAATATTCTACCGGTAGATGGTTCTCGCGCTTTGACCCTGACACTAGAACATTGCCTGCGGAACGTAATATCCTCGATCAGGTTTGGCGAAAAATTAGCTCACATCTTAGTCACATGCATGAACATGTTGTGGCTCGAGACTATGCAAAAAATGATGGATGGTTGAACCTGCAGCAGGATGCCGTGTGTCTGGGTGTGGAGTTAGAGGACCTTCTTTTGGATGGTTTGCTGGATGAATTAATTCTTGATTGTGATGATATGTCAGGTTATTATTCTGTATTTTCCTAGTTTATTTTGCATGTTGTATATATCTTTGTAGCTATATAGTTCAATCTGATCGATGTCATTCACATCTGTATAGAGTGGAATTCATTGTACTATATAAATTTTGCGATCTAAGGTAGTGAATCAAAGTGCTTTGTGTGTTGTTTAGCTCCTTTCTTGTCCTCAGCTTGGTGTAAGGTTGTTCCTTTGTGTGATCAAAGTGATCATGATTCTTGTATAGATATCCTATATTATTAAGATAATAATATACTGTCATAGCTTGCAGATTCATACTATACTTGCCAGAGATTTTGTTCACTGGTTTCTTTTACCTTGTGTTGGTTTGGATTCTTATGGATTTATCTTCAGAATAAAATTTAAAGTACTATATTTCTACTTGTAAAATCAAGTCTTTTTAAGTATACTTTGGGAATCTTTTTCTACCAATTGCTCTTCCCTGGATAACTTAATTAACATAATTTCAAGAGTCTCTTGAAAAATCACAAAATCTGTGAGATCTTTTTCAAAGATTGTGTGGGATGAAATTTGTTTCACATTCCCTTCCTCACAAAAGCAGTAATTGTGTGACATCAATTACATTAATTGGTGAAGATAGATAGGACAGCTTTCCCTTTTATTTATTTTGTTTTCTTTTAGTCACTAGTAGTGATAACTTAGTCCCTCTAATCTATATTACTAAACATGGTGGAAGACAAAAGCAACAATTGAATCATATCAGTTCATAGTAATAATAGGTCATATATGATGACACTATAAATGCCACTTAAAGCAGAACCAACATTACATGATAAAAGCCATTACAGCTCTACTCATACTCCTCTTATTTAGCTGTCTGCATATACTGCTCTCTCTGATGCTAATAATACATGTCTCAGTTACAGCCGCAGCAAGCACAGCTGCAGCTGCTTCCGCACTTGCACTTGCTGCAGTCACAGCCTCCTCCCTCAGACCCATTTGCCACCTCAAAACCTTCAATATGCCTGCAACCACCGATTCATTTCTTTCAAGAAGACGAATTAAGTATGACAATGTCCTAAAATCATCCGAATCATCTATTTCAGTTCTTATAATATATTCTCTGATCTAGACATGATTATTATTTTATGTCCGAAATAAGATTACGTACATTGATCCTCTTTGAGTTGTAATGATGGATTAACGAGAGTGACTAATATTAGGTTTGTAGAGATAATTTTTCTTGCCGCAGTTACGAGGGAATTATGAGAGTTCCTTTTCTCTTTTTCCATCAAAACCCTAATCCATGTTATAGGTGAAGCAAAATGGAGTTATAAGAGTGAGATGCCGGAGGACCCTTTCAGAGTTGCAACACCGAGGTCAATGATTCCCGCAGCGGTGGTGCCACGCTCTCCACCCAAGTCAGGGAACATCTTGCAGCAGCTGCACCAGAGAAAGAGCAAGTAAACACCTATAGAACAAGAACGGAACCAAACAAGGGGAAATCTTGTATCTACTTCCATGTCGCAACCACACACACACCCACACACACACACTCAAAACGCATCACTGAAAGAAAGATTAGGTACGAGTCAGTGAAGGGGTGGCGACTCGTACCTTCCGCATGCACCGCCGCAGCTGCAGCTGCAGCCGGAACCGCATCCGCATCCGCAGGAAGACATCTTCTCAGAGAAGCAGTGGCACGAGGAAGAAGACGAGAACTGAAGTCGGGAGAGCTTGTTCTGTGGGTTGAGGCAGACGCCTCCTATTTATAGGCCATTTTCGGCAATGCCGGCGACACCATCTTCATGCCTTCTTCTCTCTACCGCACAAATCTGTTGGCTGTGGTCAACGAGAATAGTAGCACCGGATGCTACGACTAAAGAGCATCAGACGGGGAAAAGGGTCGGAGAGAGCACCAGTCTTCTCCTCTCCGCCATCCATGCATCGCAGAGAGGGGCCACATCATGTCATAAAGAGCAACACAACGCAGAAAGTTCCCCTCTGTGGGACAGCAAGTGGGATCGGGTGAAGCTCAGTGGATGGTTCGCTGCAAGCGAGAGAGGAATCCCATCCTCATCCCACTGCAACCTTAACATGCATATAAAGGAACACAAAAGGAGTGGATGCTGCGACTCCTCTCCCACACGCATGCGTGAACCTTTCTCAACTCAACTGCTCATTAAGCAAACATTGGATTTGGCAATGGAGACATAACATGCAGATTGTGATTGTGGGATGGAAAGAAATCTCCAAAGATACTTTAATGTTATAACCAAAGATTATATTAAAGTTATTTAGTCCGATATTGATTAAAGAGCATGGAACGAACGACTCGTAAATCCTCCGGATCTCCTTACCCTCAAAAGGTATTTTTTGAAGCTCACATATTCTAAAATGATAAAATCATCATACGTACAAATGATCGGTCAATCAAATAGTTCCTTTATCAATTATTATTTTTATTCATTAAAATTTTTTAATTTTTATTATGTGAAATCAATTAAGGGATCATCAATTTTTCTTATATACCTTTTTACATAAACTTTAAAGAATTTATATATTTTCTCTCGTCTTCTCTATAAATTTTAGAGAGTTGAGAAATCAAAGAGTTCTTAGTATCTTTCTCTATCTCGATCAAAACTTAAGTCACACCTTAGATATTTATAAACATAAATAAATTTTAAATTTTGAAGTTTTCTTACTTCTCCTCGTATTAGGACTTCTTTGGCTCTAGAAATCTAGAAATAAAATAAGAATTTTGAACATAATCCAAAGTATTATTATTGTTATTATTATTTTGGGATAGGAAAGGTGAGGTGAGAACAAAATTGGACTAAACATATATGGATTAATCACTTTAAAGGCACCCAATTACTTGCAGTTAAATATATGCTTTCCTTTTATTTCCTCTCTATTTGATATCGGATCCGGATCCTCTCTCCCTCCGACGTAAGATCCGGCTGTTCATCGGTTTTGGCACGGATCATAAAGACGTCAAATTAAATTGCAATCGAGGGTTCGAATATTTGGGCTTTGGGCTTTAAGCGGATCGTTGAGAATGGTAGCCCAAATGCTACTTTTCGGCCTTTTAGGAGCACGAGTTTTGATGAAAACTAATATTGGGAACGATAATTAAATAAATGTGTGAAAAATGAAGTATATATATATATATATATATATATATAATATTTATAGAATATAATGTTGGGAATGAAAAAAGATGTTCGAAAAGTATATAAATATTAAAAACGAATACGAATATTAAATATTAAATTTATACACATATATGAGATGGAAAACAATACCAACATTTCAAATAATATCAAATATGAAAAACCATAAGATTCGCTAACACGTTAAACAAAGGAATACGACACTCACAGAGATAGATAGATAGATAGAGAAAGAGGCCTCTGATTTGTCCTCCGGTTTGACGCTGCAGGCAGTGGATGACGGGCGCTGAGGGCAGCGGCGATCGTCCTCGGGCTTCTCTTTCTTTTGCTTCGATGGGTCTCTCTGGCTGGCCGGATCTCCTCCTTTCCTCTCCGATGGAGATGCTGCACACCATTCGGTGATGATGGCCGGTGGGACGACGATGTGGCCCTAAAAGCAAAGCATTGCATTGCATTGCAGTCATGGCAAAAGTCCCGACCTCGACAACCTGACATGATCAAATTAATGGATTGACGGCGAGGTAGACAGATGATCAGATACATAGATAGATACCGATAGAGAGCTCCGCTCGTCTTTGAGCTCTGAATCTGATATTACAACAATTTGTTGGAATCAATATACCTGAGGATAATAATAAGAATGAAATTATCTCTTTTAATTCAGATAAAAAGTAGTAACATATTATAATCTACACAGATAGTCTGTATGATTAGTTCATAGACTGCTCACTTCTTTTCTGTGCTTTCTTCGACCTTCCTCTGTATAGACTCTGAGCTGTAAAGGTTGAACACTTCATGGCGTCCAGTTAGATGAAATAACCATGAACAGTGTGTGGAAATGAAGGGAATGTATGTTTGATCCTGTAGGGCCTCCACATTCCCGTGAGCCAAATTGCATTGAGATCCAAAGAGGCACAGAGATTTGAAGTACCGACCGACCAAGCAGTAGGTAAACCCCACAGTGAGTTGCTAAAAAGGCTACGGGAAGCACTCAGCAACACAGTGGGTGGATTGCTCAGGTCAGGGATGGAAAGAGAACCACGTAAAGCCACGCAGGTTATGTGATTGCATGGGTCCAGTAACCGTCAGAGAAGAGGACGACAGAGGATGGGAAGTGTGAGTGCCGAGTTAAGCTGTGGAGAGGAGAGAAGAGGAGAGGAAGCCGAGGATGGACGTAGGTAGAATGCTTGCAGGAAACGCAACAGATCCTCCGAACCTAAACGCCACCATTACAAGAGAGGTGAGATGGGGGAAGGGAGCGAGGAGTCCTTTCCGGTTTCCTCTTCCATGCTCTCCTTGGGCTGTGGTGTTTCCCTGCAGGGAAGGTTCCCTCGTACCTCTCACTCTCGCTCTCTCTTGCTCTGGTCCTTTGTTGGTGGCAAGTGGCCGAGGTCAGGAGGGAGTAAAAGACTTGTGTTTTTGAGGCGCCCGGATTGCGATGGATAACTGTTGCTGTTGTTGGAGTACCAGTCTTTACTTCCCTGACACACTCTCTCTCTCTCTCTCTCTCTCTCTCTCTCTCTCTATCTGTCTTGGATCACAACACACAAAGGCCAACGGGGTAATCCCCAACACCCTCACGCCACTCTTAGCCCTGCTCCTATATGTATGCCCTCAACTCTCAGAGCCTCTCTCTCAAGTTCCTCTTCTTCTCTAGCTCATTAAGCTTCTACTTTTAGCCTTCTGTGAGCTACAGTTTTTTATCCTCACTGTTGTAAGTTGTTCTTCTGTTCCTCTCTCTTCTTCGGTTCTTCTACATTTTAACGGAGATGAGGAGATTCCCAGCTTTATCTCGTCTCTTCTAGCTGTAGATGCATGGGCTCGGTTCTTGTAGGGATCCCCCTTTAGCTTTCTCTCGGCAGTTTCTTCTCCACCTCTTTCATGTTAGCTAGGGTTACAGCCGGCTTTAGGAGTAGGGGCTGCTCGGTTTTATTATTACCTCAGGCAAAAGCTGCAGTCATTGTTTGCTGGTGTGGCATCATCAAGATTCACAAGCTCGCACCATGAGAGCTTCAAACCACACTGAGGTGTTTTTGACTGAGATTTGAGAATCTTGATGATGCTGCATTGGCAATAAATGACTACCTACGAATGTGCCATCGACTGGAGCTGAAGAACAATGATGTGTGCAGGTATATATGTACATGTAAAACCCTAACTCAGACTCACTCTTTCTCCCGGAGAAGAAGAAGAAGTTTCAATGATTCGTGCTATAGACCTTTAACCTTAACGAAAGAAACAAAAACCTAAGTAACTTTTCTCTTCTTCTTCTTCTTCTTCTCATTCTTCAAAATAAACGATCATGAAATCTTTATCAGCAGTCGAAGTTTATATATGTAGACAGCAGTCGATGATGGCATGATTGAAAGCTCGAGCAGGTGATGCCCTGAGATGCTGCAAAAGAGTACTTTTTGATCTCTGCCTGATTGTTCTCTCTGATCGTAGCAGCCTTTTTCTTGGTTGTTGCATCAAAATAAATGAAGATGATTCCTTCCAGTAATCCGTACCCATCGTTATAACTTGAGCTGGGATTTGTTGGATCTCGAGAATGCAAGAAGAAACCAATCTCACTTTTCAGTCATATGAATACGAATTTATATGGGTATTTCAGATCAGGCTTTGTCAGCGATGGCCGTCAAAGTCGATATTTCAGCTGACTCCTACTACTTGGTGTTCTACGCAGAATTTGATTGGCTTCTTGGAGTTCCTTCTGTGATTTGTACTGTATTCTCGAATCTCTTTCTTTTGATTCATGATCTACTGCAGCAGAGGCATGGAAAAGTATTGCTCGAATTCTCGATCCACGGTCGTCTTCCTCGTATCAAATCCAGCATCTGCAAGACGGTATTCACAGCATTATCTAACGCGTAGCTTTGGGTGAGACACGGCAGCACCTTCGACGCCTCGCCGTTGGAATGAAGTACTGCGTCGTCTTCAACGGCGGGATCTAAATGTGCGATGCCATCCAAATCCTCCAAGCCTGCGTCTTCCTCGGCGTATCATCAGTTTCTTCTGATTCATCTCTTATTTCGGCTCTTCGTCCAGCTTTTGGGGTCTTCTGCAATCCCAGATCCAACTCTGGAGCTCTGTAATGGATGTCGAAATCTGTGCTTGGGCAATGGCCACGCTGAACCATGCGGATCATGCAGTGGTTCCCTTTTCCTGTTCGGTTCACTGAAGCTGGAAGTCACAGTGGCTGAGATTGAAGAGAGAGGTATAGTATGCCCATGCAAAGAACAGAACAGAGGAACCTGTTAACCAGACCATTGTCCCTCTGATCATCCACAAGCATCTCAGAGATGAAGAAGGATACGAAATGCATTCTGAGGGAAGAAATAGAGGAGGAGGAACAAAGAATACAAAGCAAATAGATAAGGAGAGTTCACGGCATGGAGGCAAGCGGAAGAAGACGAGCGTCGATCTTCTACACGACCGATCGACTTTTCTCTTTAGCCATAAAGCAATTGGGACACACATCACGTGCTCGCTCTCGCGGTGGAGCGGCGGCGGCGGCGGCGGCGGGGCCAGAGGACACACATCACGTGCTCGCTCTCGCGGTGGAGACGTGGTGGCGGACGACAAAGACGGCACTTTTGGGGCTCATTTTGAAAGCGAGCTGAAGCAGAGGAGCTCATATTTCTCTACTACTGTTTTACTACTTGAACTTGGGAAGAAGATATGGATCTAACAGTGCCACATTAGCATTCTTCCGCATATTGTCATTTTCACAGGTAAAATGACTGAAAGAGAGACGAGTGAGCAGCTTTCTGCAGCGTTCTGTTTCTTGTCTCTCTCTCTCTCTCCCAATCCACCATGAAGGAGTAGGTGATACTTTGCATCAACAGTCGTCATCACGAACTCAGCCAAATTGTTAATGGTGTTGATATGTAAATATACTATGTTATATGAACTCATTGATACTGTGTTAATCCTATATGGATAAGATTTATGGTGTCGATTATAATAGTAATTTATTCAAAAACATTATAGTTGAGATAAATGAACTCAAGAATCAATAGAAATCAACTCATTAAGATTTCAAACAGATATCTTATTGGTTTAAAAATACTAAATAGCAAGATTTCTATATCAATTATGGTATCTATGTATAGAGTTTTGCATGTGAATGGAAGCCAACAAGACTCACCAACAAGAAAAAGAAAAACAAAATCAAGATGGAGTTTAGAGAGAGAGAGAGAGAGAGAGAGAGAGAGATGCATTGACCAAGTCCAACAAGAGCCATCCATCTAATATACTTCCAAGGCAATGAACATGATCACTTTGGCTATTGACCTTGGTTACTTCATTCAAAAAGGCATTCACCTGTACAACAGACCATGTCAAAGACTGACTCATATGTCACATTGAGCTAAGATCATGACACCATGGCCCTGTGAAGAGATGCAAATTTGTGTTGTCTCTGTTAGTGTGTTCTTGCTTTTTGCCCACTGGCATTGAATTAGTTCACAGGACAATGCACAGCAATAACTAGCAGTTCCTAAGCCAATCAATATTCCCCAAGTCATTTGATGTATAGCTTGGTATTGATGAGATACTATCCCTAATATGCAGCATGTAATACAATCAATGAAATTATTCTATCACAAAATTGTAGGACCTGAGATTTGCTATCTGCTAGATAAAACAGATTATAGATGATCTCAAGCATCTTGAATGGGAATCAGAAAAAGATACAACAAAAGGAACAAAAATCTGATGATCTCAAGTGTCAAACAATCAAAATTTAGACCATGAGAAAATTTTTGCTGCCAAGTTCCAGTGGACTTGAAAGGATATTAATACATGATAACAGTGTTTAGAACCAAAAATAATAAAAATGGTTGTGAGTCAAAGAGGATGGTAAACCACAGTTGATAGAAACTGATGCTAAAGAAAAGATGAAAAAAGAGACAGACAAATCTTGAATTGAATAGATCCAATCAATCCCTACAATACAAGACAGAGAAAACCAACAGATTGACGAAGGCCAACCACCAGCCTTATGTCTGCCCATACTATTAGACAAAAGAGTTCCAACACAGCTTTAAAAAATGGACAACCCAACAACATGAACAATAAAAATATCTGGTGGAGAGAAACTAGCACTAATACAGGTCAACCACTCATGTGAATGTAACATCCTGAAGATATCATACATACTACAAATATTTCAACCAAGATAAAGAAGTATAAAGCATGTACCGATGTGATTCAATGAGTGATAAACAAGATCCAGATGGCTTTTGAAGCACAATTATGATACAAGCAATCAAATGAAATAGTTCACAGAGATAGTAATAGAATCCTTTAATGTGAGGCAGCAACCTAAAACAGTATTGCAAGAGAAAACATGATAAGAACAATGAGGAGAACAATCTAGATTAACAGTATGTTTTGACAGAAGAATTCATATTACATCGTCGTAAAAGGTACAATACAATATGCTACTGGGAAGCCTTTAGGAAAAGGAAAATACAAGTCTACTTTAGATTTTAGGCTAAATTATGTAATCGGCTTTCTGATCTAGGAACAAGAAAAATCGATTCTGTCAAAAGCATCAAGAGGGGATGACATTAATCAATTTTAATTAGATCACTTTCTATGAACATCAGAAGCTCTGAACAACATTTCAGTGATTTATACGATCCATGCTTATAATTATCGAGTATGAGCAAGGATAAAGTAAACATCAGAATCTTCTCATCACTGGAGTAGTACTAAATTGATAACTTCAGCAAGCATAAAATTGGAAATTTAAAGTAGATAAAACCTCCGTTCAAGTTGCTGATCATAAACTCGAAAAGAACATTGAACATACATACGAAACAACACCAGAAGATAGAATGTCAAACATTATAATTTTTGAAATAAGAGCTCAAACATTATAAATTTTGAAATAAGGGCACTACAAGAAGGTATATACCTTCATAATATTATGACTCCTGAGAAGTTACAGCCTCCTCTGTGTGGAAAAGAGAACAGAATATGTAATGAAGCCCAGAGGAGTTAGAACCGCGAAGATGCTTTGTCATTTAGCTCTTCTCTAATTACAGTTGAATCATGTCTAGAGACCACCCATCTCCACCTTTTACACAATCATTTTCACTCCTCTTGAAGGATCAAGTAATTACAGTTTTGTAGAGGAATTGAAGCCAAGGAGAGAAGTAGCTGAGCTTTCCAAGTTCTTTGTCATCATCACCATCTTGCAATTGCACTTGCATTCCCATCCTCCAATGCCCAATTAGTGGTGCGGCTCCGCGAACTCCTACTGAAGATTGAATGCCTCCTGCTTCTAAGAGAAGAGGTAGAGGTTGAACGAGATTCAGAGCTCAATCTCGACGAAGTGGTGGAAGAAGATCTCAAACGCCTGAAGAATGAGAAAAAACTGCGGAATGCTTGACCAATTCCTCCACCCTCCCTCGACCGACTCCCTCTGGAGGACCATGATATTCTTCTCGGTGCTCCACCGGTGCTGAATCCACCATCCACCTCTGTGTAAACGACTGGAAGTCCCCTCTCCCCTGCTCTCCTGCCACCAGTAAACCTCCCAACGGCAAACCCACCACCAGGAAGCCTCCATATGGTGAGTCCCACCATCTCCTCCTCGTTGCCAGCGACGTGAGTCTGCTCATCGGCATCGGGATCTGCCATACCCCTTTCCGGTGCATCTGTCGGCATCTCATGGCGGCAAACAGGGCAAGAATTTCTGAGCAAGAGCCATGGCAAGATGCAATCTTGGTGGTAGATGTGCTTGCAGGGCATCTCACGGGCTTCAGCTCCGAGCTCAAAGGGATCCTTGCAGACGGCACAATGGGATTCCATCATGATGTGGCCGTCAGCGATCTCGATGGTGGGCATCGATTCGATGGCAGCCTTCGAAGCCGGTGGGTGTTCGAAGCCACCGCCCCCACCGAATCCATTGACCTCGATCTGGGCGAGCTGGTCGAGTAGTCGCTCAAACCCAGATCCCATCAAGAAGTCCGACATGCTTTCCGGCAAGGGACGGAGGCCAGATCCGGAGCCGTCATCATAGTAGAGCTCGAAGCTGTTGCCGGTGGCACGATCCGCATCGCCTCGACCTTCGGGCGGACCGCGGAGGACGATGACGGGGTTGAAAGGGGAACGTTCGCCAGTGGACGAACGGTGGTGCCTCCTAACGCCGGCTCTGTCGACGGCGGTGGAGGGGAACCGGCGGCGACGAGGCTCCGCGCTGGCTGCAGAGACAGGAAGGGGGCGGGGAGGCGAATCCACCTCCTCGAGGAAGCCGCCGCCGCAGTCGGGGCAGACGACTGCGTCCCGGGGCCAAACCCTGACGAAGCGACTGCAACGGTAACACCAGTACGACGGCGCCGTCGCCATAGAAGTCATCATCGACAGCAAGGCGAAGGCGACGACGAAGCTCCGGGGGAGGAAAGGAATCCCTTGTAAAGATCCAAGCTTTGAACTCAAAAACGAATCGATCTGCAATGGAAGCCCTAAAAATCCGAATTCGTTCAAGAAATTACCTCAACAACACCGGTCAAGCTATCAAAAAAATCGCTCGATTGCAGATAGAATCCGATCTCCGGGTATCCCAAAAAATTCCCAGCAACCAAGACGAGAAAAAAAAATACAAATTCCCTACGTAATCCAAGTCCCTTACTTAATTTGCACCCAAACCCCGCGATGACTCGGGGATTTGGGTGGGGAAAAGGAGGACGGCCTGAGGAGGGAAGGCAAAAGGGGGGAGACTTGAAGCGGTCGACGATTTCGGCAGCGGAGGCGCGTGCGTGATGGCGTGCTTCGGACGCTTGATGGCACGGCATAGCTCCCCCAAGACGGCGTTCTAACCGCTTCGTCGACGTGGCGAATTATCGCTGGCTCTATACGCTTCACGGCGTTAGTTAAACGGCGATCGAGCTTGATCCGGATCACGTGGGTCAGACAAGACGTCTCGGGTCGGCCGAGCCCGTGATTCGTCGCTGACAGTCAATTTACGAGAAAGCCCATCTCGATATCGGACAGCCTGGCCCAGCGGGCCCCAACAAATAACAGACAGAAAAAAGAAAAGCCAAGTTTTCTCATCCTAACTAACATAAAGAGAAGGCCGTAATAGAAATGTTGACTAATTCTTTTGCCTATTTCCCCTCTACAGATGTACGACTATTATGAGCCTGAGAGGGATGTTATGAGCCGTTCGATGCACACTAATGAACCCTCAATATATACTTTAGCCCAATCTATCCAAATGTACGGTTAATTTGTTGCTCCTTAAGTCCTTTAGTGTTCATGACATTTCGCTGATCGTGAGTCGTGTCATTTGATATCTGACTGTGAACTGTGGCATGAAGAGCTTGTACGTACGTGTGTTCCGTGTGTTTGGCATCATCGAAAGCACATGATAAGAGAACGGTTGATGCTACAAGATCTTGGACACGTAATGGATCAGCTCACGTGGTCTTGGAAATGGACAAACCGCACACGATATGACATCCTTGAGGTGTGCGGTGGACAAGAGAACACGTATGTGGCTCGCTGTACGGGATCGACGAAGAGCATATCGTTTCCTCCAAGACGGTTGGCGTCCACGAGGAATTTTCCTACACGTCAGTGATTCGATGTTCGACATTAAAGAAAATAATAATAATATTCTCTTATACCCTTTTAAAATCCGATTTAATTGGATATTACATGACGACTACGGTCGAGTCAAGGCGTTAAGGGAAAAGAAAAAGGAGGAGAAAAAGGAAAAAAAATCTGACGGAAGGCAAACGGGATACGATAAGATCCGATGCGAGTGACCGCAACACGTCCAGGGGCTGCCCACGAACCCACGCGTCCCCCTGCGGTCCGAGGAGCGGCCACCACGCGTCCACGAGCTGCGACTGCGACCGTGACGGACGGCAGGTGCCTGTCGGGTGGAGCGTGGCCCGCCGGGCACGGGCAGTTGCCCCCGGGCAGCGACAGCTGCTTTTTGTTGCCGCTCCGCCACGCCCATGCCTCGTCAATGATTCCCTCTTCCTTCCCCGGCACTCTCCTACCCTCTTAAGAAGACGAGCGGTGCTCCCCTCCCGAACACTCTCTTTGGTTTGTTCCGTCTCCACATGGCAGAGATCTGTTGCGACGTCGTGACCCAGGCGGAGCGGTTGGCCAACCCCTGCTCGCCCAGACCTCGCTTGGACCGGCGGCGCCGCATGACCCGCCGGTTCAAGATCCTCGCCGGCGCAGAAGCGCTGGATCTGACGGAGGAGATGGACGGGAAGAGGCGGCGATTGGGTTGCTCCCGCTCGTCACCCGGCGTGGAGGGCGCGGAGGAGCCGAGGGTGGAAGTGGTGACTCAGAGGGCGAGCGACCCAGAGCTGACGCATTTGTCGCCCCCCAAGTATGGGATGATGGCCGTTTGCGGCCGGAGGAGGGAGATGGAGGACGCTGTCTCCATCCGCCCGAACTTCGTCAAACGTGCATGTGGGGCTGCCGCCAGGAACCACAGCTTCTTCGGCGTCTACGACGGCCATGGTTGCTCCCATGTAAGACTCTCTCTCTCTCTCGATGGCCTTCTGCCTCAAATTATTATGGGCTCATGGTTTTCCTTTTGTTCGTGCAGGTGGCGGCGTTGTGCAGAAATCGGATGCACGAGTTGGTGGCTGAGGAGATGTCAAGACTCGGATCTGATCCCCTGCCTCCGGAGGCATGGACGAGGTTGATGGAGCGGAGCTTCTCGCTGATGGACTCGGAGGCGTCGGCGGCGGCGCAGTCAGGCAGCGACCGGCTGATCCCCTGCTGCCGCTGCGAGCTTCAGACGCCAAGGTGCGACAACGTGGGCTCCACCGCCGTCGTCGGCGTCGTGGGACCTACCCACATCGTCGTCGCCAACTGCGGCGACTCGCGTGCCGTCCTCTGCCGCGGCGGCGTTCCCGTTCCCCTCTCCTTCGATCACAAGGTATTCCCACGAAGAAGAGACTTCCCTGTTCAGTTGTATCCATTGACTTGCTCTGCGTGAGCGAATGATGATCCTTCTTTGCCATGCGGGTGTTGCAGCCTGACCGGCCGGACGAGCTGAGTCGGATCGAGGCGGCCGGTGGTCGAGTCATCTACTGGGAAGGCGCAAGGGTTCTCGGCGTGCTCGCCATGTCACGAGCCATCGGTAAGCAACCTTCTACCATCGTTCCATCGCTCGCCACCGTCCACGGGACGGCGTCACCGATCAACAGAACCATCAATTGCTTCTGTGTCGTGGCAACAGGGGACAGCTACCTGAAGCCGTACGTGACATCGGAACCGGAGGTGACGGTGACGGAGAGGAGCGAGGAGGACGAGTGCCTGATCCTGGGAAGCGACGGGCTGTGGGACGTGGTCACCAACGACATGGCCTGCCACGTCGCTCGCATGTGCCTCCGGGCCAGTTCACCCGCGAGGGTACCCGGCGAGCGTCGCGACGGCGCGTGCTCCGACGCCGCGACGCTGCTGACGAAGCTGGCGC
The DNA here is from genome assembly GCF_036884655.1 of Musa acuminata AAA Group. Taxonomy (NCBI): domain Eukaryota; kingdom Viridiplantae; phylum Streptophyta; class Magnoliopsida; order Zingiberales; family Musaceae; genus Musa; species Musa acuminata. The sequence continues at coordinate 35,647,615 of NC_088329.1, read as the reverse complement.
TCGCGAGGGGGAGCGAGGACAATGTCAGCGTGGTTATCGTTGACCTGAGGAGACAATCGAGATGATGCAGTTCTACCGAGAGTAGCAGTAACACGTGAACTGGCAATTCTTAATTAGAAAGAGAGAGAGAGAGAGAGAGAGAGAGAGCGAGAGAGAGGGGAAGAAATTTAGATGTATGAAATGATACATATAAACAGCTTTTAACTTCTTTTCCTTGGAATTAGCCAATGCCATATACTGTTCTACCGTATTATATCTCTAAGGCAGGTAGCTCACATACTGTTTCATCTATATCTTTGGGACTAATTACATAGGGGTATATTATCACTGTAGATCTTTTAGTATACTTATGTTTAGATTTAAAATTTTAATATTAAAATATTTATAATTAATTTTTTAATATCTTGATTTGTAAATTTAAAAAATTTATATTAAAATTTTTATAGTTATAAAATTAAAATATTTAATCTTATTGTCTTAATATCGTTGATTAATAGCATCCATTTTATCCGTGAAAGATATAAATTCAATCAAAATTATTTTTTCTCATCATTTTTTATGACATCGGTAAAATCGTTCATCATATCATTCTCGTCAATCAATCATCAGAATAGTCCTTCATAATAATATTATTATTAAAATTAATTTTTTATTTATCATTTTTATATGTATATATTATCATATATATCTTTCATAGATAAAGTCAATAATATCAAGATAAATTAAATTAAATATTTTTAAATATTTTTAATTAAATATTTTTAAGTCTATAGATTGAGATGTAAAAAAAAATTGGACTACAAGAATTTTGATAAGGTCTCTTTATGTCGTGGTCGGGGAGTTAGCACGGCTATGGTCGATTCCAGATGCGTTGGGTTGCCTAATCTAGCACTCGGGTCTTAAAAGCTAACGCCAATCGTCTCGTGTCTGGTGCCGCCCTTTGTCTTAAGGTCTTTGATGCGCAGGGTCTTCCGCGTCTCTGCTCATGCATCGAGGCAGGTTAAAACCTTATCTCCCAAGGGTGACCTTTTTTGTCGTTGGGCTCCTACACATAGGTCGAGGTCCGAAGAGAAATTTCTCGATCCGACCCCTTCGATGTTTAAGTTAGCTTTTCGTTGAACGAGTGAAAATAGATACATGAGTCAAAAAGCTCCCCTCGTGTTGGCCAAGCAATGGGCTTTTATGCCTGCCCACGGGGGTTGGTTGTTACCAGCCTCTTAATGGCTACCGCCATCTTAAGCAGCGAACCCATACCTTTCATGCTAACACCGGTTGTCCTATGCGGCGTCGCACCTGAGTAGAGCTGTCCCTGCCTTTGTGGGGCGGAGGTGTACTCGAGCGGCGCCATCCCATTCTTTGCGGGGACGACATCGTACCCGAGCGGTGTCGTCGTCACACCTGAGCGGCGTCATTTCATTCTTTGCGGGATGACATCGTACTCGAGCGACGTTGTCCCAACCTCCGCGAGGTGATGTCATACTCGAGTGGTGCCGCTGTCATGCCCGAGCGATGCCGTTCCACTCTTCATGGGACGATGTTGTACCCCAGCGACACCGTTCCACTCTTCGTGGGACGATGTTGTACCCAAGCGGTGTCATTCCACTCTTCGCGGGACGGTGTTGTATTGACGTGGTATGCCACACCGACTTCGAAACTTTTCGTTGGCGCTGAGGTGGTTGCGCTCGGGTACCAAGGGGCATGCTACAAATTGTGCCCCATCAAATTTCAATATAATCTTTTTTAATTTAAAAATCAAGACACTAAAAAATAATTAGCTCATTCCTTTATCCTATTTTATCATCTGACAAATCAATTAGACAGGATAAATAATTAAGTCCCAAACGAGGATAAAAATTTAGATTGAGACAACTAATCCTGGGATCCCATGAGGGAATCGAACAAGCAGCATTTAGCTGAGGATATACCAAACAGGATTTGCATCAGAATTGCCAGCTTTTATTCCTCACCAAGTCCACTAATGACATTGACTTGGCATAAGCACAGCTCCCATCGCATGCACACTGTTAATGAGGCTGATAGAAGAGGAAGATAAAATAGATTCCCATAATCGAGCAGAATCATGCTGAACTTTTGTAAAGCCAACCTTTCTTCGGTACGACAATGTCTTCTAAACATACAGAATTCTTGTGCTCTGCTTTTAAAGCAGAGAATATGATTCGATTAGTGTTGTAGTGACCGCCACTTCAAGCTTCTTAGAGATGCTATCAGAATCAGCTAGGAATGCTTGTTGGAGAGAACAGTGTGGCAGAAGACTTTTGTTGCTCGTTGATAACCTCATATATGAGGGAGAATAACGTGATAGGTTATAAGGCGTTGTTGGAGAATCAGAAGCTACTCAAATGCTTCTTCTGCTGCTCTTTCTATATGCTTTTTGTTCTCTGAACCCCACTTGATATGCATGCATGCATGACTCAGAACAAATCGTTTAGTATTCATGCCCACAATGCGTGAATCATGTTCCTCTCATACCACAGATGATGATGGGTATAAGAATATTAGATAAGTGAGGAAGAAACCAGAGAAAGAAATTATTGAAAGATTTATAACGATGGTTGTAGTGTTTTTTTTTTTAGAATAAACTTGTCGATGTTCTATTGAATAAAGAAGCCGATGTGTTGCGTCCAGCAATTTTCGATAATATCTAATTTCAACATATTTATATTAAAAAGTATTTGATAGGGCGACAGCATGCTCTTTGACAGCATACCATAGCCACGGTAGGATCGATGTGAAACTTGCAAGTCGATGTGGCAGACCACGTCAATAGCTCAGACAATGCGATCGTCCTCCTAATCTTTGCAAGGCCATACAAGTGGCGTCATCAAGTACGAAGCTATCCTGGAAGGTTCGGAACGATGCCGTCGAGTACAAAGCCACCCCGAAATGCTCGGGACGATGCCGCTTGAGGACGATTCGCATACGTCAATCGGAATAGCACCGTCGAGTACAGAGCTGTCCTAGAATGATCGGGACTGCACCGTTTGGGGACGATCCATACACGTCGATCGTCGTCCGCGCACAGAGGCATGGGCCGACCGCTTAAGGGGTCAACGATCATTAACATATGAGGTACGACCGATCTCATTGTGTAGGTATAAAAGTCCACCACCTGAGCCATGGGGACCTTTTGGGGCACACTCAACTCACTCTTATTCCATTCAACGTTAATTTGAGCTTCGGAAGGATCGTGCAAGGGACGACGACAAAGAAACCCACAACCGGACTCTTAACTCGTGGCTCAACCCGATCGGACGTGCAATCTTGCCCCCCTAGTCTCCGCGTGGGTGACCTTGTATATTCGGAATCGGACCAAGCCGTACTGACTCCTCAACCACGACGTAAAGGTTCACCAATATTTTTAAAATTATAAATAATGTAAAAATTTGAAATCTTCGCTAAATTTTCATGAACATTAATATAAGCCATATAATTTAGTGTGATTTATGAAATAGTGTAATCGACGGAAGGTGATATTAAAATTAAATTTTATTTTCTTATGGAATTTGATTCTTTCTGGTATATTTTGTAATGTGAATGTGAATGTGTCATAGAAAAAAAATTAAAGTAGTTTATGATTTGTAAACTTTGCTAAATAATCATGGGAAAAGTAAATATAGATTAGTAATGAACAAGATCCAATTTCACTATTTTGCACAGTGGTATATTAATATCATAACACAATTAAATAACTCTATAAATAACATAATCACTAATAATGAATAGAAAATTTATAATTTTAAATTAAATAATTTATAAGCGGCTTCTGATTAATATTTTTTAATAGATCAAATGATATCTTCTAATAAACTAACCTTTTTTTAAATAATAAATAATATCATAAATAGAATTTATTTTGTATAACAAAAGTATTTAATATGAATTCATAAAAAAAAATACTAGTAGTATTTTTTATAATTAAAAAAAAATTGAGAAAATCCTCGTATCAGGAATCTGATCAAGAGATCATACGGTTGATACCGGCACTTTAAAGGAGCCACATCAACCTTCGCCCGTGTCTCCTTCGTAGGCGATCCCTTCCTCGCGATTTCGCGTCGTGCTCTCTCTCTCTCTCTGAAGGCTGCGAAGAAGAAGCGAGGCTTGGGATCCGGATCTGGCTCGGAACTCGTCACCTCCCCTTGATCCTCCCACGACCAACCTAGGTTTCCTCTAACTTTCTCGTCGGCGATTAGCTTTTGGAATCGGTTTATGTCCTACTGGGGTTTCGTCTCGCGTTCAGGACTTCAGATTAACCGATCGCGTGTTCTCTTCGACCCGGATTCGACCCTTTTTGCTCGTTCTTGGAGCGTAGTTCCTTCGATCAAGTTCATGCATCTTTCACATTGGGTCTCGAGTTGGAGTTGTTCTGCAACTATTCTTCAACTATTCTTGATTTGTTTATGGAGTTTGTAGTTGTTAGTTTGGGCGTGTTTGATATGCTGCTGGGTGCTGTTCTTTTATGGAATCGTGTTGATGCTGATCCTAATGATTTCTTTTTGTTGTCTTTTCTTTTGCTTATTTCGATTAGCGTTAGGGCTTGCGATTCTATTGGAATCGAAGGACCGAAGGTATGGCCTCAAGGCGAGCAATCAATCCATCTCGACGTGCGACTGACAGTGGGAGTATTCCACTTATTGCTTCGCTGCATCAAAAGTCGCGGAGCTCGCCCTTACTATCTGCTGGATTGGTTCTTTTGGTATGTTCTTCATCTTGGAGCAAATTTCTTTTTAGCAGACGCGAATGCACCACTCGCAAACATTATTGAATCTGATGAGTTCTCCTTTCTGTAATTTTAGGGTGTATTATGTCTGATATTTTACTTATTCAGAGGTTCTGGTATGTGCTACTTTCCTGTTAACTTTGAGAAGAATTAGATTCCTGATTCATATCTTGAGATGTAGAGCTTGTTATTCACTGACATGAAATACCCTCATTTAAATTCTTCTCTGGCCAAATTATGATGCTTGAACAAGCTATTTTTTCCCCCTTCAATTACCAGGTGGATTTGGAGGTAATAAGGAAGTCATAAGCAGCAGTCAAGGTACCTTTTCCCCCCCTCATAAACTGAAATTTCCTTTATCTGATCACATGATTATCGATTCTTGTTGAGATGTTTTCACTCATGTTTTTATTTATAATATTTTTGTTTTGAGAAAATGTTGTTAGCTTAGTTCGTTTATCAGCTTCCAATGTTTTGAATCATGGACTCTCTATTTAGTTTCGTATCCTTAGTTCATAGACATGACAAAAACATTGGACATCACAAATGGGCCTAGCAGTTTATGATACATGGAAGTAAGATCATTTCTCTTACATTTGGTTTTTCTGAAGATGTATGGCATAAATAATTGAATTAATCTAGATCTTTTTAATGGAAGCCTTTTTCATCAAGTATAGTGTTCACTGTAGAGCACAACATTGAATAGTAAAACTGCTTAAAGATCATGGAAACTATAAAATGTTTATCAGTCTGACATCAATCCTTTAAAGTTAGTATTGATTGAAGCTAAAGCTTAAAGGGTAACTTATGCAATCAAGGGGAAGCTTTCTGATATGCCCCTGAATTTATATAAGACTTAGCAAAAGGGGGATATAATATGTTATGTTATATTGGAGAATGTACATATCAAGGCAGAAATTAGCTAGAGGCCCTATAAACACAGCCTTCAAGCTATCACGCATCAAATATGGATTGGCGAAACATTCTTGGTGAACTGAGATGGCTTCCCCTTGCTGTTATTTTTCATTGTCCTCAGTGTTTGGCAAACAACCTGAATTTCTAGTGGTTAGCAGTCATATCTGTGTCCAGAATTTGTTCTTCTATATTATGTTTGCATGTGAGTGATGCTATGGTTTCTATTAATTTGCAAAAGTATGTATATACATGTCCATAAGGATTGGTCTTTCTCTCTTTTGATTTTTTTTCTTCTCATATTAACAGGTGTTTCCTGCACATCAGATGTTCTACAGGCAATACCTATTTTAAAGAAAGCTTATAAAGATAGTATGCGGAAGGTTTTGCATGTAGGTCCTGATTCTTGTGCAGTTGTTTCTATGTTGCTGAAAGAAGAAGATACCGAAGCCTGGGGTGTGGAACCGTATGATCTGGAAGATGCCGATAGTAGCTGCAAGAGCCTTGTCCGGAAAGGCTTTGTGCGTTTAGCTGATATCAAGTTTCCTCTACCCTACAGGCCAAAATCATTTTCCCTTGTTATTGTCTCAGATTCATTGGATTACTTATCCTCAAAGTACCTCAACAAGACCCTTCCAGACCTGGCAAGGGTATCAGCAGATGGTCTTGTTATATTTGCTGGTAATTCTTTATACTTCACTAGCACCTAGGCTCACTTAAGCATTAATGGCTTTAGAAGTACAGAAGGAACACTAGATCTACTTGCATTGTAGTTTATTAATGCATACATGTGCCCCAAGCCATTCATCCAGAGGGGTTTCGTAATTCTCAGTGACACCCATTCTTATCTAAATCTGGTCAAGTAAAATCAGAATAAGGTATCTGTTGAAAGCACAATTTTGCATTACCTAGCTACATTCAGGAGTACAATGCACAATGCATCCACTTATTGTTTATTTTCTGTGTAAGGCATATGTCAAGAAAGCCATAATATTAATCTATTTTGGGCACAAAACTGAAAAAGTGAAAAACAACCATAGTTATTCATACGAAAATATTTTTTTGTGGACTTAGGTACATAGTCACTGAAAGTTAAGTTAAATATGATATGTTGGCACATTTAGATGTGAAAGGACCAATATATATTTTTTTATAGCATTCATAAACTTTATTTTCTTTAGTTTGATCATAATATGTGAAAGGACTTAAATTAAGTTGGGGAAACAACCTCCTTGCTTGTGGGATTAACTGCAGCGGTAAGGCTGCATATATTGATCCTCCTAAACGATGCATTAGCAAGAGACTGTCCACTGGGCTGCTTTTGTAATACGTTGCACTAGTGCATAACTGAAGAATTTCTATATGTGCTGTGATCTAATGTATAAAGGACAAGTTGTTCTCTTTTGCATTTGACCTGAGCCTAAAGCTGTGAAGACTCCAGTCGGAAGTTATTATATTTGTTTGCTGTATTTATGTTTTTCTCTTTGTTCTTATAATAATTTGAAAATTTATATACAGTTCTTACTTGAATATACTATTATGGATCGGTACATCCAAACACTTAAGGTGTCTTGGACATATTTGTCCAGTGTAAGACGAGCAATATTTATTTGGCCTTGTGCCACAAAAGACCAGGCAAGTTCATTTATATAGTGCAGTGAAAAATGATATTTTTGTCTATTATGCACTGTTTCTTCAGAAACAACCGTTACAATAGTGTGTCCATTCATATTAGCAAGCAATCCATAGATGCATCCATGTATAAATTGGCATCCACCAACTGGAATTTTACAGTCTGATGATTGTCCAACTAGGGACAGCAATTGAGGTTGAACCAATCTGTTCATCAACTGCTTGAACTTGGCTTGAATAAAAAGCTGGCCTTGAACATAGCTGGGCTTGATTTTATATGTATGTATGTATGTATGTATGTATGTATCCATATGGTAAGAATTACTTGTTGGTAAAAAATATACATAGTATAAAAAATGTGTTATTACTCTCTTGAAGGTAGTAAGTATAACTTTGGGCCAGATATAAATCATTTGTGATTAATACAGACAACTTTTTGCTAATAAAAGATCAACGTTTGTTTATCGAAACATGAAAGGTACTTGTTGCTGGATCCAAGTAATTTAAATCGAGCATCAAATAAGGCTCATGGAAGACACTTGCAAAGAATGATTTTTCCTTTGCTGTGTGATATCTAGAAGATCATTTGGTATCTAAATGTACATTCATTTTCTCATCACTGTTTATGATTTTTCTAGGTTACCCAGGTCAGCAGAGAGTCAAGGTATCGGAGCTTTCAAAATTTGGAAGGCCGGTATGACTCAGCAATTAATCTGAATTTCTCTTCTGATTTTTTTGTCAAAGACTTATATCATCTGTCCTCTGGACTATGGACTAGTAACATGTATTCTTTATTCATATGGAACTGTATTTCTTGTTTCATTTTAGCTATCGTTATCATTGCTATCAGAATTGATGAGGAGTATAGATGCTTTAGAAAAATGGCATATATGTCCTGGTCTTTTGGCATAGCTACTGTTATATTATTCCTGATACAGTAGAATTTTCTTATATCATGCTGAATTTGATATTGGCTTCTAATGGAGTGATGGAAGTAATCTCTTACTGTTTTTTTCTATTTACATTTTAGCAACTCGTAGGAAAGTAAACTACAACCTGTAGCTCTTTCTCATTTTGCCTAGCCAACAGTAGATTTTATTTCTGAAGTGAAGCTCCGAATGTTCTCAGCTTTTCTTGCCCTTTCCATGATATCAGATTGGATTTGGGAAAATGCGTATCTATCTGTATAGGAATCATCATTATTTGATTGCTTTTTTCCATTCGCAAATCAATTAAGCTATGCTTTTGCTCATAGTTCCTAGTTTCCTACACATAATCATTCTGTTCTCGCACCCATTCATTCAAGTAGAGCTGTAGACCGTTGCGGTTTAATATGTATGACTCCCATTACATTTCGCTGTATACTTGTGCAGGCTAAATTTAGGAGTTTGTCTTGGTGGAGACGTTATTTCATCCAGACTGGATTCGAAGAGAATGAAACTGCCATAAAGAAGTTTGAGCAAGTTTCAACCAAGAGTTCTTACCAACCAAGCTGCCAAGTTTTCCACGTCAGCTCCTAAAGAACCACTGCCTGGTTCCTTGAAAACACTGCTTTGTAGCTTCTACTTGTGATGAACTGTGTTTTCTTTTTGCACTTCAAATTGGATACGGTGTTTAGCGAACGCCACTCCCTCTATCTGTAGATAATTTATCTTTATATCTCATACGTGCTGAGTTGTAATAAATGGTCTTCCACTCAGTTTGATCTCCTCGCTGGCATTGCCGTTTCATAATTCCATAATCTTCCTCTCTCTGATCAACTACTACTTGTTAAGTTGTGGTCTTAATGCAAAACGTACACATGAAATTGTGAATATAAACTACGCTTAATTCTACTCCATTTGGTTTGTTCTATTCCTTTCCAAAAGCAGAGTAGAGTCTTAGTAGGGAATCAATCAATCATGTTTGCACTAGTACTGCTAAATACTTTTTGTCCCGGAAGGCCGATGATTGTGTTTGAACACCGTACTGCTAAACTATCAACGCAGCTTCAAGAACAATGTTTAAAGCCAGAGACATAAATGCAAGCACGATCTCGCAGACATAAGGAGATGCAGCTCGACAGTTTGCATTATTGTTAGTCAACCAGCGTCCACGGTTTGCATTATTACAAAGCAACATAAACTTGGAACTTCTCTCGTTCATCCGTCTCATCAAGCAATATTTTATTCCAAATTCACAGGACGACCTTCTTTAAGCTCATTCTCCCATCACACATGACATGCACTCCACGATGTTTCTGGCTTCGCGTCACTGCTTGACGACAGTAACAGGGCACGGTGCGTATGTCAACACATAGTTTGTCACACTACCCAACAAAATCCTGCTTGGACATTGAACCACAATTGCATGAACTTCAACCAAAACATCACAATACAATACAATACAATACAATATATATATACATACAAACACATAAGGCAAAGCCCATACTTTTGACTCCATTGGCACCAGACTTTGTCCGGTATGTGTATATACATACAAACCCTGGATATGCCATTCATATTTGATTTTTCTAGAAATAATTAGACGAGATATAACTAGCATTCATTCATGTATCTGGGAGTTCCATGATGAGAACATAGCTATAGCCTTCTTACAATCACAGTCTTGTAATTGCGATTGTGACGACATCATATAACATCATCATCAAAGTTATATCTTGCTATTCACAGGTTAATCAGAAAAGAGACCTTCATCTTGCATTACGAGACAGATATTCTAAAATTTGCACCTTGCTAAATTCACCTGAACCGGATTCATCTATTAGTTGTCAGAATTAAGTTATTGGCACTGCCCGGCTCACTATGGCTTAACCTTTTTCTTCATCTTGATCACAGATGTTCTCTGCCAGGTGCTAGAGGTTTGCTAATACGAAAAAAAAGTACTTCATGGCATCACTATTGACAAATCCAATTTCTTATGTACTCTAAAAACAGTTGATATGGGCCGAAACTGAAGATTACCAAATTCATCTTTTACTCTTTTGAATTATCGTAGACCTTATCGATTAACTTTAATGTATCTGTCATTTTGCACCGTGGCAATTCTTCACAGCAGGCTAACCCTTAGGCTTCATAGCATTGTGGATCTGCATAATTCTACAATTACAAACATCCTCCTTACTCACATGGACAGACCTACCTCCCCGAGTTATGTTTCTAACTATCCCTACCCTTTTTCCCAACTAGCTTGATTCATCTTTTGACTGTTCTACCATAGTCTTTGTTGCTTTGTGCTTATATTCACCTTTGACATCTGGCAAACCTGTGACAGCATTGTCTTTGAGGAGCCAACTTTAGCCTGACAAAGCATATAGATGATATCTGCATTATAATTGGCTGGCCTAAGTCCTTTCCTGTTCATTTGGCTCCATCCTTGTCGACCCTCTCAAGTTGCTCGCCTGGGAATCTCTTTGATCTGTTGTGTTTTACTTTTGATGTTTCTTCATATACTATCTAATAAAAATTTATGATTGGATCTACGACCTACCATCGTTACCTTAAAAGAAGCCATGTTGACCATAACAAAGGAAAAACAAGGTCGATTCGGCACAGTATACGAACAAAGCTATTCGGAGCAGAAATGAGGTAGCATCTAGTGTTAGTATTGTAGATGTTAGGTTCTGACAATAGTAATAGGGCTTAACCATATGGTTCATCACTCCATATAAGGCCCTGTGTCTGAAGGAGAGACTCCAAAGCACCTCAACAATATGTTTTTGTTTTACAATAGATTGTTTCCTAAGAATCACATACATACATCATCATCGACACATATTTTGAAAGATCGGACAGGGCTATGTAATTTATGCTTCGGAGATATTCTAATGACACATTACAAATGCTAAGTAGCATGATAAAGAGATCATTATGCTACATACATGAAGACACGACATTGCAGAAAGAGTTTGTACATCTAATGTGATCCTACTGCAAATCATTGGGCCACATCAAGCTCGTTGAAGCAATGACATTTTATAGAAAGACCCGCATTTTCCTTAAAATGACTACCGATGAATTGAGCACTGGTAACCAAAGATTCTTTCGTAACACCAAACAAAAAGTGTTCCTAGTTATTTAGGAATAATGATCTATGTAAATTATGCACAATTCGTACACATACCTATTTGAAAGATGACATGCCTATCATCATTATGTTCTGTGGCAGTGGCAATGGCATGGGAAGGAAGTAAAGAAACACTTGATACCAAGAGTGAACAAGCACGCACTGAAAGCATTAATTACCTCTGGATCTGGCTAAGACCCCGGCTACCCATGACCAGCAAGTCCAGATTCAGATCCTCCGCAGCATGACACAGCTTCTCCCTCGCGTCTCCCCAGTACAGCTTCGCAACGATGGTCGCCTGAAAGATTTGATCCTTGATGTTAGGGATGGGGACCATCGCATCGATCAGAGAGAGTGTAAGAAGATACAAGATGTGAACTGTGGTAGGGAAGAAAGAGGGCAAAGAAAGAGACGAGACCTCCTTCTGCCGGGAAGAAGTGTCGAGCATATCGAGGACCTCCGAGTCGACATCGAGATCGTAGTGCTTCATCACCTCCGGCTGCCGGAACTCCATCAAAGGGATCAGAGCTGCACGACACAACGGAAGAGAGAGGGAGAGGGTGAGCAAGGAAGGAGATGGTGAGCGGCCGAGGCAAGGGAGGGGAGCCGGGAGCGGGTGCACGCACGGGACCCGGACTGGGACCAGAGCAGGTGTTTGGCCTCGTCGCCCGTGGTGGGTATGATGTGGAGGAGGATGAGGGTGTCGCCCTTGCGGAGGAGGTTGCCGAGGGCCCAACCCAACGCTGCCTTGCTGCTCTTGGAGAAGTCCAGCGCCACCCCGATCTTCCTATCGCTCCCTGCCATCCCTCTCAGAACCACAACAGAGCGGTAGCAATCAAACAAACTGCTTCAGGACTTGTGACGGTGATTATGAGGAGCAAGCATATATATATATATATATATATATATATATATATATATCTCGAAAGTGTCCCTATTTTTTTTTATTTAATACCTAAAATATCATATATCACATACGTATTTTTATCTCTTTTCCTTCTTTTTCGTCCACAAGGTGAATCGGTGCAGTTATAATATTTTTATATTATGTTAATAGTATTTTTAGTAATATATAAAGATACTATAACATAGTAAAAAATGATGTGACATTATTTATGTACTGCATTACTGTGTTTTCTAAGTGTTGTTGAAAATAAAAACATCATGTTATAGTATTTTTTTATTTCACTATAGTGTTTTCCTAATATTTGTCTAAAATTATTATGTTATGATATTTTTGTACTTATTAGAGTATTTTTTGGTATTATTGAAAATATTATAACATAGTATAAAAACATTATATCTGGAATGATTTTAAAGACAAACCCATAGAAAAATATAAAAAAATATTTTAAATATTAGATAAAAATGGTGCCTTTTGAAAAATCAAATGAGCACATTTTTCAGGGAAAAACTAAAAAGAATATTTTTTTTCAAAAATTCATCCAAAAGATTTATATAAAAAATTTAAGGTTCTAAAAAAAGGCCATATATGCATGTATTTGTTACAATTTCTTTAATTTTGGATTTTACTATTTTGAGCTCCTTTTATTTTTTATTATCACAAATATATATATATATATATATATATTCTCGTGGGGACGAAAATATTCCTAGCTTATCTATATCGATTTGAACATCTCATATTAATGAGCGTACACTCATCAAACTGTGTAGCGTGATTCATTGGATGCCACGTCAATATCTTTGTGACGTCTGCATACCCCCCAAACTAATGGAGATCAGCACACGCAAAACGTATCCCTCAAGGTATTGATGACGCGGTGCTGACGTAGTGGGTTCATGCAACCTTCATGATATCCTATCCGCATCGAGATCGTATACAATATGAATTTTAAAGATACAGACATCGACTTCCTACTACAGTCCTATTTGCCAAGTTTGGAAGTTTCTCGACGGTTTCAGACGTCCACGTTAATCCTCAGAACATGCATTCTTAACGAGATGATATGTGACATGATGACGGGTCGATTAAAATGATGTACCTAATGTCATCTAATACTTTGGTCTGATCTCAAACATTAAGGTCATTAAAAAAAGATTTCATGAAAATTTAAACCCAAATCATTAACTATTTATTATCAAGTACTAACTACTACACGAAATAACTCATTCATATTTTAAACTTTTTCTTTAATTTTCTAAACAGTTCAGAACCTACAAAATAATTGACTCGGTTCAGTTTTGTTTGTTAATTGGTTAGGTTATGATTTGGGTTCGGTTCGATATGAACCGTAATGACAGCTAAGGCAGATCATGATCATGTTCGTGATCTTAAGTTTCATAAGTTTAGGTTAAAGTGAAGGACTCCGATACTTGATCGATCTTCTCAAAATCGAGTTGGGATGTAGCGACATCAGATTATTCCATGGCAGATGAAACCGCATGCGCTCTTCCCTTGGATGGATTGGACTGACAGGAGCTGGGGAAGGCAATGGAACCGAGACCACCCTACTTTTCCTTTGTCACGTTACCAGGGCGGGCAGCCGAACACGACCAGATTCCCCGATTCCATTATTTTGACCCTCCGAACATGACCAGATTCACGTTGCCAGGGCGGGCAGGCGAACACTCTATCGACGTCTAGGCTCTGCAGGCATCGGTTTTCCCCCATCTCCCCCATCGACAAACCCTGCACCAAAACCACCGCAGCCACATGCTCCGTCCGCGCTCAGATCCCCTTGTCCTCGGCGTCTCCCTTGCTCGCTGGTATCCCGTTGACAAGTCACGCGAGGGCAGCATTCATTTCACCCTGGCATCCATATTCCTCAAATCTTCATCAATCGCGAGGCCGATGTTGACAACTCAATCCCGCTCCGCCTACGGACGGGGTGTTGTTGGCCGATGGGGACAGGGGAATCGGCCGGGCCCGGCGCGGGCGTGGAACCGCTTCGCGAGATTTGAATTCAAAGCCAGGGGAGCGCGGAGTACCAAATAATTGACCGACTCACAGGAACAGAGAGAGAGAGAGAGAGAGAGAGAGAGAGAGGAAGAGAGGGTTTCGTAGCAATACATACATACCTCCCGTCGATGAATAGCCCTCCGCCATCGCTGCTCGCCGGCTCGCTCGTTGCGGATGGTTGGTAACCGCAGCAGTGAACCACATCTCCGCGACGAACGAACTTAAATAAATGAGGAGGATTTACATATTGCAGCTACACTTTTACTACTATAAATAATAATTATTATACGAAATTAATATTTTGAAGAGGAGAATTTGAGCTAAAACCATCGCTGGACACATATGGTGGGTCGGAATGATTGGTCGTTCTCGGGTACAACTAATGGGTCGGGTCGAGATTGGAGTGCACGGCACGAGGTGACAACGAACGTGACCTGGAACTGTGGTGGTGGGTACCACCACACCAGGCCATGCTCCATGCATCTTGACACCTCGAGCTGTTGTGGAAAGCATGATTTATTTATTTATTATTTATAGTTTAATTTTATTTTTTAATGAAAGGAAAAAGAAGGAAAATACATTTTAAGGGTTGTGTGATGTCTCAGTCTCTGCCTTCGCCATTCTAATTTGTTATCGACTGAGCGGAGCGTCCCTTTCTGGTCGCCCTCTTTCTCTCCTTTCCCCCCTTTCCTTCTTCCCTCCCTCCCTCGCTTGGGTTCGGGTCTCTGTCCTCTTCCACTTCGGTCGTCGCCGGCTGAGAGAGGAAAATATCGAACCTTCCAAGGCAGGCAGAGATCCGTGTGAAGACCGCGTTCTCTAAGAAAGGGAAGAGGAGGGGGAGCCCACCCGGCCGTCTGACGTCCACGATTCATCTCTCTGTATAAATATATGTACTTCTAGAGGAAGAAGAGAGGGGGTTACCTTTTTTTTTAATTCTTTTTCCTTCGTTGAATGATATGTCTTGGTTCTAGATCGAATTGACCTCTGGGAACCGAGAAAGGTCTCGGATCGGTGAGAGAAAGCCGAAACCAGGAGTCTTTTTTTTGCACCGTCTGGTCGATCGATTAATTCTCAAGGAAGGTGTTTGGGAAGCGGCAGGAGAGACGAGGGATCATGTGGAGAGCAAAACAGGTTGGTTGTTAAACGAGTATGCGAGTGGTTGGACTTTTGGTTGCTCGTTATGACGCTTTACATTGCTCGCGAGGCTTCCAAAGTCCCTCCTTTTCCATCTAAATTTCATAGCTTTTCCCCCTTTCAAAGTTTTATTTTTTGTCTGATGGTCTCCTTTTTCTGCAGCTATGGAGGAAGGTTTGCATGGAGACATCTGTGGAACTGCAACTTCTTATGGAGAAGTGGAGGCTGCTACTAGCAGGAATCATATTTCAGGTATTAATTTGTGTCCTCAGATGACCTCGATGGATTACCAAACAACTATTCAGATGGAAATTGTGGACAAAATTAGTGTGAATTCATCTTGGTTTCAGTTTTGGTCTGATATCCTTCTCGATAGGAATCTTTAGTTTATTAATAATTTAAACATATCTGTCATTGTAAATGATGTTTAGCCGTTGATCGGGATGGTGAGCTGAGTGCTACATGAGACGTAGTTTTTTTTCCTGAAAGTGATAGCATAACTTGTAATGTGTTAGTTCGCATTTTTACAGTGATTCATCGTGCAGTGGTTTGAGAAACTCATAATATAATGATTTTACAATCATGGGCTGCTTTCCTTTGATGGACTTTTCCCTTAAAAATTCTTGTTGAAACTTCATGAGTAATCTGTTTTCATTTCTTGTTTGCACTTTTGGCAATATTAGAGTTTTTTTGGTGGTTTTCCTGATAAAATTAGGACAAACTACGCTTAGCTGCATCATTTTATTCAAGTTGATATTTACTTTTGTCATTTTAAATATTCTTATCTTAGAGCTCTAACTAAATGCTGCTGCAAGATTCTGTTTTGAAAACGAAGCATAATCATTAAAGAAGTTCTGCTTGGTTCATGGTCACTTTTTCTTTGTTGGACTCTGTCCAACGGTTGTTTTTCTCATCTAAACGCTTCATGTGTGTTTTTTTTTGTCTATATACACTTTTATGGTAGAACTTTCTTGTTGTTTCCTTTTATTTCTTAATTAACTCATGGCTGTTCCCCTTTAATCTTATGCCTACATCTATATCAGCTTTAGTAATCAATTGTGGACTAATGTGATTAATTTACTGAAACTATTTCTTTCAATTTATTTTCATTACGCGTGGTGAGTATTTGATTAGCGGTTCCACCGAATATACATGAATCAGTCTGGACATTCATTCAATGCTTTTGTCTTTCTCTAGTATATTCACGGTCTGGCTGCACGAGGAGTTCATTATCTACATCGACCTGGACCAACTCTTCAAGATCTTGGGTTTATGATCCTGCCGGTGTGTACTTGTATCTGCACTTGATTAACTAAAACTTCGAAAAAATTGTTCAGTTCTTTGTTTGAAGTAACATCATTATTTTATCAATGCTTTGATAATTCTAGGAACTTGGGAAAGAAAGAGGTTATATCAGTGAAAGTCTGTTCACCTTCGTCTTTGTGTCCTTTGCACTGGTATGTACCTCTCTCTCTCTCTCTCTCTCTCTCTCTCTCTCTCTCTCTGTGTTATTCATTGATGCTTCTCTTTTTGACAGCAATTCCAGAATCAGCATCATCGTCATTATCTAGCATGTTGGATACTATTGTCAAATAAATTTATCATCACGCAACAATTGTAGGCCTAAATTAGTTTCAAAAGCCATACTGGTTTTACTGCAGTGTTGTAGTTTTTACCTTACCCCTTTTTGTTTAACTTTTTTGTGCTAGTTACTCTGAATTTAATGCACATTTATTATATAATCTTGAGCCTTCTTTAAAGTCAACACCATTTTACTTGGTATCGGGATGCAGTAAATTTTTTTTTTTCTTATCTGCTCCTTTTATTTTGGCAGTGTATGTAAGTGGCCACATGTGCATGTGCACACACACATGCAGCCATGTGCATTTGTTGTACACTCATGGTGACCATGTTTGTTCTGAGCTCCTACATTATATTGCTCATCTTTGTTAATGCTGTAATCACTGTCTTTATTAATCATATGATGATTATGACATGGTATTGTTATTTGTGACAGTGGACATTTCATCCCTTTGTTTATCATAGCAAGCGCTTCTACACTGTTCTTCTCTGGCTGAGAGTTTTGGCATTTTTAGTTGTAAGTTTGTGTTTAACTGTTATTTCCTCTCTTCCTGGTCATCCTGTTATATAATGCTGATGGTCTTTACAGGCTTCTCAAGTATTGCGGATAATCACTTTCTATTCTACGCAGCTTCCTGGTCCTAACTATCATTGTCGTGAGGTATATGCAGGGAATAGCTGTCAGTTCTTAATATTATTTTGCCTCTCAAATAATTTTGATCTGTAACATCACCAACATCCTTTTCCTCATTTTTTTAGGGATCGGAGCTTGCCAGACTGCCCGCACCGAAGAGTGTAACTGAAGTACTTCTAATTAACTGTGTGTTCCTTTATCCAATATTATATCCTACAAGTTAAATAGCATCATTGCCATGTTAGGTATTTATCTTGTGTTTTCTTGCTGGCAGTTCCACATGGGGTCATTTATGGCTGTGGTGATCTTATATTCTCATCCCACATGATATTTACACTAGTTTTTGTGCTTACTTACAACAAATATGGCTCTAAAAGGTACACTTGTTGCATTGTGCAACTCTAGCTTCTTGTTATTTATCAAAGTTAACCGAAGCTGGACATTTGCAGGTTCATTAAGTTTCTTGCTTGGGTTATTGCTATTGTTCAGAGTTTGCTTATAGTAGCCTCCCGCAAACATTACACAGTAGACATAGTCGTTGCATGGTGGGTTGAACCCGTGTCCTGGTATTTTCTTTTTATGTTCTTTATAAACTTTCTTGATGGCAACTAAATTATGTTTCCATTTGTATGCTTGCAGGTATACCGTGAATTTAGTAGTATTCTTCATTGACAAGAAACTACCAGGTAAATATGTCTTTTACTTGATTGATTTATATTCTATATTGCTTCATAATATATACTGGTTGAGTGAAAAATTTTCATATTATTTACGACAGAAATGCCTGATCGTTCAAGTGGATCCCAACCATTGTTACCTTTGAATGTCAAAGAGAAAGATGGAAAATTTAGAGAAGATCACCGCAAATTATTGAACGGAAATACAGTGGATGCCGCTGATTGGGTATGACACTTTTACCTAATGTATTTTTTATGTAATTGATCATCTTTTATTTATAGTATGTTATGTGCTATGTAGTTAATCGTAAAGCACCATAGCACAGAGGTATTGTTAGCATAGCTTTGTCATTATTGGATTGTTTCTGGCATAGTCCTTATTTACTTTAGATTTGTTTCTGTAAGTATATGTCAAAAGCCAATCACTTGTGTATGTGAAAAGCACTGAATTTGAAGTGTGCTTCATATTGTCATGGCAATCAGAACTAAGATTATTAGACTGGTATATTATTCTACAAACATTTTCTGCATGGAGCCTGCTGACATGGAATTACTTGATTAAGCATAATCAATTTACTTAAAGCAATAGGTTTGTTTAAATGTGTTAAGTTGTATTATTAGGTATCTCTTTCTTTTCTTGTAATCCCATAAAGATGATGCAGATCACATGTTCTAACATGTGTCACTTACAGTCAGTATCGGTCTCTTAAGAACATAGTCTCATCTGCACCTGTCTATGAATTTTTCCCATCCTTTTACCTCTTTGCTATTCCTGACTGAATGCAAACTTCTATTCTTGCTTCCAACCAGAGGCAGAGAGTGCAAGTGAACGGCAAGCATGGAGAAGATGGGAACCACATCCATTCCAACTCTGTAGTGAGTGGTACATAGATGATTAGCCGTTGGTACATAGTTGATTACGGACATCATCGATCATGACCGCTTGTTTCCCCGTTGGAGATACCAGCATGGACTGAACTTGGAAGTGCTACAATCACCCCGCATCGTTGCACGTCTTGGCTGAACTGGGCATTGATGCTTATGAGTTTTAAAAAAGAAACTGAAATTTGATTGTTGCATATAATCATTTTGCTCCCGACAGCATAACATGTTCATATGCATTGTTTCTTTGTCTTCAACAATTCTTTATTATGCAATCAAAGAAAGAAAAATCTCATCTCCTATGGCTGTGGATTAGTTTCATTGTGTTGAAGCCCCGCGCATGTATCGCATTTTCTTGTCTTCAATAACTCTTTTTATGCAATCGAAAAAAGAAGGAAAAATCTCATCTCTTGTGGTGTATAATGGTTTCACTTTGTTCAAACTTCATGGTGTATATATAGAAAGCACTCGAGATGGGATTTCTTTGTTTTAGGGATGCTAAAAATGTCACAAGAACAAGTCGAGCTATCGCAGGATTGCCAGCTTGCAGAGCTCCATTAAAGCACGACCAGCATCGAACAAAACGCAAACACCTGGTGGAGTTCTTCCACAGCCTCGCCTGTCTGCTAAAGCAACCCAACCTATTACAAGCCTCACAGCAGCTCAGCGTCATTAGCTGTTGTCATCTCATCGTCTATTGTCTTCTTGTAGGTGTAGCACTTGGCGATCAAGAGATACACGCCGAAGTTGAGAAGGCTGAGAACGGCCAGGAGCCAGAAGAAGTAATCGAGGTGGCCGCGGTTAAGATCATCCGGGATCCATCCGAGCTTCCCGTTCCTCGTCGTAACGGCAGCCACGATCGTGACGAGCAAGGAGCTTAAGTAGTTGCCAAGCGCCACCGTGGTGAGCGAGAGGGCGGAACACATGCTCCTCATCGCGTCGGGTGCCTGGTCGTAGAAGAACTCCAGCTGCCCGATGAAGGTGAAGACTTCCGCGACGCCCACGATGAAGTACTGCGGCACCTGCCAGAATATGGATATGGGAACGTAGGCATCGGGGTCGTCGTACAGGTTGTGCCGCGCCGCGGTTCGCAGCCTTACCACCTCCAGAGCACCGGCTGCCAACATGGGGAAGATGGAGATGACGAGGCCGATGCCCATGCGCGTCAGCTGCGTGAAGCCGCGCTCCCGGCCGGTCCACCTTCGGACCGCCGGCACGATGATGCGATCGTAGATCGGGACCCACATGATCACGCCGATGGTGTCGGCCATGGAGAGCGACGCCGCCGGTACCTCGAAGTGGGGGCCCATGTGCCGATCCATGGTGTCGCCCTGCAGCACGAACATGTTGCCCATCTGGCTGTAGACGGCAGAGAAGACGATGCCGCTTGCCCAAACGGGCAGAAGCCGCAGAATGCTCTTCAGCTCCTCCACTTGGGTGACCGTGCACAGCCCCCATGGGTTCACCGGACCCGTCAGTTTGTCTGCTTGCGTCTCTACCGCAGCCTTGTCGAGGAACCTGAGAGGGAAAGAATCAGACCATTCATTCGCTTCGATCCATGCCAACTGCATGCGAGTTGCAGTGGACTTACTTGAATTGATCTGTGTGGTCAAGCTTACGGCTGCCTCGAATGGCGGATTCTTTCTCCGTAATCTCATAAAGCAGTGACTTGTCATCGGGCACCTTCGCTCCAAACTTCCTCCAAGATGCCACCACAACCTGAGCAATGCGCGTAAGCGGGCTTCCTCCGGGTTTCTGGTGCCGATACAGGGGAGTGCCGAAGAAGAAGCTCGCCACCGCGACAGCCATCACCACCGCCGGGATCCCAAACCCCCATCCCCATCCCACGTTCGTCTGAACCCAAACTATCACAGAAGAAGCAACCAGGGAGCCTACGTTGATGGAGAAGTAGAACCAGTTGAAGAAGGAGCTCTTCCTCTTCTTCTCCGACTCGTCGGATTCATCGAACTGGTCGGCGCCGAAGGAAGAGACGCATGGTTTGATTCCTCCCGTCCCCAGCGCAATAAGATAGAGTGCCACAAAGAATGCTGCACTTTGTGCCGTCGTTGGATCGCAGACACCATTTTGGCAAGGAGGTTTCAAACCCGTCACTGACGCGGTCATCGTCAACAGTGTCAAACCCTGTAATCAAGTAGAAGACGAGCTACTTATCTGAATTCTCCACGCAATCAATCCCGACCGACTCCATTGGTTCCTTACCAAGATATAGATGATCATGAAGCCGGCAATCGTCCAGTATCTTCCCAGGTAGGCATCAGCTATGAACGCCCCAAGCAGGGGTGTGATGTAGCATGTACCGGACCAGTTGGTGTTGTTCTTCGCTGCTGTGGCATTCTCTTGGTGGAGATGATCCTTCATGTAGTTCACCATGTTGGTGCTCATCCCGTAGTACGCCAGCCTTTCGCAGCACTCGTTTGCTGCAGATCAGCCAACCACATAGCGTAAGCATCTGCGGAAGCTAACAAGATCAAACCATGTACATGCATGTTGTACCGAGAATGTAGGGACAAGCTCTCCAATTTCCGGTGTTCTTCTTGATTACTGGGTTTCCATGGAGATCTGTCGTCCCATCTTTCGTGTACACGTCTTTGTTGTCTTCCATGGGCTTATGGAAGTAACGAGGAGATTGCTGTTAGCAAGGGGAAGAACACGGAGACGAGAAGGGGATATATGGAGATCGTCTGCCTTCGAGTTGCCACTAAAATCAAAACTCGACCATTAGTAGCAGCAGAACGAAAGCATTCTATTCTTCCAAAACAGACGACGACGGCGAAGACGGCAACATCGATGTCGCGGTTCATTGGAGGAACGGGCACTCATTCATGATACCGACATGTGGAATCGAAGCGATCCCGACAAAAGCTGGCTCAGATTCCTCGAGCCAAAATGAGCAATACACTTTGAGCGTGAAGGAGACTCCAAGGAAGCATTCGCGTTGACTTGCTTTGGTTTGGTTTCTCTCCGAAGAAGGAGATCGCAATCGTTTAAGTGATTGCGAAGCATGAAATCTGGGAGAGAGAGTGTGTGAAATGAGTGATTGGCTATGTAGTTTTCTTCCTATGCTTCTGACGAGCTTAACGTTGGATCCTATGAAGAACAGTGTTGATCACAACAGGACATATTTTGTGGTCTTAAATATTCAACATGGAATCATAGAACATAAACAGATGAATATAAACACGATGTGATAAGAAACAATATTAAACGTTTTACCTTTGTAAATATAAAAATTTCGATATAACTTTTGAAAGTATAAAGATCGAAATATTAAAGGTAACTAATTATAAGAACTAATTTATAATTAACGTTACGACGAAAATCAATAATACACAGTACTCATTCTATATTGACATGGGGTCGATTTCCATCAATTTTATAGCATCTTTTTCCACATAAATTTTGATAAACATTAGTCAAATGGCAGCAGGTCCACATGACAAATCCATCAACGTAACTGACAAGTGACAACCTGTCAAGACAATGGAGGAAAACCAAATGAAATTAGAGAACTCCCAAAGTGAGGATAGAAGACAGGCAGAGGCCAGTTCATCAACTCTAAAAGGGAGAATAAAAAGAAACAATGAACCAGTCAAAGGCGGACTAGTGCTACAGTGGTGATGCGAGACCCATCGACACCGCCGAGAGTTATAGTAGGATAGGTCTGAACATGATTGAGGTACTGGAAGACTGCAGACTCAGTGCTTGAGTTCTCTTCTTGGGAGCCAAGCCTTTGTTGGTTGAATTGTTCAACCTCTTGCAGTAGTTCATCTTTTGTGCGGTTACATAAAGTGATTACCTGCAAACAAAATCCATGTGTATAAGGAGATGGTGAGGGGTGAAGTCTGAGAAATAACATATGGAAGCTTCTGAAATTTGAAATTGGTTTCAAATGGAAGGAATAAATATATTTCTGTTCGAAGAACAAATTTATAAATGAACTATAAGTTGCCAACCAGTATCCCGCCCGGAGCAACCAGATGCGAGACAGAGTCCCAGTACATCATCCTGGAACGTGAGTACCAAGAAAGTCAATAAAGCTTATTCATACGATTATGAAAGTAAAATCATCAATGTTATCTAAAGCACCAGATATTTCACATGATTTCTCTAAACATCCCAGTATTTCAAGAATATGGAAAAAAAGTGTTTCCCTTAAAGAATGATAAATGGAGGAAGGTAATACTGCCTGAAATAATTGTTGCTAATTGTTGTTTTCATCTGTATCAGGAACATGCCAAATTGTAACCAAGCAGAAATGGTTCGTAAACTCAAACCACGTTTCATCGTACAGCTATAACAAACTACTGCTGAAGAACTTAAAGTATGATTTTATAATGGAGTAGGTCAATAATGCTTGAAAAATTTTAGATGATACAGAAACATTGAAACCAAGAGCAGTAGATCTCTAAAAGTTTCAATCATAGATAAAATCATAAAATAACCGTTTGACAGGAAAATCTGGATGTAGCCCTATGGCATCCAAAGTCCCTTTGTCCATAACAAGTTGGAAGCTCCTGCCAAGTTTTGTCTCAAGGACATCGTCGACCTGCAAGATAATTATGAAAGAGAGAATATATTTACAAAAGAAACCCAACAGCTACCGTCAAGTTGCCTATAGGTTCATATCATGAAGGGAAAGATGATTTAAATAACAAAATTCAATCTTAGATCCATCTATCACTAAAAGAAGAAAAGCAGAGGAAATTTATAAGTCCATATGGTTGGTATTACATGATTTACATCTATAACACAATTAAAGGACATACTGCACAACAGATATTAGAAGCCTAGGTATAGTGTCTGGATTTCTTTTCTAACTTCGATCATCATGTGTCGCATATCTTGGAAGTTGGCACACCATGACAATCTATCTGGATCCGTCAAAACTTTGAGTGCGTTAACCTGCTAGTGTCCTCAATCAAACTTGCACCATCATTGTTGAATGACCGATGATAAACTAGCATTGTAGTCCAAATAAATCTCTCTTTGTTACTGTCTTTTTAAAACTGTTAATCAGACAGCTATCATAAGCTGGTGGTTGAACTCCAAGGCAATTTAGGTTTCCCTAACTTACGGCTCCCACTCAACTTCCAGCTCTATTATACTGACTGGATCTGAACTATTTTCTTAAAGCTCATCATAGTTCTCTATTTTGATCATGCTCCTACATTTAAAGGCCATCATTCAAACTGCAAGATTACAGATTTTATTTGTAGTTTCAAATTGCAATAAACATAGTTTCTTCAAGAGCTTAGACTACAAGATGCACAATCATATTAAGCACCATCAGAGAGTTATTTGGATGCTCTTGTCTGGGGGTGCATGATCACCAACAATTACAATTGTGTCATGACGGAGAGGGCATACAAGAGTGATAGCAAGTAGCAAACAGTGCAGGAAGTATGGCTTAAGACATACCACAAAGTTTATGTAGGAGAATCCACCACGAACAGCAAGAGTTTTGGCAAGCTCAATAGCTCTCTCGCTGTAATCAACTCCAGTCAGATCATGAAATCTGCAAAATTATCAATAATTACTCTTTTGCAAACATATCGGACAGGAAAAAGAGCCATAGAATAATCTAAATATTAGTGGAGATTCCACAGAATCACTAATAAGAATATATTCCAGCTAAGCCTAATACAAACAGAATCATTTAGGGAACAATCAGGATTAAACCATACAAGATTGCATAAAAAACTGCAGGTAAACAATTTTGAATATCGACATTTCTAGAAAATAGCTTCAGTTCTTGATCAGATGTAAAGAAATTAAATATTGACTTACAGGTCTTTATGAGCATTTATCTTGCCAACCAGCCTTAACAGTTCGGTGACAAGTTAACTGGTATATTTTCAATGACAAGGAAAACAATCACTGTTAAGTGTTAACAACTTGTAGATGTTGTTGCCTGCTGTGCTTGATGTTGTCACTAAAATCTTTAGCCAGTATGTACTTGCGACCACATTCATTGATGACCTTGCCTCTTCTGAATGCTGATTTCTTTGTCAATGTGAACTTCCAAAAATGCTTAAATCAATTTTCCTGCACTCCTCTGTTCCAAAGCCCAACTCAAATTCAGGTGGTCATGGATCAGTGATTAGTGTTGGATAATAGCCCCAAAACCTATTCTGAAACCTGTTAACTTGTTGTTTCGACATTATGCAAATCAAATCTAGATGTTGAATTTATCAAAATCCATAGAGAAAGGAAAGTATCAATGAACAATATTGTTCAACATCACATTGATAAAAAAAATGTGCTGGATGCACATATATTTTCCAAATATAAAATAAATGGACAATTTGAGATTAAAAGTAATGCTATCTATATCTAATATTGACTGCTTCTCTAAACTGCAACATGCTTGAAGCAAATTGCTAAATCCAAATCATATAAATAATGAAATGTTTACCCTTGCTTTGCAAGTTCCTGCAGAAGCAGACCGTTCCCAGTTCCAATGTCGAGTACACGCCAGCTGGACAAGTCTCTGAAGGTGTCACCCGGTTCAGCTTTGCAGCTATTGTCATCAGATCGATCTAGACCTTGGCAGATGCTGGCACACAAGTTTTTTGTCCACTTGACAAGAATATCCATGACTTCAACACCAAACCTGCAGGGAAAAGGATGATTATGTTAACTTCAGTAACAAATAAATAATAGAAAGACGAGAGACTTAACAAAATTTCGAATTCCTGACTACAATCTATTTCCAATTTACGACCAATTGATAAAGAACACATGTCTTGTTTTAGTTTCAATTGACAATCAACAGCAAAATCATTGTTGTTGAAAAACACTTACTGGATATTATTAATCAGCCAGCAAAAATGACATACGAAACTAAGGCAAAAATGTTAATAACTCATTGTGATATGTATCTACTGTTAACAAGTAGATCATATAGATATTAATTCTTGAAAGTCCAGAACAAGGATCGCCATGCTGATTAACATATGTCAGCATGGATCAGAATACACCATGGCACTGTCGCACACCAAGCGGAACCACATTGGAGGTGCTGATATATGACTAGGTCACTTTTGGGATTCTGCTCGCAGAAACAAAGCATGATGATTGGAACAGTTCAGAAATGTGTCGAAAGGCATCATTACACATCCATGCAATGAAATAGCAATCCTTAACACTAAATATGCTGAAAATTTAGGAAAGAGCAATGCCAATAATATTGAACTTAGATGATCATCATAATGAACGATACAAATTCAAATAAGTTGCAACATCAAAGAGATACTCACCAAACTTCGCTTGAATTCCCATGCTCAGGGAGATTCGCAAGGTCCTCAGCATAAGTAGAATTCCAGTGGCTTTGTGAGCCCATCAATGATGTTTCAACCTCATTGGCATCAGGAGCATCTTTGTCAGAGCTGCATTTGCATCCATATATCAAAACAGAACTAGTAACATTCATCTCCATTTAGTCATCAACACTTGATTAGGATGACACATCCAAAGAAACCAGTATCATAATGAACGAGTTGCACATACACCTTACTACACGTACCTGAGCGCCGATGTAATGATTGTCGTGTGAACAAAATTAGATTTTTACCCATGACGATGTAATGATTTTTTGCTTAAACCAAAAACAAGTTGAAATATATTTTATGATCAAGCCTGGAACATAAGATCTATCATAGCATACCCACGAAATAATCCAAGCCTTTTTCTCATGAGACCGAACAATAAAATTAGCAACCTGTACGCTGAAGTCACATATACGAAGATAATGATCGAGTCCATGCCTGTCAAGTATTTAATTTTGGTCAAATGGACGTCATTGTCATGAAGGCCATTCCGTTGGAGAGCTTTCCCGGATCTGAGATTCGTGATTCCCGAGGAACAATCTTTGAGATAAAAATTTGACATTCAAATCACACATTTCGGAACAATGGAAATAAAATCTGATAATGACACCATACCAACATTGATGATCCGTAAAATAGCTTCGCTGAGAAGATACATTACTATGGCAAGTGAACGATATACATATCAAAATGTACAGCACGATGCAAACACGACTAGTTGAATCAACCGAAAACAAATCAAAAAGTCTCGAGTGCCGATTCAGAACAAAAGAGGGGATAACAGAGCCGGGAGAGGGAAAGGGGGTACCTGTAATCTGACGCGGCCGGAAAGCTGCAGCCGGGGAAGCCCTCGACGGCGTCGGCATGGCGCTGGTCGTCGTCGACGGTGCTGCCGTAGTCGCTCTTGATGGACCACGAGTCCGCCGCCACCGACCGGTCGTCGTCCGACACCGGATCGCCGGGCGGCCGCGCCGGCAGCAGATCGGCGTCCTCCGGCGACCACCGTATCCCCGCCATCGATCGTCAGAGTGGAGAGGCCACGCAAACCCTAAGAGAGAGAGAGAGAGATCGGGTGGAGATGGAGGACGGAGGAGGGAGAGAAAGGCTGGCGTCGTCGGGCTCTGTGTTGGCGTCCGTAAGAGCTGCCCACGGAGCCCTCGAGGACGTACGGGATTAACTCAAATCCTTAGCCTTATTGATTGGTATTAATAACACGAATGCCATTTAAATTGGCTCTTCCTGTGTTCTAATTGTTTGACTTGACCCGAACCGGACTTATTTATGTCTTTAACCCGAGATTGACCCAATAACAAAAGAGCGATTTGGTCTCATCGAACCCTGGTTCATGTAATTATGCAATCGGGTTTTCATTGACCCGAATCCGTTTAGAAGATGGATCCGAGTCCGTTAATTGGAAATCCGTATCACCACGGGAAGCAACAAAGTTGGGCCTTAACGATGGGCCTTTATATGTCATCTTAGGTTTCGGAGAGAGGCTACGTGAGTCCTCGCTTGTCGGCTTCTCGGAGTAGGCGGCGCCGCTCCTCCTCTCTTGTCTCGTGCTGGTTTGGCGGGAAGGTGGATCGTGGTCTACATGTGGCGTGCTGCGGCGAAGCTCTCAGTTGGGGCCGCCGTTCTTGGCGGAGGAGCTACAGCCGCCGCCATCGCCACCTCCGACGATCCATCGACCAACTTCAAGATTTGCACTACCGTCCCTCTTCGCCTCCTCCGTGATACCCTCACCGTAGCCACGATCGTGGGAGGTCTCCGTCTCTCTCTCTCTCTCTCTCTCTCTCTCTCTCTCTCTCTCTCTCTCTATTATCTATCTATCTATCTATCTATCTATCTACCTATCTATCTATTTTTTTCTTGATTTGACGCGCATCACGGCCTGGAATATTCGGTGAAGCTCGAGGAGCTTGGTTCTTTAGCCCAAGAATCACACCTTCCGACACTAGCGTTTGACGATTGGGTCTTGTATTGCTTCTTCTCTCCTAGAGTTTTAAATCGAGTTTAACCTGGGAGAAGATGAGATCGGTTCCTTTATATCCGTAGCCCTGATGTATTCCCTCGCTACCTCATCCTTCGACGACCTTCAAGAATTGCGCATTCAGGATTTGCACCATCGTTCTTGATCGGTTGGCAGATGAATTCGCCATCCTTTCTCCTTATATTCAGTTCTCGATCTTATTGTCTCTTGATTTTACACGTATGGTGGCCTCGAATTTTCGGTAAAGCTTTTTAGGAAGGAATTACGCTGGAGCGAGATGAACTTTGTCTCTTATGTCCAAGAATTACACATTCAATTTGCATCTTGCATTGCCTCTTTTAAGGTTTTAAATTTAGTTTAGCCCGAGAAAAATTAAGATTGGTTCCTTATGGAGTCTGCATCCCTAGAATCAGATGAATCCTGCTGCTACCTCATCATTCAACCATCTTTAGGATTTGTACCATCGTCCCTCTTTGACTCCATGACAACCTCACTGTAGCTATGATCATTGCAGGTGAGCACCAATTTCCTGTTTTGTTTCTTGATCTTTTGCGTGTCACAGCCTGAAATTTTTGGTTAATTTCTGAAGTAAGAAAGTATGCTGAGTGGAAGGAGCCTTGTCTCTTAAGCTCAAGAATAACATTCATCACTAGATTTTGATAGTTCGGATCTTGAATTGCCTCTCTTAGGGTTTTAGATTGTGTTTAACCGTGGAGATGATAAGATCAATTCCTCATTTTATTTGTAGCCCTAGAATCAGATGACTTCTCGTAGATACCCTCAAAATAAGCCTTATGTATTTGACATGATTGATTGTCAAATAGTTCTCTCTGTCAATAGACTCTACATGATCTTTTCTCTTTGCATGTTATTTTTTCTGTCTAAGTTTAATTATTTACATAACGGATTATTGGAAGCATGAGCTCTTTCTTTGCCTGATAAGGATCTATATTATTTTTTTTTCTCAGTGTTATTTTCTCTAGCTTTTAGTTTACTTATTCCTTATCCTGATTTCTACCTTTATTTTTTATATGCTCATATCTTTTAAATTTAGGTATATTTAAGTTTTCTGTTTTAATGGTTCACTATTATGCATATTCAAAATCAATTTGGAACCCAGATTTGGGATATTATGTCTCTCAAATGATCAGAGCAGGTACTGAAATTCTGAGGAAAGATTCATTGTGCCTTTTACGTATTTCTTCCTACCTAGAGTTTCATTATAGGTTTGCTACCTATTAAACCTACTTATTGTAGGTTTGTCCCTTATTGTGAAATGTGGATCACAAAAAATTATGGTGGTTTAGTGAAATTGCAATTATGAGAGTGATCTTTAATGAGATATATATCACATGTGTAGCCTGGCAATTTGGTGGATCCTGATTAACTTACAGTATAAATTAATTCAATGACAGAAGACCTTAAGGATGAGATCTGTGCAACACTGGCAATTTGGTGGATCCTGATTAACTTCCTGATTATGTTTTACTACTTTTTAGGGATTTTTAGATTATTGCGTAGTTGATCACTTCCTGATAATGTTTTTGAGTTGTTTACCATTGCTTTGGGTATTCTCTTCTGTTTAGTCCAAAAAAGCCGATGAGTTCAAAATATTATAGTTAGGAAGTTCTTTAAATTGTGAGATAGACTTTTTATCTTGTCCACATTTATAGGGATGGACTGTTAATAGGGGTGAGCATTTAAATTTAGGTTATCTTGAGTTGGTTTTCTTGGATTGGGATGCATTAAACTTCAAAAATGAAACAAACGAGATTATATCTGAACTAAACTGACCACACTAAATTTGCAATTCAGTCAGTTCAATTAAAAAAAGAACTGATCTAGAACAGTGATGAGTTGGTGGAATTGGTGTATTTCCTAATGTGATAAACTGCACAAGCAGAAACCAATAGGGTAGAATCAGGTTTACCCATCATAGTGGTATTTAGGTTTTTAGGAGTCAATTTTCTTTCTGAAGATTATATCCTCCTTGAATTCTAAAGTTTTGTACTTTTGAGTTTTGAGAACCACTCAAGCTAGCACCAAGAGACATTAGAATGTGTTCTGGCTGTGTCTTGATTTCGAACTTCAGCACAGGGCTTATCAAGTATTTATATTGCAGTGCTACTAAATCAATCAGGCCTATGGCAACTAAATTTTTTGTTTATTTGGTTTAAATGATTCTCATTCTACAGGAGCAAATAAAAAACTGAATATTTCATTTAAAAATAAACCACTTGGAACCAAATTTTTAAGAAAATTGAACTTAATTGACCAAATAGAGTTGGTGCAGTTCAGTAATTTGGTTTTAACCTGTTAATGCTCACCTATGAAGTAGTTGAATTCTGTTATGTCGTGTAGTATGATTTGAAGACAGTATGTATGATTTGTTAGGCAATCTATATTGTGATAATCCATTTTATGGATGAATTGAAATGGGTGCTTCATTGTACAAGCTTGGTAATCTTAAAAACCGTTGGTTACTTGGTTATATTTCCTCAGAAAAAAGGAACATTGGTTATACTAATGGATATTTGGTGAATAACTTCTTAAGAGATGTCACATGTTGTGGCATTCCATGGTTTTTTGACTAGTGCCACTGCCATGGGGCTTACTCGTGCCACATTGTATATTTAGGGACAATGAAAATACATTAGAAGGTTCTTTAAGCTATCACCAAAGGATTAGATCTAGGGACCTTAAACCTCCACCAACCTCTTTAGTCTTTGGGGCTTCATGGAATCCGAATGAAGTTGGTCCCTTGCGTTCATTGGATGTTAGGATTATGCAACTAAAAGTTCATTGAACTTGGTTGAATCTTGTCCCCTAGAGATGTCTTTCATTAGGGTCTCAATCTTTGGTAGACTTGTAACATAAGGTTACAAATATTGAATGGACCAGTGTATACCCCGACCAGTATTTATGGGTCTGACCAAGGACTGGTTAAACCATATAGGTTGGTATTGGTCATTATTCACTTTTTTATTATTTTTTCAGTGCTATTAGGTAAGACAAGCTGATATATTCTCCACGTTTCTATAAAGGTACCAATTTGATAAGGTGTCAAAATTTGTATTTGATTGAGATTTTATACTTGTAACCAAAGTAATCAAATTTTGATGGGCATCAAAGTATCAGACAAAGCAAGAAGACAAAAAGAAGCTTTAGAGCATGCAAGGATAAGAACTGATTTGATGTTTACTTATATTATTATGTTGTTGATGCTAAATTTGGAAGATAGTTTATTGGAAGCTACCAAACAAAGAAGTTTCATCTCAGTAGTCAATGGGTGTAAATTTTTGACGTATAGATCCAAGGGTTTTAGTTTATTAGCACACGCCTATTTCAGTTGACACACTTCGCGAAAGGAATACAAAACCAAAACAGAAAAGGAGAAAAAATGGCAAAACTTGATGACAAATATACGAAAACCTCACCTTCCACTGATCCTTCAACCACTCCTTGTCCTCTGGTCTTCCCTTCTCTTTCCAGGGGTGAGGCAAGGCAGCTTAAATGGTGATTTGAGGCAGTGAAAGCAGCGAGACACTTTTACACTCATCACCTATCTTAGCACAGAAAGGTCAGTTTGATCCTATTTAATGAGCCAGCTTAGTTGGTAACGAAATCTAGATGGTGAGGTTGTTTTTCCATCCTTGCATGGATTTATATCCTGCAGGATTTAAGGTTGTGGATGCGAGAGTAGGTAAGACAGACCATAAACTTGTGAAGTTAGGATAATCAGTATTGCATGAGAAATACCAACACTAACTTCATTATCTTGCAATAACAACTCCATACCATTCCAAACAGATTCTTGGTCATGCCTGATCTCATCTTTTTGCAAAAGTACATCTTAGTCATGCTTGGGTCTCATTGGATCATGAAACTGAAAGCATAGATGATGTGAACAAATAATTATACACTTTGGGCTTGTAAGTTAGATGCTAGTCTTTTGTGTTAATTTTTCGTTATTTGCTTATGGTCAAACCTTTAATGTATGTGCAGAATCCTTTGTTTTGTTTCTCCCTGTAATTTATGCTGCTTATTTTATTAAAAAAGAAGAGAGACTGATAATATTTCATTTGTGCTTCTTGTTTTTGCTCTTCCCCAAACTTTCCTTTCAGACTATCAATACTCGCTTTGGAACCTCAAGGAGGGAAGCATAGAGTGGTCCAAGGCAAAGCATGAAGTTCACAAGCGATCTGCTCATAGATTACAGGATTTGTGTTTTCGCAATGGAGGGATATATATCAAGCTTGGTCAACATATTAGTCAACTGGTATGTCTTAAATAAATATAAAGCTGAAATAATGTTCATCAAGTTATACATGAAAAGTAATAAAGCTTGATGTGATTGAATATAAAGAAATAATAGTAATTCATCAAGTTTTGATGTGATTGAACAAATTCCTTCCTTTTTATATAAAATAATGAAGATAATCGATCTTGGAAATGAAAATTGGATGGTGAGAGTAGTTCCAATGTGCTTTTGGCAGAAGTCTTATGACTGAAGCTGGTGTTATTATCTCTCTGGAGCATTAGAATATGTATGGCATCATCCTAATAGAGATCGGTATTCTATGCTTAGGTGGTTGCTATCCATTGACAGGACCGAATATACAAGTAGACATATATATTTTCACTAGTTAAAATAACTAGTAGGAAAAAATTGGCCAAAATAGTGATAACAAAAAGACTGTTGTCCCTTTATGGATTCAATGAACCATAAGTACTTGTTCAAAGTGCGAATTGCTGGAATTTTGTTAGTTCTTATATGCCAATTTTAGACAACTTTAATTGCACTGGACAGTTGGTGGAGACCTTGTTTGGTTGCATTTGGAAAGTAGCCTTACTTGGTCTTGAGATTGACTTTACTAGCAGACTATCCTCCTCCCCTCACCCCCATTTTTGTTGCACTGGATGGTTGGAAAGGCCTTCTTGTTCTCATTTGGAATATAGCCTTGGTCTTGAAACTGACCTTTTGGCAAGGGACTCTCCTCTCACCCTGTTTTTTGTTGCATTTTGTACTATGGTTACATACTGATCAACGATATTAACACTTTGTACTAAAGTGGTTCTATTCATTGTATATCTGGTTGTTGTATTTAATAAAGTTTTGTAGAGGATTTGGGGCTGATCATGCTGCACTAGAATATAAACAATTGCTGATCTTTTCTCAATTGATTGATAAAAAAATAAAAATATAGAAGAAAAATCAGAGATGCAGAAGAGAAAAAATTAGGTATTGTTACATCAGAGAAAAAAAATTAGATCTCAATGGCAACAAGAGATTCATGTAGTTGATCCCAAATAGTTAGAACTTACGACTTTGTTGTTGTTATTACAACATTAGATCCAAAGGAACATTGGTGAAAGATGTATACTTTGAAGATAACTTGCATGCATCCGCTCGATTGCATCAAACTCTTCAACCATCCAAAGACTCCTATACCCTTGAGGTTGATTGAGAAAAGGAAAATCACTTCACGCTTATTCATCTAATAGCTATCCTAAAAATTTCAACTTCGTATTAGGATTAGAGTGTCATCAATTAATGCCCTTTAGGATTATTTTGCAAAGGAAATAAATAGAGAATGAATATCAACAATTTGGCTAACTCCTATAGATTCAAGTGATGATTGATTGATTCCTACTGTCTAATTAGAACTGAAGTAATGACAGAACATTGAAAAAGCCTGGAAGGGATTTAGGGAGTCATTCAAGCCAAATTTAGCAACTTTTCCTTTTCCATCGGGACACTGAACAATCGATGTTGAGCCTTAGTTTATGCTGACTGCATTATATTTAACACCATAACTGAATATTATCTTTGTTCAGAGTTTACACGTGCACTTCTGCAGTATTACTATAGAATAATTTCACTGCTTTTGCAGCAAGCATTTCTAGATACTCTTTCTTACTGATATTTTATTGTCTATATATGACTAATTTCATAAATCTTCCTTTAGGAATATGTAGTTCCGGAAGAATATGTTCAAATAATGAGGGCGTCGATGTTGAAGAGATGTCCTGTTTCCTCGTATGATCAAGTGCACAATGTAGTCATTAAAGAGCTTGGTGGACCACCTGAGAAAGTTTGTTCTATCGCTAGTTCATTTTGCAATACTAGATGTTGATGTATTTCTGTTAGCTACATCTCTTGCACTCGCTTGCCCACCTCATAGCAAATTATCAAAAGACATCTTTATATAGGACCTTTTATCTTTTAAGTATCTACTAATTAAGCAATATGTACTCAGATTTTTGCAGAATTTGATCCAAACCCACTAGCTAGTGCATCCCTTGCACAAGTTCATGCTGCCAGAACACATGATGGACAAAAAGTTGCTGTAAAGGTTGGAAGATATATTCTTTATGCAGGAATCAGATTTATGCTTAATACTTTTTTTTCCGATGATGAGATTGCATAATACCTGGTGCTACTCAATTCCCTTATTTTTGCTACACACAGGTGCAACACACTCACTTGACAGATACTGCTGTTGCAGATATTGCCACTGTGGATTTGCTAGTGAATTTCTTGCATTGGTGTTTTCCTGCATTTGACTATAGGTACATATTCGGTGGTTCTATTTTATTGATCCTTCATGTAAAGATGTTCTCTTTATGAAATACATATAATTACATGTATTGTTATTTTAGAAAGTGAGATCTTTGGCAATCTTTCATGTTCACATTAGGGCCTTTCTTGTAATCTGAATTCAACTACTACTTGAAAATGTTGAGTCGGTTTATTTGTGTGTGCATCAAGGTCCAGATTGTTTGAACCTTTTTTTAGCACCATTTGCAGCCAACTTTCAAGATTTGAAGATGTTTAGTGCAATCTGGATTGAGAAAGATGTTATGATTGTTTACTTGTTTCTACTTAAGTAAAAGTCTTAAATTAAACATTGAATTACTGTTAAATGTATAGTGCATATTTTTGTTTGCCAACAATGGAGAACATTATCTGATTCATGGTTGTCCAACTTCACATCACACATTGACAGCATTCATGTTTCATTCTTTCTACCAAAAACCAACATTCATGCCAACTAACATTTTTCTTGTATAGGTGGTTGGTTGATGAAATTCGTGAAAGTGCACCCAAGGTAGGTTTTCTTTTACATGTATTCCCCTTCTGTTTTAATTTGTGTTTCCACACATTTATTTTAATTGGACACATCAGAAAACGTCTGATCAGTATGGACATGTTCTGACTGGTGTATCGTGTGTCATGTTCATACATTTTCATGCTTTTGGTTTGTGCTTGTCCTTGATTTCCACATTATTTTTTTGGTCAATCAACTTAGCATATTGTATGGTCCTGTTATTTTGATGTTTACTTCTTTACGAAGTCATGGGCCTGACAAACATTAACTATGCTTTTGGTATATGTTTAAGAGAAGTCACACATGCATGTATATATGCAGGTTACTCTGTCAACCTTGTTAGTCATTCTACTGGAATATCATCTTTATGTATCTATTCTCCAATGAAACTTGAATTTTTGAAGAATGGTCATCACATATAATTTTCTTTTAATGATCAAATCTTTTTAGATGAACTTGCTACAATGAAGTTCATTTTCTATATAATATTCAGAAATGTTTAAACTGTGCGTACTGCTCATGCTGAAGAATCATGTGCAATTTTCTCTTGTATTGCTTCTTAAAGTTGGTCAACTACATTTTCATTGATGTATTCTCTATTATTTCTTCATCTGAGAGCCTTCATATTAAGAATAATCAGGTTACTTCCTGACTTTCTTCATCGTCATGATTTCACATTTGGCTTATGGTCGTTCTTCTTTTTCTTATTTGTTCAATCACCCTTTTGCCATCTAATGCTTGTCATTAGAATGTATTCTGTAAACTTGAGTGGAGAAGTCCAATCATATTATGCTTTTGTAAGCACATATGCTTGTGTAAACACATACATAGCCAGCCCAAAGCTGCACTGTTATGGTAAACTGAACAGTGTAGCATGATAATATTTTTTGTAATCTGACTTTTGTTTGTAACCCCCAATATTTTGTCTGTACTAAAGTTCTGATAACTTTACCAATAGCTGTAAAGCATCCGTAGGACAAATTTTAGTGATGGCAATGAAGAGTGTAAGTTACTCTACACTACTATGGGGTTTTTTTTTTTTACTTTTTTGTGTGTATGCCACTCATGATCTTAATCTTGAAATCTGGACTAAATTTTAAGCAATCATATCATGATTTCCAGGAATTAGATTTTTTGTTTGAGGCTAGGAACAGTGTCAAATGTTTGGACAATTTTAGAAGGCTATCTCCTCGTACAGCACATA
This sequence comes from Musa acuminata AAA Group, assembly GCF_036884655.1. Lineage (NCBI taxonomy): Eukaryota > Viridiplantae > Streptophyta > Magnoliopsida > Zingiberales > Musaceae > Musa > Musa acuminata. The sequence goes on along the minus strand of NC_088329.1, from coordinate 35,610,779 downwards.
GCATATATGCTCCTAAAGTCTATTGGAACCTGAGTACCACTAGACTTTTGACTATGGAATTTATGGACGCTGCGGAAATTACTGATGTGACCGCTATACGAAGCCTTGGACTCGAACCAGTTGATGTTTCAAAATTAGTAAGTCTATTTAAATTGTCAATCATTTCTCATTGTCAGAAATCAGAATGTTACGTATAATGTGTGTCACACTGTATGTCAAATCTAAAATCGTGCAGGTCACCCGAGCTTTTGCAGAGATGATTTTTAAGCATGGATTTGTTCATTGTGACCCACATGCTGCCAATATGATGGTTAGGCCTTTGCCATCCAATAAATGGAATATTTTTGGTAAGAAGCTTTTTCTGCATCTAGCTTATGACCTTTGTGCTTATATGGTACAATTTTGTGCATAGTTGATTCCAGTAAATTTAACAAAATTTACATGTTTCATGCTTTTAACCATGGCCAGTCTGCAGAAAACAACTTACAGTTCCATCAAGTATGTCTTTGGACTTCAATTTCATAAATATTATGGTGCATATAAAATGTATATGGGATAAAGTCGAGGGGTGTTACTAGAACAATTTTATATGCATATAAAATTTCTCGGTTCAGATAATCACTAGCCATCTACTTAAGAATTGCTGATTTTTTTTTTAATTTTTAAGTCATCGAGGTCGGTTCAGATATTCATTGTTATTTATTTCTTATATCGTGTATCCTGTTTTTTTTTTTTTTTTCCAAATTGACATTTCTAATAGAATTTAATTTTCTTACTGCTGTCCTGCATCAGATTTGATAGTGAAGAATATAGTTTTGGTTTAAATTGTAGAGATATTTTCTAAAGCAGCAGCTTGTGCATGTGACGTGCAGGGAGGAGAAAACCACAATTGATACTACTTGATCATGGTCTCTACAGAGAGCTTGATTTTGCAACTAGAACAAACTATGCTGCACTTTGGAAGGTGCATTTTTTATCTTTTCTTCTCAATAGTTAAACTTCTTTTTTTTTTTTAATTTATAAATTTCATAGTTAACTTTGTGAGTTCACTCACCTTTGCGTATAGGGTCTAGTTTTTGCCGATGCTAACGCCATCAAGGAAAATAGCATAAAACTTGGTGCAGGTGAGGATCTTTGTGCTCTATTTGCAGGAGTACTCACTATGAGGCCTTGGAAAAAGGTCATCGATCCATCTGCAGACCATCTGGTCTTGGAAGGCAACGACGGTGACCGTTCAGAACTCCAGGTTATTTCATGTCCTTGTGAAGGGTCTAACTTAGAACAAACCAGTTTGCCGTTATCTTTAGTTACAATGACATGACATTTTCAACAAGTTTTCTTTTTCACAGCTGATTCTATCATGTACTTTTTTTTATGCTTTTATACCACAGATGTATGCTTCTCTGTATTTTCCTCAAATATCAGAGCTGCTTAGGAGACTTCCACGTGTAATTTTACTGATGTTGAAAACCAACGACTGTTTACGTGCTGTCAATCATGTCCTGGTAAGCCTACCTGATGCCTTTTTGTCTTAAATGTGCATCTCACTCGTATAGAGATATCATTGCATACTAGTGTGCATTCTCAAGTTAGCGAACCACTTACATGGACCGACTTGTATTATTCGGCAGCTGCAAGGATCTTCTCTTGATACCTTTTTTATAATTGGAAGAATCGCTTCTGAAGCTGTGACGGATTCCAAAAGAGTTGCAGTTAAAATATCCTTCTTGGGGAGCGTATGTATATGGCTGGAAATGATGTTGCTCGAAGCTCGAATTCTGGGTCTGAGAGTCGCGTTGCGGTTTCTACAGCTTATGAAGAACGATTGATCACATCTGTTTTTGGTCACGATTTGAGTTAGTTGTGACAATCTCATTTTTATTCGCCAAATCATGTTATTCTTTTTCCATGTTATTTAAAAACATAAATAAATAAGTTGTCCTTTTATTCATTATGCCGATAAAATGTTTATGTTCTTGTTTTATTCAAACAATCCATCCATCCTTTGGAGGAAGATAATGGTAGTTTATGAGTGGTATGGGATTTCAAGGAGACTTACCATTTGTCCGCGCTCCCAAGTTTTTCAGTTGAAATTTTTTAACTTGGAACTAGCGAAATTTTTAATTTTTCGAAACGAAACACCTTAAGGACAAGAAAAACACCATGAATGATCAAATACAAATATCCTAAACAAGATCCTTTGTCAATGCACAAGGTTCCCCTCAAAACCTAGGTGATAAAAGATTCATTCTTTTCTTAAACCAAAACATACTCGATAAAAGAAAAGAAAAAAAAAAAAGCAACAGAAAACTCTAATTAATTAATAGAACGTCAACAAAAGATGATGTTTTTATTAGGTTAAAAATATATGTAATTGTATGGTAACCAAGAAAAGATGATAAAAAATAAATTAAAAGAATACAGAACTTCATATATTCAACTGCAAAAATATATATTACTATAAATAAAAAATATTATCTATGACAATGCAAAAATGAAAAGAGAGAAACACACAAAAAAGAAAATAATCATGTAACAGCTGCAGAAAATGGAAATGACAGGAAGCAAAAACTATAGCACAAAGACACACAACAACAACAACAAAAAAAACATTTGAGCAGCAGAAGTAGAAAAATGCAGCAAAACATGAAAAAGAAAAAAATGTATTTTTTTTAGTAGCCATGTAAATTAGCAGTATAAAGGGAAAAAATATATAAAATGCATAGGTCAGAAATAAATGAATAAACAAAAGCAAATATGGGACAAACAAAAACTCAGATAAATAGTCAAAATCAGTCGGTAGCAACAGATGAAGTTTATCTCGAATTAACTAAATGGGTAGTGACGAAAGAAAGCACAAGTACATGGATAAGTAAAAGAGTAAGTAAAGAATGGAAAAAATATATATAAATAACATGTAACTACACCTAAGACAATAAAGAGGACCGCAACAACTCAATCAATCTACCCTCAGCCTAAGATTGTAACCCATACGTTGAAGATAATGAGGAACCTTTAATTACAAACCATATTGATATGACGGGAAAAAAAGGCTCCACACTATTAATTTAAGTTGATTAGGTTTAGGCCAAGGGGACCTGTCAAGCGCCTCGAAGGTTATCTCTTGATCATCTACTTCAACTGCATCTTCTTCTTCTTCTTCTTCTTCTTCGTGTTACCAAAGATGCACTTTATTTATTTGTACTCTGATTTGAGACCTTTCTTGGGAAAGTACAGTCAAATTTAGGTTCAGGACAAGGTCAAATCTTTGTCATGGCCCGTCATGTAGATTCATATTTTTCCGCCCTAAAATTAAATTTTCAAGAATTTATATTACCTCCACAAAGATACTACCAACTCAAGTCAACCTTCAACTATTGTATTCCAATGAGACATGTATTTCATTTAAACTAATTTCTCTCACACTGATACAATCTTCAGTTGTACGATCATCCACCAATCAAAAAACATTACTCCTAGTTGGACCAAACTAGTCTTATTCATATATTTATTTATTCTATGAAAGCAATTACAAGTTCCCTTAATCTTATTATGTATCATAAGAACCCTTGATCTTTATCTCATGGGCAGACAAAACTACCTAAACCTATATACTTCCTCTTCATATGTCTTACACACAGCTTCACTGATAGTCTTTTAGGCTCTTTTTATGAATCTGTACCTTAGAAATTATTCAGAATCCTTTACAACAATACTTCCTATAGAAATTGCATCAATCTTATAAAATATTCAGAGATCAACATTAACTTTATCTTAAAAGATGTCATTATGGACTCCAATAGTTTCTTTTGATACTTTAAATGTTATTGACCATCAATGGCTGACTTCCTACAAGTGCTTGAACTACACATCATGCTCAGAAGAGTTATGCGACTGTAATCCTTGATTTTTAGGGGGATAATGCTGACATAATTTTAGACTGGTTTCACATTAAAATAACCTTTTTTCCCCAGCCAATGCCAAGAAGATTTTAGGGTAATTTTATTGATTTTCAAACATGGGAAGTGACATTAAGTAGCAAATTTTCATTTAAAAAAGTGAATCCATTCAATTTTTACGCTAAATGAACAGCATTACTACAGTATGAAAAAGTACCTTCATATTAAAGAAACACCATCTTAGAACAAGTCAATGAATACAAGTCTTCTAAAAATCTCCTTGAAACTTTCTCATGATCCAGATGATTCAATCTTGCTTCCCAAAGCTCAGTGGAACTGTTACTTTTACCATAAGCAATGTCTCCATAGTCTAACCTTTAATCATATTTCAGAATTCAAGTACCTCAGATGGTGAAATTTTGGTCCATATACTTCGAATGGTTTGATTGTCGTAAAAATATCCCACTAGGGGATTGCATATCCTCTTTCAATTAATCTTTCAATTAATCACTAGCCAATTTTATACTCCAATCATTATCAACTCAGTAATGTTCACATTTTATTACCTGCTCAGGCTTATAAGTTCACATGTTGGCATGGGCAGGTAAACAATTTGCAAGGTAATCTACGATATAACATGAAACAGAAAATGACCATTAACAAGGCTGCAGAAGATAAAGTAAGATCATATGACTCTATCAGAAATTCATTTTGCAAAATAGTCTTGTCAACCTATGTTCTTACTAGACTAACATGACATATAAGAAAAACAAATGAAACTTACGCTTGACATGAGGCAACCAGGCATCCAATTAGCTCTATAATTATAAGCAATGTTTTCTTCTATTTCCAAGTCATGAAATCCGAGGTTGTAGTGTCCACACTCCAAACAACCTTTGCAAAAAGATGACCAAAGCTCTGGTCCCACTACAGGTGACATATATGTAAAAAGGTATTTAGAGACAAGACAAGGCAACTAGTTATAACAAATAGTCATGTTATTTCAATATAGAAAAAAAAATGAAATTTCATAAACAACATGATGAATTACAATATCTGGTTGGTTACTAACAACGTACCAATAAAAAAAAGCTAATTTCTAAGAATAACTTCTGATGACTTCAAATATCTAGTGATATCTTTCTGTGAGAAAGAAAATTCATCATCCATGTGAAGTAACAATGGTGTCACAGCCAAAATGCGAAAGAAATCATCAGGAACATAGTCCACCCAGGTACAAAATGCAGCCTGCCTGCTTACCTTAGGATTATGTGACCACAAAACATTCAGAGACTTAGAAAAAAATATTATCAGGTACAATGTTTTAATCCTCTAATTAATAATCTCGTCCAGATTGTATCAAGATTCAAGAAACCACTCCCTACCCAGAGATATTGGATGCCTGCCTAAGCAACAAATTCAGGCCTTCACACAGAAATGAAACCTTCACAACTGAGCTTAAATCAAAGCTATGAAATACATGCTTCCATAAAACTATAGATTTCCAGATGATACATACAGCATAATGATATTTATTCATAAATGTACACGAGCCAACAGATCAACTTGTACCAATCTGAAGGTGGTATTTCCACCAAAAAGCACTGTGGGATGGTGTGGGGTCCCCTCGCATGTAGAAGAAAGATTTAAATAACCAGTGGCATCATTTAGTAAAGAAAGCTCCTAAACAAGTTTTCTTCTAAGAAGCACAGGACATGGGGCATGGACATGACGCGACACAAACATGGTGATGCATCATTTTTTAAAAAAATTAGGACACGGATACAGCGAGAACACATATATTTTTTAATATATATGTACATATAATATTAGATTTACATGAGTTTTATAGTATTTATATTAAATTTTATAAACTCAGAAATGTGAACAAATGAATATCATCATATGGGTTGAAAAAAATTAAAATTATCAAATAATATTCAACAATCTCTAAACATAATTTATATATGTTTCCTTACAACGATCTCTAGATTTATTTTCTTGTGAAGCATATGGCCCTCATGTGAGGGCCACACGAGTGCAGCAGCGCATGCGAGTGTCCGACATGTGCCCGTGTGTCTGACGTGGTCGGACATGGACATGGACATGTCCACCAAAAGCATGTGTCCATGCTTCTTAGGGTTTCTTCTTGTCAAGACCAGATCTTTGATCCAAACACTGTCCGATATCTAATGTTTGAAAAAAACTGGAAGCATTACTAAAGGCACCTTTGGACTAAGGATAAAAACTGGAAAAACAACTAATATTAATGAAAATTTGCTTTGTGATGACATTATACAACCCACTAGCATTCCTGACTGCCTGTAACACTAATAGTACCTGACCATTTGATAGCCAGTATTCTCCCTAAATGCAACTTCAACAGAAAAGTTTCAAATGTTGGGGATACAGGTAACTCCATGATCATTTCAAACAAGGCCAATAGAAATGAGTTAACAAGGTCATGCTCCTAAAAGTACTTTTATCTGAAGCTTTCTCATGTTTATCAAGGGATGAATTCCCTGTGATCTACCAAGAGATAACCACAAAGTTCATAATGGAGCTTCTACAGGCAAGGTAGGGCCATATAAAAGATCATTCTTTGATCCATTACAACTATCCAGTAATACAGAACCTTACTGCTATATATTAAAGAAAAAACAGCCCAGTGCATGAAAAATAATCGATTGAGAAAGAATATTGCAAATTTTTGGACATTTAATATTTAGTTATCCAATCTTCTTCCATTTGTCAAATGCATTTAACAAATACCTGCAAAATTAGCTTGAGGCTTCGATGTTCGTCAAAATGTAATTGAATACATTGAATGCCCAATTTGATCATATGTCTGAATTTAGAAGTTGTAATATTTAATTTGATCCATTAGGCAAAGCGACAACAACTGGGATACATGAATACAGAAGATCAGTGAAAATGTGTCCTTTGCCTTACCCTTTTCTAGCTTTTAAACTAAGATATACATGAATTGCATTTACTATATGAACCCAAATAGCATAAGTACAAGAATACACCCAAAGATGAATTAAGGAAGTTCATATGGTTGATGATCTTAACAATGACAATAGGATTAAGCCTATCATAGGTTTTGTCCATATCAATAACGATCAGGACCAAAGTTAAAACTTTTTTCTCCATTTGAATAAGTACACAGAATGATTGAGCCGTTGTCACTAAAATGTTATCATGTATCAAAAGCCCTTGACTGTCATGTCTAGGGGGCTTTGGCAGCACCAAAGTGAGACCAAGTTAACCAACATTTGGAGGGCTCAGGGATCCCTTCACTGCTAACAATAGAGTTGAAACACTCCTACTTTGATCAGAACAGCTCATAAAGAATTCAAAGGCAGACAAGACAATTTCCTAGGGAAAAAACAAGAGAATTCCTACTTTAACCGGAAGATAAGAGCAGCAATTACTATTTTGAAGAACCTCTATTCCGGCTAGAAGATCAATTACAACATAAGTATAGCCTCTTTGGATATGGGCCAGAAAATCATGGCCATGATATGGGCCAGCCAGCTCCCATCCCTGAAAAGGAAGTGTTGGCCAGCCCCCAAGTGGTCAACCAACCATTCCAAAGAGGGACTGCCAATTCTGGAGCTTAAAGAGAAGTCCAGCCGGGATATTGAAGGAAGAAATCTAGAAATGACTATGTAATAACAATGTTAGTTTGAAATATTTATGACCTTATAAGTGAACTTTGTAAGCCTCTAACACACTCTTGGCTATCATTACCTTTGTTTCTAGCATAACAGTAGTTACTTCTCCCCCTTCATTTAGTTACTTAGAGTAGATTTGGAGGCACTTCTCTCCCTCGAAGAAAAGTCGAGGTTAAGAGGGAACCAATTCTAACACTCTTCATATTGTCTTCTCCCCTGTTCTTCTCTTCCCAATCATCATATCCTCTGATATCAGCTGTGATCCTTCTTGATCAATCACATGATTCAAGTCAATCTTGGAATAGATATTGAAACACTCCATCTTTTATCACATTGTGTGCCAAGATGATCCCAATTCAGATTGATCAATTTTTAATTCCTAAAAAAGCATCTATGCTTTCCATCATCCTTTTACTAAACGTGTACATGAATAAACTAGCATCTTTTGTATACCATAGATTTCCTCTCACGAGTCTACATTCTGATACTACTCTCATCTTCCATTACTCAGGTAGGTTATTGACAGGATTGTTGTTAAGCTGTTTATGAATGCCTTCCCCTTTTTACTCAACAATGTCACCAGATCCGCTAACTCTGGATCCTGAAAGACAGTACACGAGTGGGCTTTAAAGGCTCCATCATGGGCACAATACTTGTCAGCAGGTATGACTTCTCCCTTCTAGTTCGCACAACAGAATTCCTCAAGACCCGACAATCTTTCTAATGCAGATGGAATTTTATTTCAACTAGGTTATTCAGTCACAGAGCTTCAAATAACTGAACCTAAACCCTAATTCTAACAATTAAAGAAAGATTGTGATTCTACATCCGCAACAAAAGACGATATACCTCACGTATGGTTTCATACGATTTCTCCATTCTTCCGTTGATCCCCTAGGGAAGAGAAGAGGAGGGTCACACTACCATTCCCGTTCAGCCATGGGTTCGAGCTGCTGCTGGACTGGGCTCTCTTTCCCTATCACGGCCAGAACTGCCAATCAAAGAGAGGGGATCGAATTCTTGATGGCATGCAGAAGAGACATCATGAAGAATAAAAGGGCGACAGATCGGCAACGAAGAAGAGGGCTTCCATGAAAATATAGGGTTTCGCTTACCCCGGCACTCGTCACGGCGTCGTCGAGGGCTACATCGATGGATGCTGCCGTCGTCTATGACACTGGATCATATAGAGGTGTCGAGCCGCAATACTCATCCGCAAGTATGGCTTGCCGCTCTAATTCACAAAACAAAACCCCTCAAGACCCATCAACCTTCCTAATGCAAATGGTATTTAGTCTGCAACTGGGGCATTCACTGCCCCGAACCAATCCCTCGTTCCAGAACTTGTAGAAAGAATGCCATTCTGCGTCCCCGAGAAAGGATGACACCTCGCGTGTGGTTTCTAGTGCTCTCTCCCTTCTCCCGTCGATCCGCACGAAAAGGGTAGAGGAGGGTCACGCTATCATTTCCGGAAAGCCATGGGCTCTCCGCTCCTGGGCCGGGCCCTCCATTCTCCGGCAGCCGCTGCCAGAACAAAGAAATGTCAATCAAAGGAAAAAGGTGGGGAAGACCGACAAAGAAGAAGAGGGATTCCAAGAAAACAAGGGGTTTCGCTTACTCAGGCGCTCTTCTCCGGCCTCGTCGTCGCGGATGAGGGATGACTGGCATCGATGCGACCTTCTTCGTCCGCTCCGCGAAATTCTAGGGATGGCGGTGCTCACGTCGTGAAAGTTGTTGGAACTATCGGGTTCTTCAAGTGTATATATATAGCATGCGACATCAGCTCTCAAAATTTGGATTAATCTTAGTTTATATTAGGAAAATAATGCTGAGATCCTCGATTTGGATTTAAATAACTGAAGGCCTCAACATCCCATAAGATCCGATTCGATTAAAGAGGGAATTGGATCGGATCCGAGTAGGTCATACTAATTATGTAACCGGGCCTGATATGTTGACCATATTTTGTTAGGGATTAAATGAGTGTTAGACTATTTGTTCCCATGCAGTGGCTTTCCCCACTCGAGCATGCTGTAGAGATAGTTTCTTTGTCTTGGAGGATGAAGTCACTTCATTATGAAGCTGTTTTTTGAGTGCGATCATATCAGTACTAAAGCATCGGATCCCATCAGAACTCCGAAGTTAAGTATGCTTGGGCGAGAGTAGTACTAGGATGGGTGACCCCTGGAAAGTCCTCGTGTTGCACTCTTTTTTTAACTACAATAGTTGTTTCTTTAGTTATATTACATAATTAAAATATTTATTTTTTTAAAAATATATATATATATATATATATATATTTATCAAATAATTTAATTTTAGAATTATATAGAATTATAATTATAATTATGAAAAGAGTAGTCAACTGTCGTTTGAGGAGATGGAGTGGAGGCGACATATTTACGGAAGACCGACGTAGTTAAGGTGGAGTCGACAAGAGAAGTACGATGTCCACCACGTGGTCACTGCTGAACGAAGCAGGTGAGAACCGGCTGGTAGAACCACCGGTCAAAAGCCATCCCCATTTCACCAGTTAAATGCCTTGCCAATCCATCGCTAACTTTGCCTACGTCGATTCCACCACCAAGAAGTCCTCTCTCCTCCACTGTATCTTTCAACGACTCCGCCTCGTCTCTCTCTCTCTCTCTCTGTCTGTCTTGGTGGCAAGCATCGTCCTCCTGCTGCGGAGGAAGTCATGGTTACCCCACCGAGCACCAGTCTTCAGCAAACGCTGCAGGCGGTGGTGCAGAGCGTTCGGTGGACATATAGCCTCTTCTGGCAGCCCTGTCCTCAACAAGGGTGAGAACACAGCATTGTGAACGGTCCCACCGCCTTCTTCCTCCTCCTAATTCTGGTTTTTCTCATGCCTTGCGAAAGAATTCTGGTGTGGGGAGATGGGTACTACAATGGATCGATAAAGACGAGGAAGACGGTGCAGCCAGTGGAGGTGAGCACGGAGGAGGCCTCCCTCCAGAGGAGTCAGCAGCTCAGGGAGCTCTACGAGTCGCTGTCGTCGGGAGAGGCCAACCTCCCGGCACGGCGACCTTGTGCTGCACTCTCGCCGGAGGATCTCACCGAGGCTGAATGGTTCTACCTCATGTGCATTTCCTTCTCCTTCCCTCCTGGCGTCGGGTACCATGCCATCCATCACCCCCCCTCCCCTCTACCAACAATACTGGATTAGTAGTTGGTATATATAGTAGAATCATAATGAACAAAGATTAATGCTTAATTAATCCTCTCAAATTGTCTCCAACTCCCTTATATCGAAGTATTATTCTTAGCTCAGTATAATTCAACGATGTTTTAGGTTACCAGGGAAGGCATTTGCAAGGCAGCGACATGTTTGGCTCACAAGGGCAAACGAGGTTGATAGCAAGGTCTTCTCGAGGGCCATTCTCGCAAAGGTACTACTTGTCTGTAGTCTCTTCGTCATCTTCCACAGAACCTAACAAACCTTCCCGACATCAACAAGGAACGATAACAACGTCGACTGCAGAATCCTTGTTTGATGTGCATATATAAATATATATGTTGTGTGAGTATCTTATGATTGAGATAATACTAACCTTTTCTTTTCGTTATGATTCATGGACTCCATAAAACCAACAGAGTGCTCATATTCAGGTTTCATTTCTTTCTCTTATTTCACGTGAAATCGATAAATCATGAGAAACGATGTGAGTAGAGATTACAATTGATTTCTTTTCTCGATGTCGCAGACAGTTGCGTGCATCCCTCTCGTGGATGGAGTCCTCGAATTAGGTAACATAGAAAAGGTCAGTATGTATATCTTCATTCTTGTAGCCATTAAGCAAAGACAAACTCGTGAGTTGTCCTCGATTCTTCGCTGTAATGTTTGAGCTACAGTTTGATATAATTCTCGGATAGGTTGAGGAAGATATGGCGTTGATACAACGTGCAAAGAGACACTTCATGGACTCTTTCGATGCACATACCAAGCCTGCCCTCTCAGAGCACTCGACTTCTAATCCTTTTGCGAGGGCAGACCATCATCATCCACTGTATCAGCAACCAGCGATGATGCAACAGATGAACATGGACATACACGCTTCCAACCGAGAAGAGGATGCTGCTCATGATGACGAGGAGGACAACGATGAGGGCGACGAGATAGAAGGCAGCTCCCGATCGGAACTCGGAGCGATGAAGTACAGCGTTGATGTTTCTGTGCCTCCTGGTCTGACGGTGGCGGCGGCGGAGACGATTCCAGCGGCTGAAGCAAGCGAGTTGATGCAGCTTGAGATGTCGGAAGACATCAGAGTAGGCTCCATCAGCGATTGTTCCAATAACCTGGACCCAGAACAGATGCCCGCAGCGCAATCTATCTGTAAAAACTGGAATTGTCTTCTTGAAGATCTTGGCAATGGGTTTCAACAGCCATTAGGTATCCCTGCAGACTCCAAAGCTCGGACAGCTGGCTGTTAACGTGGAACTCACACTTGCAGATTGTCCTGTAGGAACTCAGGAGCAAGATTTATCGCCAGAAGATGCCCACTACTCTGAGACGGTGTCCAGTGTTCTACGACACAACCTGAAGCGATGGGTGGGCTCGAGCCCCTTCAATGACGTGATTCAATCGCAGAAGTCAGCCTTCTCCAGATGGAGTTCCGAAAGAGATCGTCTTCCGGTGTGCTCACGAGGGAGCTGTATTTCGCAGTGGTTGCTGAAGAGTGTCGTGCTCAACATTCGCGATCTACATTGCAAGTTGAGCGACGGCAGCTCACCCAAGTCGACGGATGGAGAGGGCGGAAACAGGTTCCAGAAGGGCGCGGCGCAAGAAGAAATCAGTGCCAACCATGTTCTCGCTGAACGCCGCAGGAGAGAGAAGCTCAACGAGAGGTTTATGATCCTCCGTTCATTAGTTCCATTTGTGACCAAGGCATGCACGCCTCCCACTTCTTCTTCTTCTACGTATGCCGTTGATCTTAGATCATCTAAAGCTCATATGTCCGAGCTGAGGAGTTGCAGATGGACAAGGCTTCAATACTTGGCGACACAATCGAGTACGTGAAGCAACTCAGAAAACGGATTCAAGATCTTGAGGCAAGAAACAGGCAAAGCGATCGGAGGCTGAAAGCAATGGAGGTTGACAAGCCAGATTACGCGGTCAACTACAAACTGGACAACCATGTGGTGGACAAGAGGAAGCTACAAGCGCTCGAGGGAAGCAACGGAGTGGGCGTGCATGCGTCCGTAGTAGAAGAAGATGCTCTCCTGGAGCTACAGTGCACTCACAGAGACGGGCTACTGCTGAAGGTTTTGCAGGGGCTTCATGAGCTGGGATTGGAGGTCTCTTCCGTGCACTTCTCCGCCAGCAATGCCGTCTGCAATGCAGAGTTACGTGCTAAGGTAATACCAAGTTTGGCATATATTTTACATTAGGATCCCTATCTAATTAGCTATTTTCACCATTCTAATTTTTATGTTTTCAAAAATTACATCAGGATTCCTATATTTATGAAAATGAAACATTAAAATCCCTATACAAGATTAAAAAAATAATTTTATTATGTTAAAAATGAAAGAAAGATTTTGTTAGAGCAACAAAGTTAAATGTTTCACTTTTGTAATGTATAAATATGTATCTCAATGTAATTTTTAAAAATATAAGGATCGAGATGCTAAAATTAGTTAATTATAAAGAATAATCTATAATTAACCCACAGAGAGCATTCCATTCAACCATAATGTATGTGTAAACAAGTAGAACAATAAAACTCAAATTAGTCAATAGTCGAAATCATCTTTTCTTGAGAATTTAGTATGATGAGTCAGAATTAGAGTGGTTTTTTTCCATTTTTTATCTCACCATATGACCTATTACCTTACTCATTGACTTTGATTCCACGATGAGAAATTTATTATTCTTTCAATCATTATTATTCTTTTTTTCTTAAATTTTTTTTCAGCTGTTTTCTTTTAGTTTCATGAGAAATGTTGGATATTACATATTGCTTTGGGAACTCTTGACCTATGTAGACCATGAGAGACACTGATAGTGCCAATTCTTCTATGCATCTGATTTAGTTGACTGATATCTCCTTACATCTGTGCCCTTTCAGGTGAAAGAGGTTCATGGGAAGAGAGTCAACATTGCAGATGTGAAGAAGACCATTGACCAAATATTTTCTGATCATTAAAACTAATTCCTGGCTGCATATATATAGATAGCATTAATACTAATATAGTATTCTCATAGTCACCTGTATTTTATGGATTGTGTGATCATCAATAGGTTCTCTATGCTTGTAATAATTCTTGGTTGATGACATAGCAAAGGTTGCAACAAATAACTTGAAAACCATATCATTGTTTTCCACATGTGTCATACTTGCTAGCTTTCTTTTTAGCTCACTTTTGCTTTCTGTGCTCACCCATTTGATGAGCACAAAGCTTTCTTTTTTGTATCAAATTAAGATGTTGATTTGAGCATAATAATTATTTTGTCCTAAAGATAATTATATCCTAGATTTCCTTTAATTTTATTCTTTAAGCATCAAAGTTACACTATCTTGAATCCTAAAATCCCCATTTTAGAATGGGAAAAGCTAGGTAAACTCTCAATTGATCAAGGTATTTAATTACTACTAATTGTGGTCTTGACTACAATGTACGATAGGACCTAAAGACGTCATCAAGCAAATTACGATCATGAGGTTCTCTCTGATGCTTAAGCTAGTTTTCGACGAATGAGTGTGAAGATGAGAGGCAAGAGACTAATGAGAGAGAGAGAATTGAGAAGAAGAGGATAATAGTTTAGTGTATCGAGAATCACTAACCTCTTATTAGGACTTAATAGATAATTTTAAGGCTTGCATATGTTTTACGAGATAGTCGAGAGTTTATGCCCGACCCAAGCAATAAATTTGATGACCTAACAGTGATGCAAAGCTCACCTTCTTAGATGAGATCATCTAAGGTGACACTCAAGCATACTCGTTAGTTAGCATAGACGTTAACCTCGTGTGATCCATTAAGAATTAACACAAAGAAGAAAAAAAATAGAAACATGAACACACACGTAACATACCACCAACCGACACAAAAAAAATAATTAAAAAAATCACAAGCAACACAAAAAAAAAAAGAAAGACTAAACAATTATGTGGTTCTATATATACGTAAGTCGTAGCATTTTCGTCAAATAAAAAATGAACATATTTATCCTACCTTCATCACTTATCTTTTGTGATTCTTCAAACATAGTGATCCTTGTGGTCCTAGCGAAATCACATGGACGATCGTACCCATTTCGTTGGCCATCGTCTACCTTACGCATGAGGTTACGCTAATTTGTATTCTTATTATTGCTATTCAAAGCCGAATAGAGGATTACATAAATCTCTTCCACAACATTTGAATGATACCATTAACTTCTTCAAGTAATAATTGCACAAAAAATTCCTGAAATAAAAATCACTTCATTTATATCAACGAGATTCAAAAAACATACAACGTTTGATGACTCAAATAACAAAACCATGAGCTTTTTCAATGCATCCCAGCTAATGGTCAAAACAAACGAAAGATACTGATTTCAAGCTAATTTGTATTCCCAATGCAAAGACAAACAAGAGCACAGAGAAAGGAAGCCTAGAGTTTCTGCTTCGTTCCAACTGCAGTGCAGTGGCTAAATGGGATTTAGATGTCGAAAATTTCCTGTTCATTGAATCGATAGAGAAAGCCACATACGTGTTGTCGATGACCACCGAGTTGCCCTCGTACTCATGTCCTTATTTCTACTTTTGAGCGAGTCTCTCGTCCCCGATGCACATGCAGACGGATGTTGCGCGCACGTCGATGAGGCTTGACTTGGTATCTCTGCACGTAGGCTGCCGTGTGGTAGCATTTGATTCATGGAAAAGGCTATAGAAAGCCTTTCCGCTACGATACTTGGAAGGAAGAAAGATTCGTACTTTCATCTTGTTGCAGTCATTCTTTTGATGCTTTCTTTTCTGTTCGTCTTCGCTGACTCTTCACGATTATATCTCGGAATGGCTTTCCCAGTCAAACCCGTACGAAGGTCGGGAATACATCTTTATTAGGACAGCTTTTGATGCTTCGAGTCCTTAATCAGAATGCTTTTTCATTTACTTTTAACCTAACGCGAATCGGAGCTCTCACTCGGCTTACTGAGTTCTAAAGTCTTCAAACTCTTCTTTACAGAATCAGGCTTTTGTTCGAATCAGTTTGCAGACGATTAGATTTCGGCCAAGGATCATTTTCAGATACACTCGCAGCTCAAATAAGACTTCTTCGGAAAGAAAGAAATCATTGTCTTAGAAACGTGTCATCACCTCTCCTTAGACGACGATCTGAGCTAAGAACTGAGGAAGTGCGCGACCAGTGGCCGTGAAATGAGTTCACTGGGCACATGAGAACTTGTTTGTGCCGCTCAAAGCGAGGCTCGGTGATGGGTTTAGAACCCAAGACAAGCAGTCAATAGCATGCAGATATAGGTAGCATTTAATTGCTTGCATGGTAATATAGGTAGAATTAAAACAGTGACACTTTGTCGAAGGACTCTTCTTTCAGGTCCGTTTAATGCTGTGTGAGGTCGGAGTTGGAGATGCCTCATCAATGTGTGAGGTCACTAATGCAGAGAAGTTAGGCAGAGAGACACATGCGTAAGCCATGCTTGCATCGACGGTGAAGTAGATCGGATAAGTGTTGGCCACTTTGGAGCATCACGAGGTGGACATCACCTGCCGTCCCCTTCTCGTCCGTTTGTTTTTGAGATCATCGATTAGGGTATCCGGAGCTTCCTCGCCTAACGAAGGTGACGAGGGGCTACTGCGTCAAAGATGGTTTACTGCAGACGATGAATTAGAGTAAAGATTTGAGCATCCATGAAGGATATCAGTGGACATAAAACAGTCCACTTTTCTAGGTAGGACATTAAAAGGATGGATCAGACGTGTGTCAACGTGAAAAAGCTCTACCATTGCTATGACTGGTTTGATCACCGGCATGGGGAAGGCTGCATGTGATAATAATAACACGCCGTCAACTAATTGCTTCACTCCATTAATGGCGATCGCAAAAATGCGCTACCACCAGCTAACGAATCCTTCTTGCAGGAGACTGCATGCCGCTGCTGCTGCTGCTGCTGCTTTTACTTCCTTATTCTCGTGGGTTCGGTGGCTCCAAGTTAATGCTGCGGAGGAGGATCGGCTTATACTACTAATAGTCGAATGCTAACGTGAGGTAGAAAACCAGAGCGGTGGTGACAGCCAAGAAGACTGACGTTGACATCTACCCGATCCAGGCTTCAAACTTGGTCAAGCAAAGGTCGATCGATCACAAGCAATTGGCTGTTGCGAACGTCCCTTCTCCATGCATAAATTAGTAGAATAAGTAGCTTCTCAAGTTAGCTCGCGGTGCCACCTACTGCACTCCCATTTATATTCCTTCGAATCCTTGGTGATTTAACCAAGCGAATCCTGCCCTTCCGTGGCCACCGCCACCACCACCATCAACAGCTCCACAGATGGGGTCGCTTAGGTTCAAGTCCATCGACAAGTGTAGCTCGGAAGAACGGTCGCATCAGGCGGTGGCGGCTGATCTCGATGGCACTCTCCTCATCTCCCGCAGCGCCTTCCCTTACTTCATGCTCGTCGCGATCGAGGCAGGGAGCCTCCTGCGCGGCCTCGTCCTCCTCATGTCGGTCCCCTTCGTCTACACCATCTACGTCTTCTTCTCGGAGTCAGTGGCCATACAAGCGCTGGTGTTCATCGCCTTCGCGAGGTTGAGGGTGAAGGATATCGAGATGGTGGCGCGCTCGGTGTTGCCCAGGTTCTACGCCGAGGACGTGCACCCCGAGACGTGGCGGGTGTTCGGTTCGTTCGGCCGGAGATACATTGTGACGGCGAACCCCAGGATCATGGTGGAACCGTTCACCAAGAGCTTCCTCGGGGCCGACAAGGTCCTGGGGACTGAGTTGGAGGTGACCGCGTCAGGGAGGGCAACGGGGTTCCTCAAGAAGCCCGGAGTGCTCATCGGACAGCTGAAGAAGAAGGCGGTGGAGGAGGAGTTTGGAGGGAGTTCGCCGGACGTGGGCATCGGCGACAGAGAGACTGACTACGATTTCATGTCCATTTGCAAGGTTTGAACCCAAAACTGAACTACTTCAATGGATCTAGTGACTGAACTGATCTACTCCAAAATTGAGCATCACATATATCTACAATTATCGTGGTCTGCGGTGTATGCCGCCTTCTTCTTTCTTTCTTCCTCTTTCCTGTGGAAACGGATGGGGATGGGAGCCATTGATAACAGCATCTGCTTTCCGATTGGCTTCAGGAAGCTTACGTTGTGCCGCACGCAAAATGGAGTCCGGTGCCCAAGAGCCAGCTCCCGAACCGGGTCATTCTCCACGACGGCCGCTTGGTCCAGCTGCCGACCCCCATGGTGGCGCTCGTCACCTTCCTCTGGATACCCTTGGGCTTCGCCCTCTCGCTCCTCAGGGTGTACATCAACCTCCCGCTGCCGGAGCGCATCGTGTTCCACAACTACAGGATCATGGGCATCAAGCTGGTGGTGAAGGGCGCGCCCCCGCCGCCACCCAAGAAGGGCCACCCCGGAGTGCTCTTCGTGTGCAACCACCGCACCGTGCTCGACCCGGTCGTCACCGCCGTCGCCCTCCGCCGCAAGATCAGCTGCGTCACCTACAGCATCAGCAAGTTCTCCGAGCTCATCTCCCCCATCAACGCCGTGGCGCTGTCGCGGGAGAGGGACAAGGACGCGGCGCACATCAAACGCCTACTGGAGGAAGGCGACCTGGTGATCTGCCCCGAGGGCACCACCTGCCGGGAGCCCTTCCTCCTCAGGTTCAGCGCCATGTTCGCGGAGCTCACGGACCGGATCGTCCCCGTGGCCATCAACACCGAGCAGAGCATGTTCCACGGGACGACCGCCAGGGGGTGGAAGCTCTTCGACCCCTACTTCTTCTTCATGAACCCGCGGCCCACCTACGAGATCACCTTCCTCAACCAGCTGCCCAAGGAGCTCACCTGCGCCGGTGGGAAGTCGCCCATCGAGGTCGCCAATTACATACAGCGTGTGCTGGCGATCACGCTGGGCTTCCAGGGCACCAACTTCACCAGGAAGGACAAGTACGTGCTGCTCGCCGGGACCGATGGCCGAGTGCCCTCCAAGAAGGAGGAGACCAAGGAGAAGGCCCAGAACGCGTGACCTCCATTGCCAGTCTCGCCGCAAAGATAAAAGGCTGCAGCTACTGATGCATTACTATCTCCGATTTCTACCTATGATGATTCTTCTGTCTTTAAGTTGGTCCTCTTCCTTGCTGGGGGAGTTTGGCTCTTGTAAGGAAGTCTATGCTCTTATATTATGTTGATGGAATCAGTATCGAGACTTACAAACATACAAAATATTTGTAAGGATGATCTAAGGACAAATTTGGACGAGAAAAAGAAGTAACTCAATGAACGAGGAATTCGATTACCGGAGTTGAAACCATAGTATTAACTCCGCTATTTACACTCATGGACCAGTCTTTACCATCCAATATTCATAAACCAGACAAATTCTTCTAGGAACAAGTTGCATTTATGTTCTTCACATGATTGAGAACATGCATTCATGAAACATATAACAAAGTAGCCATATTGAGAGTAAATGCAGAATAAAGACAACACCTAAAACACAAGACTGGTGAGAAGAAAACCAACAAAGTAAAATAAGAACTAAAATTAAGTCACTTATCAATGTCCTGCATGCAAAATTCTACAGCCAAAGCACTGCGAGCAAGAATCAAGAGAAGATGTAAGACAAAGCAGCATATATGTTGTTGAGGAGCTGACAGTGGAGAGAGATATAGAGACATGAAGAGGTAGGAAAATGCAGCTAAACTGCTGGCTTGTTGATAGGTAAGAGGGAGTAGCAGGACTGTAGATGTTGAGCCAACATTTTTCTTCCATTATGATGCATAAAGCGCATTGCTTGTATTTGTTCTTGCGAACGATCGCAAAAGAAGCACAAGTAGAGCACGGGCGGTGTCTCATTGGTCAAGCACTATGAGCAGCTAACACAAAAGTTGGCTCACCAACCATCAAAAGAACCAGGGCATAAAGTTGTGTCCTCGAACACCAAATTAACAAGAGCAGCATCTACAGTCGGTGCAATAGGAGTTCATAGTGCCAGGGAAATAGGCATCCAATAAATCCTAAGAATTGTGTGAGAAGGTGCAATAGGAGTTTATGGTGGCCATGATGGTGTAGTTTGAAGCATCAAGACAAGAGGTAATTATGGCAGGAGGCACAACAACAAGCACCCACTGTGCAGAAAAAATATCTAGCTTGGTAAATCGGAAGTCCTTTCTAGCAGAATGACCGATTGCTAAGTTGAGCCAACACAAGCAGCTACACCCTAAGGTTAACATCAAGGTTGTTCAGACAAAAGAGCAAGCAGTTGGTGTGCAACACAGGAGAAGCAACGGAAGTAACGGAAAACATGAGACACTCACCCACGCCGGAAGACGTTCCCGAGGTGCTCGTCGATGACGGAGGAGGGGACGCCGCGGGGAGTCCATTCGATGGGGGATGGATTGGCCGGGACGGATGGAGGCCGGAGCAAAGATTGTGGACGCGCTTCATACATCAGAAACCAAATCATACGGTTATATTCACAATAATTTCGGGCGCAAAATTAGACAGGTTTAATTTGATCAATATATCCAATGGAAGGGCAAATGTCCCGTCTTACCCCTATATATTCCCTAGAAATATTCCTATGCCATCGAGAATCTTAGTTGCAAAAATAACGAAGTTACCATCAAACGGGATGGACGGTTGATGATGGGTTTTCTCCATAGGCATATCATCAATGGACGGCTTGGATGTGATAATGCTCTTGATGAAGGATAAACCATGTTAGGAGAAGGGGGTAAAACGGTCATCTTAATTCGTGGACTTTCCCAAATAATACAGTAGATATTGTTTCCTGAGCCGAAACGGGAGGCGGACAATCCCAGAAACCCGATCGAGATTGTATTGAGAGATCATGAGCATCCTCAAGGCGATCCAACCATCCCTCCATCGCCCAAACCCATCTCCTGCCCAGAGGAAGACGTCACGCAACAGGCGGAGATCGGTCTCCAGTTTCTGCAGCTCCAACGACGCCGGCCGTGCCGATTCCTCTTCCCCGTCCGAAGGCGACAAGCGAAAGCAGGAACTGCTCGCCCGGATCGCCATGCTGCAGGCCCAAAAAGTCCGCCTCACCGACTTCCTCGACGAGCGGTCCGCGTTCCTCACCCAGTTCGCGGAGGACGCCAACGCCGAGTTCGACCAGATAGGGGAGAACGCACTCAAAGAGCTCGACGAAGCCAGCGCCAGGGTCTCTCTCTCTCTCTCTCTCTCAAGCCTCGGCGACCACTTCGGGAAATAACACCTGCTCTTCGCATGTACAGATCATGGAGAAGCTGGAGAACCGGGCGCAGGCGTTCGAGGAAGCCGCGGAGGTGAACAGGCAGGAGATCGAGAAGAATGACCGGGTGTTGGAGGAGTTCGAAGACCAAATCGAGAGGGACCGGAACGAGGGCTTGTTCTTCAAGAACCTGAAGGAGAAACGACCTGCACCCAAAGACAAGGAAGCGGGAGCGAAGATGAAAGCCAAGATGGAAGCGCAGAAGCTGGAGGAAGCCACGAGGAGAAACGCAGGTTTGAAGGTGCGAAGCAACATATACCTTGCGCTGATGACCGTGCTGGGCTTCACCATTGCCAACGCTGTCGTCGTCACTCCGGAGGTGGAATGGCGAAAAGTCGCTGCGCTGGGCTTGATATTTGCGGGCTTAGTCGCTCAGTTCATCTACGAGAAGAGTTTATCTTCTGAGACAGAGGAGACGAAGAAGGAAGAGTGAGGACCAACTGCTGCTTCAACTGTAAAGAGAAATAATGTGTTGCATGTAACGTAATCCATTCTGGATATAACCGACGCGTTTCAACCATCCAAAAGTCAACCATCGATCGATTAGATTACGGTTGGTTGGTTGGATCACATTAGTTCATCCGGCCCACCTATATTACATGGGCCGGCCGGTCGGTCGGTTTATCTGGAGACATGGGTTCGCCGATTCCTTCCATTTCTTCCTCGTCTCGTCGCCCGGTGATACTTAGTGTATTTCAGAATATATATATAGTTTATTATGATAAATAATAAATAAAAATTACATCAATGTCATGAGACAGGATGGAAGGGTCGTCGTCCATGAGAGTGTGTGTGGACAAGCAGTGGGGGGTAATGTGGATGGAGTGCACGGCTCGACCTTGTTGAAGCGGAAATGGTAATCTAGAAAGCATCCTGCAAGCCTTGTCTTTCAGTGCGCTCTCGTTTTCTTGCCTCTTTCGTGCAGGGATGAGAGCATCCATGGCGAAAGAGACGCCCTCGAGTCAAATTGCGAGAGCATCCATGGGCGTGTGGGCCATGCTGTATTGAGTGGGAACGAAGTCATTGGAGCAGAAGCATCAACGACGCACGGGAGGAGTTCCTTTCTCCGTGGTTGACGGCTGTCCCCGTAACTCCATTTACTGGCATCGCAAGTTTGGTGTTGGAAGAGAGGAGGAGGTCATGGTGACTGATGATGGTCCTGCAAAATAATGGCAAAAAGCCCACTACTAGTTTGGGCATCTGGGAGCGACACCTCACGGTCTTCTGGCAAGCACATATGGATGCTCGACATGTGAGGCAAGGATAAGGAAGCGGTGGATCCTCGACCTCGTGGAGAAGCGAAAACATGGCATAGCAGCGGTACTCTGTGGTCTGAGGAAGAAGATACTGCTGGCGCTGACAAAGTTGGGTGACATATCTTATGTTCACTAAAGGTAGAACCACAGCCTGACGGATGTGCCCTCTTGATGGGATGACTGAGTGTACCATGAATCCTCCACTTCACATCACCTCCCTCCCACACCCAACGCCACCACCCTATATTCTGCTCCTACTCCCACTAAGTTTAGTAAACCTGCTGCCAGATTGGATGTTCCTTCTCATGCGTCCTGATGATTTATGATAGTTATATCTAGCTAGTTATCCTATTTTCTATACGTAGCTTAATCATGGATGACATGATAGAGTGAGATAGTTACCACTAGGTCCTATAAATATGATTATAGTTCATCAAACAAGATAGTGTATGTGCATTTTGGAAATATCTTGTAAGTGTTCTATGTCTTATCTCTTGTTTAAATACTATATTATTTTCTGGATTAAAAGTATTTTTTTAATTACATCATAGTATTCTATTTTTTATCATTTCCTTATTATTCCATCATTAACATCTATGGTATTAGAGTTAGGTTTCAACTTGAATTGGGCATTATGACTTTCAATGAAAATTCTATGTCGTAACCATGTATTTTCATCTTCTCGGACAAATGCTATAAATTTTAGAGTATCAAGATGAAGACTCTATTCAAGTCTCAATATTTTTAGGACTTAATAGAGAATAGATATGCAGATCCAAACGAAGAAACCAAGTTGAAAAAGAATAAAAAGGACTCAAAGACATTGTTCTTCATTCAACAAGTTGTATATGAGACAATTTTATCAAGAATTACAACAGCGACAAACTTAAAATAAGCTTGGTTAATACTTCAAAATAAATTTCAAGGCTCATCAAGGGTGATTATGGTAAAACTTCAAACCCTTCATCGTGAATTTAAAAATTTTATTCATGAAAAATAATGAATCAGTGTAAAATTTTCTTTCTTGAGTGATTGAAATTGTTAGTCAAATGAAATATTATGGTGAACGTCTTCCTGATCATATAATTGTTGTACAAATTTTGAGAAGTTTAACTCTGAAATTTGATCATGTTGTTGCCGCAATCGATGAGTCAAAAAATTTATCTATATTTTTATTTGATGAACTAATAGATTCTTTGCAAGCACATGAAGCAAGGCTGAACAGGTCACTTGAGAAAAGTGAAGAAAAAGAAGACAAAAAATCAATAAATAGATGACATGGTAGAGGAGGATTTCATAGTACAGGAAATGAAAGAGGAAGAGGAAGATGACACTTTGATGGGCATGATGAACAAAAGCAATCAAATTATGATAAAAAAAAAACTACAAAAGTGGAATTCAATGTCACTATTATAAAAAATTTGGTCACACGAGGATAGATTGCTCGAAAAGAAAAAACAAATAAGTTATGTAGAGAAAAATGAAGAAAATAGTAAGTTGTTTATAACTAATTTACAAGTTAATGATATCTCAAATGATATTTGGTTTTTGGATAGTGGATGTTCTAATTATATGTCAAACATAAGATCAATATTTAGAGATATTGATAAAACTTATAAATTGAAAGTTAGACTTGGAGATAATAAGCAAATCCAAGTGGAAGGAAAAAAGAACAATTGAGATCAAGACAAGTCAAGGGAAGGTAAAACACCTTAATAATATTTTCTTTGTTCCTAATTTATTACATAACTTATTGAGTATTGGACAATTGATAGATGATAGATATTCAGTTATATTTGATGATGGTTTATGCACTATTAAAGATAAAAAATCTGATTTGACTAGGGTAAATATTTGCATGACACAAAACAAGATGTTTCAAATATTGAAAATTATGCTTTTGTAACAACTCAAAAGAGTCTAATTTGTGACATTTAAAATATGGATACCTTAATATTAAGAGTTTAAGATTATTAAATTAAAAAAAAATAATTTTTAGATTACGTAAAATTAATACACTTGATATATACGAAGAATATATTTACGACAAATAACATAAAAAATCATTTGGTTGAAGTTAATATTTTTTATTGTTTAATGATAATTATAGTCACATGAGTTCAATATATTTTGAAATCTAAAATATTTGATAATTTTTAAAAATTCAAGATATTTGTAGAAAGACAAAATAGTAGATATAAAGCCACTTCAAACATATAGAGATAGTGAATTTTTATCTAATAAGTTTAATTTTTTTTATGAAAAAAATAGTATTTATAGAGAATTGATAGCACCTTATACACCGGAGCAAAATAATATAGCTAAACATAAGAATCAAATTATCGTTGAAATAACAAGAAATTTGCTTAAAGGAAAATACATTCTAAATCAGTTTTGCGTAGAAGCAATTGTAATAGTAGTTTATTTGTTAAATATTTTACCAACAAAGACTATTATGAATCAAACTCATTTTGAGGCTTGGTATGGTACGAAACAAAGTGTAAAGTATATAAGAATTTTTGGTTGTATTGCTTATGCTTTGGTAAATTCACAAACCAATACAAGCTTAATGAAAAATCTAAAAAATACATCTTAATTAGTTATTCCTTACAATCCAAAGTATATTGGTTATTCTAGCAGAACTAAACACTCTACAAAATCAAGTGACAGATCCTGCTCCAATGAGTTCATCATCAACCTCACGTAATAGTAGTTCAAATTCTAATTCCTCATATGAAACCCCTTCAGAAAAATTCAGATCACTAACAGAAATTTATGACTCAACATTTGCTTTGTTTATTTTAGATCCTATAACTTTTGAAAAAATAGTTGAAAAAGAGGAATATCGAAAAGCAATGAAAGAGAAAATCAAGTCAATCGAGAAGAATGATACTTAGGAGCTAATAGATCTACTGAAAGAAAAGAAAGCTATTGGATTAAAATGAGTGTTAAAAATAAAGTTTAATGTAGATGGAAGTATCCAAAAGTATAAGGTTTGAATTGTAGCAAAAGGATATTCATAGCAGCAAGGTATTGATTTTGAAGATACTTTTTTTCCATTTGCTAGATTCAAAACCGAGAGAGCTTTCTTGGCTTTAGCTACTCACTTGAGTTGTCATGTTTATCAATTTGATATGAAATCTATATTTTTAAATAAAAATTTATATGAATAGATTTTTGTTACTCAATCGGAAGGTTTTTTTGGTTAAAGGATCAAAAGAAAAGGTGTATAAGCTAATGAAAGTTTTTTATAGGCTCAAACAAGCTCCGAGGGTATGGTATAGTAAAATTAATTATTATTTTCATCAAAATAGATTTAAAAGGAACAATAATGAACCTACTTTTTATCTAAAGAAGAAATGTAAATATAATCACCTTTGTATTGATTATATTATATATATGGGTTTATCTAACTCAGTAGAATTTAAAAAATACATGATGAATAAGTTTGAAATGTTAGATTTAGGTTTACTATATTATTTTATTGGGTTGGAAGTGAAGCAAGGATCAGATAAATTTTTTATTTCATAAAGAAAGTATGCAATGGATCTACTCAAAAAAATCTAACATGATTAATTACAAAGTTGCGGCAACACTAAATGAGAAATTGAAACTTGAAAATGATATATGTTTGACAAATGCAAGATACTATAGAAGTTTGGTTAAAGATTTGATTTATCTAACTCATACTCGATATTACCATATTTGTTGGTGTAGTATCCAGGTTTATGTATAGCCTAAGCAAACATCACATCGGAGTTGTTAAAAGAATTCTACGTTATATTGCTCGAACTATATATTATGGTATTTGGTATTCTTATAATTTTAAATATAGATTATTTGGTTTCACTAATAGTGATTGGACAAGAGCTTTAGATGATAGAAAGAGTACTTTAAGCAATATTTTTAGTCTCGGATCAGGAGCTATATCTTGAAGTTCAAAAAAGCAAACAACAAATGCGTTATCGATATTGGAAGCAGAATATATAGCCGTAATATCAGCAACTTGTTAAGCAATATAGCTTAGAAGACTTCTTGAAGATCTTCATAAAAAACAAAAAGAAGCAATGAAAATATTTTGTGACAACAAAACCACAGTTGCAATGATGAAGAATCCAACATTTTATGGAAGAATGAAACATATAGAGATACTCTATTATTTAATCTAGGATCTTGTAGCAAGTGGAGTCATAGCAATAAAGTATTATGGAACACATAAACAAGTAACGAATATCCTCAACAAGTCATTTTCAGTTCAGAAACATATTTATTTCATGTCTCAAATTGGTGTATGTAACTATGAATCAAGGGGGAGTGTTGAGAATTGATTCACGATAATTATCTAGGCAATTGTAGTTACCATGTTCTAAATAGTGGCTGATGATCTAAAAGTTATATAGTAGTTTCTACACCTAACTTAATCATGGGTAACATGATAGAGTAAGATAGTTACCTCTAGGTCCTATAAATAAGACAATAGTTCATGAAGTAAGATAGTGTATACTTGAAAATATCTTATAAGGATTCTATGTCTTATCTTTATTTAAATATTCTATCGATTTTTTTGATTGAAATTTTTTTACATTATATCATAATATTCTATTTTTTTATATATTTTTGCTAATCCATCCCAACAGATTCTCCTTCCGGTCTTTGGACAACGAACAAGCATAGCTTGGTCACAGCAGCAAGAAACTTGTTCATGAGATCTTTCATCGAGAAATGCACCATGAAAGGAACCAGTGCACTGAACACATGGGATAGATAGGACTGTTCTTATACGATTCTTATGCTGCACAAAGCTAGTAAATCAAGGCCACGGGTAGCACCAGTTTATGCCTAGAACAGCTACTGGGACACAGGTTAAGGACCACACTACTCAAAGAATCCATATTTTAACTCTACTGGGAACTCTAGAGAATAGAATGGTTAGACAAGTAGTAAGCTTGGTGGGGAATCTAATCAATGGTGACGTGATTGAAGTGAACAAGAAAGAGCTTGCTTGATTGTAATCTAACTTGCTTTCTATGCTTGATTTGTCATGTTAAGATAACACTCGAGTCATAATTCTAATTATCAGAAAAGATAGCCCCAAACAAAAAACAAACCTACATTGGTCATTACAAACTCCACCTGACCATGATGACATTCTAATGTTGTTGTCATGTTAGGTCAATTCAGAAACAAGAGAGCCTAGAGAGTGAGGTGTGCATCCTCTCTATATGTATCCCACACTGCAAGGAGAGCCTCCCATGGTCTTCTTTCTCTAACTGGGACTTGGGGTACTTAGAGAGAGAGAGAGAGAGAGGAGTTGAATTGTTTCACTTGCAGAAACTGTGGCTGCAGGGAGCATCCAAAGGGATCGCATTGATCCCTTGAGACACGTTTTCTTCATTGACAGTAATCGGATCATGCGATCTTTTTGGATACCTCCTCCGGCCACTTTTACTATCCGCCCATCCTTCACTGGACTTCCCTCTTTCCATGGAGAAATCCCTGCGTAGGTAGGTTCGAGCAGGCTGCTGACTGCCTGAGAGTAAGATTGCTTCTGAGGAATCTCTGCATGCCTTCCTATTCTTTCTGCTACTGATTAAACGGTCTTTTTCCTCTGGTACTTGCCATCATGTGTATTTTTCTTTCTTGTGCATCAGATACCCTAAGAGAAGTCATCTCCAGAGGAAGTCGATAGGGAGAACATGCATCATCAATTATAAGTGTTTGTTTCACTCATGCTTCAACAGGTTCTCTCAGCATTTACTGGAAGAAGAAGAAGAACTTGATGCACTGCATGATGGCCCTGCAAAAAGTTTTTGGATTACTGTCGAAGGTCACAAGTACTTGTTCTAAGTTTCTTGCTACTTACATGATTCTACACAACAAGTATATTGATGTGTTGAGAGCTGATACATAATTAGTTGAGGACTTTGATGAAGAAAAGTTCCACAATTTTTTTTGTTGATTTGTTCATAATTATTTTCCTCTGTTAATACACAAGGATTCATTTCAAAAGAATCAATAAGAAGAAGAAGAAGAAGAAGAAGACACTTAATTCTTTTTTATGAGCTCTATATTATGGCAGATTATATATGTATATGATGATAAGCATTAAAACCTTCAAACATAGAATAATCTACTTATTTTGAGAATGGTATATTTCTTAGTTACAGAACTGGAGCAGACTCTTAAAAAGATCCCAAGATTTCTTCAACAATTACATACCACATGAAATGTTGATCCTGATCACCATCACTTTTGCAACATGAACTTTCATGAAGAACATCTGGCTGCCTTCTTTTTCAACGAGGAAAACAGATCATTATCATGCCTGGTGTGATTTTATCCAAAAGGGAGAAAGGAGAAGAAAAAGGGAAAGAATGTCACCATTCATTGAGAAATTGGGGTGACAAGTTTGGGTTCCACTGATCATTCATTGTGAACTCAATATTTTTCTGTCATGCACAAAAATTATGACTTGAATTCATGGCAATTTCATTTCCTGTTATGAAAGAAAAAGGGATGATCTGAGTGCTAAGAGTTGCTTCAACATCAAGGATATGAGTTAGAAACCAAGAATCAAACATGCTTCTCTTTGGGGTGATCTCAAAAGAGCCACTCAGTTCTGGATGCCATCAAACAAAGAAGCTTAAACCTGGTCTTGTTACAGAGAAAGCCTATTTGTAATGGAAAGAGGAGAGGGATGCATATCATTATATAGTTATTGCATTTGGTCTAATCAATGTCTGATTCATATACCACATATTAGTCAATAAGAACTTTCAGCATGATTATACAACATATGTTGATGACATCCTTGTCAAGAGTATCAATACAACCAAACCCACAAGAAACCTTCTGCACATGAATCCCAACAAATGTGCACTGGCATGACCAGAAAACACTTTTAGATTTTCTGCTGGGAGTGGCAATGAATTGAATTTTGAGAAAATCTAAGTCATTTCAGAAACTACCTCGATAAAAAAAGTCGAGTATATATGGACGATAACAAGACTCGGAGAACATCTATAGTTATATAGTCGATATATTATTAGGATGCTAAATGACAATAATACTGTAATTCTGAGCTAAAATAGCTTCCTCATCTGTATTACTGAGAAAATCTGAGCTTCTTTACATTGAGAAGCCACATACATAAGATAGAGACGATTTCCCAGTGTACTGCTATTGTTTTCTGTATAGACTATGGACGCAACTTTGTAGTGCTCCTTTCACCTCTACCACAATGAACAGCTAATTGGGGAAGAAACATGTTCAGAAGTACCACGACCCAGGCTATAATGTACCATGGAGACGATTAAGCTCTTCCGACGGGAGAAAGAGGGGGATGATTTGGTACATAGCTAGCATGATCACCTTGGGCTCTAAGAGGTCTCCCTGACTGACCACAGACATCATGTTCCCGGAAGCTTTTTGGTTCTGCTGAATAATTGTCAGGTTTCCTGCCATGATGGATTGCTATGCAGATTGCAAAAGCCTGAAGCAGAGAAATGGAAGATAGATAATCAACAGCATACCGCCCGTCTCCGAAAGAAACCATGCTGAAGGCATGTCTTTTTTCTTGAGATCCACCCTAGAAGAAGAGGTTAATTATTAGCATTATCTACATCAACACCAATGCTACAAGAAAAACAACAGAGAGTATGTTTGGAAAGAGGAACAAATGACTGGCCAAGTGGATATACCTGAATGAATAGCTCAAATCTGTAAGTACGGTCTGTAGTTTGACGATCTTGGAATGAACCAGAGGTGCACTCTTGGAGCTTGTCGCTAAGAATGGTTAGCTTGCAACCCTCATCCCAACCACCACAATCACAAGCTCCTCCTGATCTCCATCTTTCTATCAGAGGTGAGGGCTCACCATCGGTTGACAATCCATGAACACCACTCGGAAGTATGACAGATACACCAGATCGATCTACAGCAACATCATGCCGATCGGTCTGCAAACGTTTCTCTTCGTTCGGAGCACTTCTGAATTCACTGCAGCGCAAATCACCAACATTTGTACTTTTTGGCATTTCCAGTGGTAGATTAACGACGACGGCAGCCAGCTCGCTCTTAATTGGATTGTCAACAGGTTTGTGAGATGTTGGTGTGGATTCAGCACCGAACAGATTAAACTCTCTCACGACATGAGAATTGTCATACTGGTAGCTCCTCAACTTGCAAAGTGAAACCCTCAGCTGGCCAACAACATTGGAGGTCAGCTGATGCTTCTTGCCCTTACTTACAGGGTTGCTCCAGAACATGCTTTTCTTCTTAGAGTCTTTAATGGAGAATAACTTATATATGCACTCAAGGCCATCATCATTGCTGACACTTGTCATTGTCGTCGTCGCTGCCAGTACCTCACTGTCGCAAGACGAGATTATAAACGAAGGATATCCATTTTCCCAAGCAAGTTGAAGAAATGCTTGCTTCACTGATGCCATATGCTTTTCATCCTGATGTATTCCTTTGCATGTAGAATCAACACTTGTTTTTGATGGCTTGTGCAATCCATGGAATGCTTTGACGGTTCTACTTAGTTCACAGGAATGGCGACCCGGTAAGGCTGCAGCTATCCCAGTCAAACGAAGATTGTTCTTTGGCTTAAATAGAGGATCAAGTATCCTCCTCAGTGGGCTTTGCCGGCTTTTGTTATTTCTGGTTGCTTGATCTCCCTGTGAATTATATAGATAAGAAATTGTCTCGAATTGTTCTTCAGATGAACCCTCCTTCAAACTACAACTTCTGCTCATTCGGCTTAAACCAACACTAGTTGGATGGTCAGATGATTTCTTTTTCTTTCCTGTCACAGCCATAGCTTTTGCCCCAGATTTTCTGGATTCTTGGATTGTGTTAACTTCAAGTTTCTTGCAAGGATCTCTAGGAAATAATTTATCGGTTGGTCCTGAACTTTCCGACGGAAGAGTGCAGGATATATCAGGTTCATCTTTCAGAATTGTCCGTGGGAGAGGACATGAATGCGGAACATGAGGATACTGTCGGATGATCTCAACATCTTCAGCTAAACTGCCTGAATAATTGTTGCCATTCCTCTCATCCAGCCAGCCATCACTAGTTAACGGGGAATCAGAATTAAGACATCCACCGTCCACACTCTGTCGAAGATAATCCCATCTTACTCTCCGATCCAGGGATAACCATGGCATATCATCGGCTATGGGTAGGCTATGAGGGTAGTCCTGTGGCATTTCTGCTTTCATCAAGCTACTGTTTTGGTCCTCCACCACTTTTGTTGCAGGAGAGTCATCAATCTTATATCCTGAAGGCGAAGTTGCAGAATGCAGAGCTACGCATACTTCACTTGAAATGGCTTGTGAATCCAAATTTTTATTGCCATCTGTACCAAGTTTGTGGTCAACGATTAAACAAAAATCTGCATCGGAATGTCTCTCATGCTGGACAGGAAACTTAGAAGAAGAAGAAGAAGAAGAAGAGGTTCTTGAACCACAAAAGCCATTTGTATGTGCAGAGCTTTCTTTCTCAGACATCTTAATTGAACTGTCCAGAACAGGTGGTTTCTTACGATGAAACGCTGAAGGAGATTTCTTCCCTCGAGAACTAGACATGGTTCTACAAGATTGGTTTGAAGAACCAAATGTAGAAAATGTCGATGACATGGTGCTACTTGATGCAGAGTCTCCACCACCCACATCGGTGACACTTCTTTGGTGGTATGCCCATCTCTCGAGAAGCCCCCAATCCAGTACTCCAAAGTTCAGTGCCTTTTCATGAATATTATCTCCATTTTCTTTGCGCTGAAGATAATAAGGTACATTCGACATGTTCTTAATTGGTCCTTCGATCCCGGTCGCATTCCTACTACGCCATGGCTTTCGACAATTCCCCAAAGGTGATACACCCGAGTTCTTGTTCACCTCATGCCGAAGCCTTTCGGTTTTAAGGGTTCCAACCTTCTCTAACACATGAGCATTCTTGGTTTCACTCGAGGGGAGACCTTTCTCCTTGGATGATTTTGAGGAACGGTGCTGAAGTGATCTCATCTTCTCACTCTGATTGAATCCCATTTCTATCATAGTTCTTTCATTGTTCTTGACTGCAGCTAGCTTCCTAGTATGACGCAACAGAAGTGGTAGCAATTGATGACTCTCACAACAAGACAGTGTACTCGGTTCTCATGAGTTCATGTCTTCATGTTGAGGGAGAAAGAAACTTCGCATTCAATCTCTTTCGGTATGACAAATGCAAAATGCTGCATACACGTAAGAAAGAT
The DNA here is from genome assembly GCF_036884655.1 of Musa acuminata AAA Group. Taxonomy (NCBI): domain Eukaryota; kingdom Viridiplantae; phylum Streptophyta; class Magnoliopsida; order Zingiberales; family Musaceae; genus Musa; species Musa acuminata. Next base: position 35,578,219 of record NC_088329.1, on the reverse strand, counting down.
CAGCGTCCATAAGTTGCTCAAGTAGTGATAATAACTACAAGAAAGAGTACTACAATCAGAAAGTGAGGCATGATTTTGACATGATTCAGTAGCAAAAAGGGAAATTTGAGACAAAATTGCTTGTCATCACAGTGGTGTTGATTCTTAAAAACTGATCTAATTCAAGACTAGAGAACATGAGTTCCTTTCTTTCACAAATCACTATCAAATGCTTCATTTCGTTCACAAACCAAAGATGCCATGAGGAGACGCAGCAGTAAAAAATGAAAGCTGATGAAAGGAACAGGGTGTCTCCACCGCCGATGGTCGATGAACTCTATGTTCGATCGGCAAGCTCGGGAGCACAAGACCGCAACTTTCTTATTTCTATGAACAATCCAAAGGTGCTCGAACTGTTACCACCAAAAAATTGCTTTGATTTGAGTGGCTACCGCCCATCGGAGAAAGAAAGAAAGAAAGATACACCAGCAACAGAAACTACAGCACCATCCTCCCCAGACCTGCTCATCGTACCTAATTCAATCTGGATATCAAACTTGACAGAGCCAGATCAATTTCCCTACACGAGAGCCACGAATGAAAGAACGACGGCAAATCGCAGGGGAAAGCATCGTCTCAGAGATCACCATGTGCGAGTAAGCAAGCTAGAGACCGACGACCAGACATGAGCAACCATTACGAGAACATAGAATGGGGGCTGGGGGGCGTACCAGCAAGAAGAAGAAGAAGAATTGCCGAAGTAGATCTGCCTTGCCCCGTCTCCTGGGTCACATGGAAGAGTGTAGCTGGCATCAAGGTAGCCTTGGTAGTAAAGTAAGAGACTTACCACCGCAGGTGCAAGACCAAACGAGAGAGAGAAGCGGGGCGGGGAACCCGCGATCGCGGAGGGAATTAGGGAGGGGAAGCGGCTGGTGGTGGCGGTGGGCAAGAAAAGACGTGCGGCCCGTCATGCGACCGCGCCTCGTCGTCCTCCATCTTCTATGCGGCCGTCGAGTGCGTACCCCGTTGCGGTCAATCCGTGGTGGGTTCGGTAAGCAAAGGGGAATTGCCAATGATTGCTTCGATCACAATGAAGCACGAATGATTGCTCCCGTCCTCTGCAAGTAATCGCTGTAGGCTTTATCTTCTTTAGCGACAAATCTCGATAGGACCACTCCATGCAAAGCGCTGAACAAAGAGGCAGCTTTGATAAATGGTCGCTCAAAAGGCCGTGCAGCGGTAATCTTTAGTTCAAAGCAAAGCAAGAAGCCAAAACAAAGCTTTGGTCTGTGGATAGGCGACGATGCCGCAGCGCTAGCTTGCAATCATCCACATCGCTCCCGCCTACAAAGAATCCAAGGATCAAAAGGGCGGTGGGATGTGCGATCACAAGTGGGTATGAGCTCGATCTTGTCGAGATATAACTTATGTGATATGGAGAGTACGTTCCAATGTAATCTCTCGAGATGACAAGTCACTATTATAAGGTGTTGGTGTCATCTAAGCGTCTAGTTTGACTTTGGGTTAATTTTGACTTGACATTATTGGTGTACACAAGATTTATATATACAAAATTATTAATGAAATGACATTATTGTTGTGGCCTCGATGGAGCTCACATGCACTCATGCATTTATGCCACGTCAATGGGAGACATGGTTGGCCATCTCGCTATCACTATGCGATCAACACCAGTATATTAATGTACATCGATGAGGTTATTTTGGTACTGACACTCTACAAACCGAATTAAAGAATGATGTTTCAGTTATTTGCGAAAAATAATATGAATAATTTTTTTTAGTCGTTGAGGTCAACTACATGAATTTTTTTTTATTATCGAGTTCAATTGTTCTCGATAAGAAGTTCACGTAAGAAATATGATATCATCCTATCTCATCAGTCTTATATTCAATTTATGATATCGACTTAGCATCCAACATCAAGGTCCATTTAGTTCTTGATCTCAAACATTAGAGGGACATTTGTTGAAAATGTTCCAAATAAGTAGTTACAAAACTAATCATCAAACCTATCATCTCCCTTTACTAAACTCGTGATAACTTGAAAGATGGCCTCTGATCCGAATCCATGACATGTCGGACAATCGTTTTAGTTAACCGTTCTTAATTCTCAGGCCCATTGGGGCCCACTGCCCATCCAACGACCTATCGGACTTGGCGCAATTATTGAATGGAATTTAGGCCCACGGCGCCTTTTACATTTCCCACCTCCGACGATGTCGTTATTCTATTGCCCCTCCCTCACCAGTCGATTCTTGCATATATATATATATATATACATATATATGCGAGTGGGAGTTACCCTAGGCAGAGGAGGCGAGCGCGTACTGCTCACGCGTTGGAGCCGAGGCGAGCGCCCGGAGAAGAAGGGGAAGGACGATGTCTTGGCAGACGTACGTTGACGACCATTTGTTGTGCGACATCGATGGCCAGTGTCTCACGGCCGCCGCCATCGTCGGCCACGATGGCAGCGTCTGGGCCCAGAGCGACGCCTTCCCTCAGGTATCCTTCCTTTCGCTTCTCTTAGTAGCCTCGCTTGATTCTCCTGCCCGTCGTTCTAGTTAGATTCGATCGGATCGTGTTGTGATCTTTGGATCTGGCCGATGATGATTGGAGCCGGAGATCTATCTTTGGGTCCTTTTTCTGTGGTCGGTGGTGAAAGTGACTGGGGAGGGGTTTTCTCTATCTGATCGAGGACTGTTGGTTCGTCGTAGATTCGATCCCCTTGGGTTGTGATTTTCCTGTCGACGAAGAATTTGACTTCATGGATGTTGGTAAGTGTCCGATCATGCTTTTTAACTAATCCATTGCTTGTCGGAGCAACGGGAACTTTGCTGGGAGGGATTGGATGGCAGATCAAATCATGTGACTTTCTTACATCGCATTAAATTTCAGGTGTTAGTTTCTGCAGGGATTACCAACGGTGATTCGAGAGGGAATCTAATTCCGGATTTCATGCTCAAGTGACATTAGTTGTTGCATTCGTTACTGTAAGATATTAAGCTTCGGCTCTTAGAGGTCAATACAATTTCGAAACGTGAGCAATTTTGGTTCTTTTATTTTAATTACAAAACGATGTAGACGGAGTTGTCAAGGGTTCTTTATCCTCTAAGACCGTTGAGCTCAGCCTCTATTGTAGGATCATTAAATGTTTGTGGTGGCGATAATTATTGTTATAGGATCATTGCAAATAAACTTATTGTGAACTTCCCTAATATGAGTGGGAGAGATTATAACACTCCAAATAGTTTCACATTGGATGTGGAAAGTGAATTGAGTTGGCTTATAAGAGCTAGATGAGTTTTACTAGAGACCATATGATTCTAGACTATCAAGTTAATGAGTTAGTTGTCTCATCAAACGGTATCATGACAAATGGTATTAGAACACACTTAGTATTAATCATGTTGAGGAACCCAAATAGGAAAGAGCTAGATACATGTGGATATGGCCAAAGAGACATCACTATGTGAAACCACCAATATGTTGACCCTCAAGTTGCACTGAGGTTTGATTCTAAGATATGTCGGGTCTTGACGATGATGTGAAGCCCTAAGTGATGAAATATTGCAATACCTCAACTTTAGTTTGAATTGAATTGGTCTACGAGAACTAAATGAGTCTTCTACTATTAGCTTTGATTTGAGTCTTCTACTATTATCATCCTAATGGGTCAGTTATCTCATTGGGTCACATCATAACAACTAAGATAGAACAAGGTTAGTTTCTCATCATTTTACAAAGGGATATGATGTCGTCAGTTAATCCAAAGGCATTCTCATCATATAGTGGTTTTGAAGAACTTTTATTATTTATAATTTTATATAGCTTAGAGTATAAATTTATCAAGTGAGCTTGCTAATTTCTTAAGTTAGTCAATGAGTAACTGTTAAATTATGTTTATGAAGTATAATGATCAAGATATCATGTGTACATTATGCAGATATACATTTGATACCCATACATCTGTTGATATGTGGCATGAATATGTTTGCCTTTGTGTCAATGAATATGGACATTTACTTGTGGATGACATGAAAATAAAAAAGAAAAGTGTGTTACTTTATTTGCTTTTTTTTTATTTCAAGGCTTTTTTTCTCTCCGATTGTCAGTGCAAATATTCAATATAATGCACTATCTGATCGTTCCGAGGATTCTTTCTATATCTTTTATTTATTCAGTCAATAGCTTTATTCTTATTAACTGTGCAGTGCAAGCCTGAAGAGATTGCTGCAATTATGAAAGACTTCGATGAACCTGGGTCTCTTGCTCCAACTGGTTTATACCTTGGTGGGACGAAGTACATGGTCATCCAAGGGGAACCAGGAGCTGTTATTCGAGGGAAGAAGGTCAGAATTCTACATCCCATTTATGGACTAGACTAAATTCGTGCAATTTTTAGTATGGATTCAGAATTTCAAGTGCATGAAATTTCAACTTTGTTACAAAGAATGTCTCATTCATGGTACTCACTTGATTTTTCAAGTGATTAATGTTCAGTAATATACTTGTAACACTTAACAAATTGTTTAATGATTTCAGTAATTTATGTGGTAGTTTCTCCATAGATGACTTGTCAACTTGTTTTGAGAAGGGTCAATACATAAATACTGGTTTTGTCAGTAGTGCTCAACTTTAAATTTTCTAAAGGTTAAGGTGTGAGGTAAGGTTTATTCTATCTAACCTGATAGATTAGGGATCCAGTAAATGGAAACAGCTTCTCTGTAACTAAGGCGGCTATGTGCATTGATTTTCTCTAGGCCTCATATTGATGGGACTCCCTGCATTATGTTGTTCTTTCCTATACCAAATAATTGAGACATTACAACATCTTGTTGTTGTTGTTATAAAATAATATAATGAAGATAAAAATAAATTAAACATGGGAAACAATGAACTATAGAGCGCATACAATTTGATAACTCAGATTTTCTTTATGAACATCGAGAATGTTGTTTGTTTTATAAACCTTTTGATATTATAGCAATCAATCATCAGTCTTTTATGGCAAAATTTTGTGTTAAAATGCATTGTAAATGGCTTTGTGGGTTTATTCAGTCTGCTGGTTAGATCATCTCAATGCATTGTGAAAAAAACTATATTGAGAATGTTTGATTCCCATTTGGCTATCTATCAGCTTGTTTCTTACTAACTGATGTGTTGACAAAACACGATAATTGCCTGTGTTGTCATTGCCTATGCTCATCGTCCAGAGTCTGTTTTGCATTATTTATTGAAAAATTGGCTATATGAATGTTGCAGTGGCATATTTAAAATAAAAGAACACACACATACATGTTCCCAGTGGAGTACATAATTAAGAAACGCAATCTGATACTTTTTGGTAAATAATGTCTTCAGCCGCAATTTCTGCTGACCGTTGACTTGTTTTAAATATTTAGGGTTCTGGCGGTGTCACCATCAAGAAAACCAATCTGGCTTTGATCATTGGCATATATAATGAGCCCATGACGCCTGGTCAATGCAATATGGTAGTGGAGAGGCTTGGCGACTATCTCTTTGATCAGGGCTTTTGAACATGGCCATGGAGCCGCGATCCTTTTCTGCCGGTCGTGTCTTTGGTGTTAAATCCTTGGATGGACTTTATGGAGTCTATTTCTGCCAGTCGTGTCGTTGGTGTTAAACCCTTGAATCTACCTGAACTTGCAATGAGCGTGAGGAATAACGAGCTTGTGGTCTATTTTGGGCGTTTTGTTTCAAAATCTGGTTGTTATTTGTACCTGTTTGTGTAAACTACTACGTTGAGAGACCTCTCTTCTGTAACATTTATCATGCTTGTCGTCTTTCTCTTCAGCATGCTTGTTGTGTGTTGCTTTCCGTTGCATGTCTATAGAAACATAGAATGTACTTTTGGGGTTGGATAGTGTCTGGTATACTGATCAAAACCATCTGCTATAGCACATATCATATTTGATAAGGTTATCACAGTGTGGTAATTATTGTTCTTCCTCTTCTTTTCAGCCTAGTTGACATTGGCATCACCCAACTGTTCTCGAGGAAGAACCAGTGGAAGACATGAGGCAGGAACAAGGCGTTTGGGGCTTTGCAACCATGTCCTCTTACATGTGCCTTTGTGGGTCATGCCTCCATTCCTGCAGCGAATGCCTGGACTTTGCAAGCTGTAAAACATTTCTTCAACCCATGAGAAGCTCTCTCAAGTAACTATTTTCTTTCATTCTTGTTTATAGTGATAGAAATGAATAGCGAGCAAATATGTATATATATATACATATGTGTGTGTGTGCGCGACTGTGTCACTGTAGTGTAGATTAGTGGTGCCGAGTTTGGAGGGAAATTTTGAATGTTCATCTCATCAGGTAAGCTTGTCCCACTTGTCCTCCTTTTTTAAGATTGGATCCATTAGGTCATGACATTATTGTATTCATGACCCCTATTCTAAAACCCTGCGTGAACTAATAATATTAATTTCCTAGGATAGCGTTAGCCTTGACCTTGCTGAACTCCTCAAAACAGTAATCGGACACTCATAGTACTTCAACCGTGATAGACCAGGGAACAAGAACTGGTGCACTATCATATCAATGCTTCATAGGAGCAACGAATTAAATCAACCAGGCACCGGGTGTTGGTGCATGCATATTGAAAACCTGAGCTGGAGTAGTGCAGAATTAATGGATGAGAGTTAGAAAAGGACAAGGACGATAATCCTACGTACCTACAAGCATCAACTTCGTAGATTGTTTCACGCTGAAGTGACACCATTAACGTGATGCTTCATGCCGATCGAGCAATGTGATCGTGTGGTTCAGTCCGTTCTGCTGTCACCTCGTTCGAGAAGGAAGACGAGGAGCGGCATGCAGCAGCGATGCACTCGATCGGTGGAGTGGAGCAAGGACACGGGCTGCTGTGCCAGTCGAGAGATAGGGTCGTGGAGGAAGCTGTGGTGACGGAGGAGAGCAGCGGAAGTGGCCAAAGGGCGAGGGGTCAAGAGGACGGTGGCAATAGGAACTCCAGTTGGAGTCGTGAGGCAAGGTGATGCAAGCTACGGGCCCTGTGATTGGAAGGCGACAGTGCACGCAGCGTAGGGAGAGACTGAGAGCACCGAGGAAAGTCCACATGGTGTTTTGTGTGCACACACTCCCAAACTCTCTCATCAATCATAGCAAAACCTAATGATTGCTGAAAAGGAAACATGAAGGAGGGAGTGGAAAGTTTTCAGGTCAGCAACCTGCTGCTCATCTGCTGACCCTCTCAGACCTCCCACATGACTTGTTTCATCTCATCTTTGAAAACCATGCCCACCCTTCAATCTTGTGGAGTTCTTTTCCTTTACCTTATGATAAGTTGTCTATGTGAGCTTTTTTTCTTAACTCCTCATCCATTGGCTTCAGAAGCCAGTGGAGCTTCAGAAGTTGTCTATGTCTTGCTTTCTTGGATTGATCACACTCTTCGGGTACTTATGCCCATCTTGGGTTCCATAAACTTTGTGTGTTTTCTTCTTCTTGTGAAACAAAACTTTATTGCAGTATTGATCTGAGTGGTTACAGATGTTTTGGCCAAAGTACATCAGATGATCCTTTTCCTTTTGTGTTTCGCTATGGGTATGAGTGAATGGTTGAGCAACCTTTGGTGTCTCTTTGTTTCTTTTAACCCAAGGATAAGCTGCAGAAAAGAGGCACATGCAAACCAGTCCAACAAAGTCCAGTAGATAAAGAGGTTGAAGATGATTAACTTGGAAGGAAACAATGCATCTCCTGAGGAAGATGAGATTTGTCAAGAATTTACATGGAAACCACACTATGCTTCTCTCTCCACCAGTGCTGTGAACACAACAGCAAAAGAAATGATCCAGAGAAAGAAGTACAGATCTCTCTATGTTCCTCTTGTTCTAATAATCTTATGACTCTGTTCCTGCATTACCACTTCCTTGGCAAGTAGAACTCTTCCTCTGCCTCCCTCCTCAACTCGGTGGACTTGTCGATTTTCCCAACGACAGCACTCCTAAAGTTGAAGTCCTCCTGAGCTCGAGAACAGGGCCTCTGGAATCCGACTCCGCTAAGAGCAGCCATGGACTCCACCGTCGCTTCGCTCAGAGGCAGCCTCTTCCTCGTCCCGGCCGGATCCGGCCGCTGCTTCGGGGCGCTCTGAGACCTCAACTTCGCCTCGAATGACTCCGTGCTCGCCATGTAGTTGGGGCAGCTCGGCACGTTCGAGAAGCGACGGAGAACTCCGTCCTCGTCGCACACGCTCTTCGCCCCAGTGACTGGCCAGTTGCTGCATGAACTTGCGCAGCGAGGGGTGCTCTGCGCGGTTGCAGATTGTCGGCATTTCTCGAAGGCGAGGCACCAGTCGTAGTCTTGGAAGTCCCGGCAGTCGGGGACGGAGATCCTCGCCGGAATCTGGCATGGGAGAGGAGACGAGATGGAGCTCCAGTGCAAGTCTTCGGCGGGGTCTAAGACAGATGGAGTAGTTCGTCGGGAAGACCTCGACCTCGGGCGGCCGGTGTCGACCTCGACAATCTTCGGGCTCCGGTCGAAGCTGTTCGAGACATTATCGAGGCACGCGGAGAGCCTTCTACTGTGGAACGACGACGTGTTCTCACTCCGCGTATCATCGAACCTTTCCTGCGACCAAAGCAAACAGATAGCGAACCGAGCAACACAGCATTAAATGGCGCAGCAGCCTGTGTTGGAAGCATACCAACGATCGCCGATGGCGGAATTCTAGCTGAAACCTTCGGTCATGTGGAAGAAGATTTCGAGATCTCTGAGCTCGGATGGTGGCCTGAGCTCTGATGAGGGCCTGCATACTACGAAGAGTAGCTGTGGCTTGCTTGCGTACCAGATAGCCTCTAACTAAAGCTTGTAGCTTCACTAGTGCTTTGAGAGCTCGGAGGGCTTTCTTTGCCTACAAAATCGCAAACCAGAAGGGATTAAATCTCGTCCTGGAAGAACAGGATGATGTCATTGATTAGGATCAGAAAATATGGGACGTTTAGCAAGAACAAGGCGAGCATGAAGCACGCAGAGGGAACCAAGGTGAGCTGGTTTCAGTACCAAGTATCCCCTGAATGATGTCTGGATCTTGACCGCCGCCATGTACCGCTCGCGGCAGCTGTCGAGAGCGGCACCCGTCCCCCTGGTCGTCAGCCGCACGACCGCGACCGCAGCCTGCGCCGCCGCCACCGCTGCGTCGGCGGCCGCAGCTGTGGCAGCGGCGACGGCGATGGCGTGCTTGCTCTGCTCCTTGTCGCTCTCAGCGTAGAAGGACCTGAACCACGCGGCCTCCACCGCCGCGGCCGTCGAAGCATTCTGACCGAGCACCACCTCCCCGGCGTCCCTGGCTGGCTTCCCGAAGCTCCACCTTTTCTTCTCCCTCCTGTCCTCGCCACCGCTGTAGCGGGAGTACTCCTTGGGATCCTTGCTCTCCTTCTTCCCACCCCACAGGCTCCGCAGCCACCGCGTCGCCCGGCCCATTTCTCGGACTGTAGCAACAAAGCCAAGTGATTTGAAGGTCCTACAAGGAGCACAGCAGCTCAAGAGAAGTGGATGTGAGTGCGGTGGTCTCACACACCCTAAAAGAACAAGAGAGCAGGGAATCTCACAGTGAGGAGGTAAAAGCTAAAAAAGAGGCAATACAATGATTAAAGAAGCGCTTCGAACAACACAAGGGGAAACCGAAGGAAGAAGAATTCGGCCAAAAAAGATGGAAAGATGGGATCTTTTCAAAAGGAAAACTCTGTCAAACCCTCGTGAAGAACAGCATTACAAGACAAAAGTACGTCGCAGGGTGACCCAAAGGATAAGGAAGCCTTCCCCACCACCACCCCGCTGCCATTAAACTAATCGCAGCTCCACGTAAAACCCATAACCTATGCCCATTACACAAAAAAAAAGCAGCGCACAGAGAGAGAGAGAGAGAGAGAGAGAGATGAACGGAGTCCAGATTCAAAAGTGGAAGACCAAGGAAGGGCTTGGCTTGTGCACATAAGCTCATCTGGGAGTTCAAAAAAGGGGCGCAGGAAGAGGAACCGGCGATCCAAATATTCTCTCCCCCTGCAAAAGTTGGGCAGAAACGACGCGGAGGGAGGGATCGAATAAAGCAAAGGACCGGCGATCTTAAACGCGGCGCAGGATCGGATTTTTCCTCACCCTACTCACCCGGAGGATTCAGAAAAGGACACCAGGAAGAAGAGATCACCCCCACCACCCACGCCTCTCCATATCGAAACTACGTAACCAGTAGCCCCACTTGGTCACGCAACGCAGGGGTTGAGGAAGAGAAGACGCGGCCTTTCCTCCACCAAATCCCTCACACAAGTACAGATCGTCGCACGTCAAAAGATAGCCAACCGACCCGACCCCGTCTCCTCTGGTCCAGTTTTATTCACCAGAAGAGGAAGAGAAAGAGAAGAAAAGGAGAGATTTTGAACCGAGATCTAAAGTGGCGACTCCCACCGCTGCACCTCTCTCTCTCTCTCTCTCTCTCTGTGAGTTCCACTTGACCGCTGACAGTGCAGTTATTAGTCCTGCGCTTCGCTTCATGACGAGCGTAGTCCCTCCCTCTGTCATTCCATCCATACTCTGCCACTGTTCACAAGGTCTCAGCTTTTTTGCTCTTCCTAGCATCAGGAACTGCTCCCAAAGGACAACACCTTAATTCCTAAAGACGGAGGGAAAAGAGACCACCGGTCATTCCTCTCATCTTCCAAGAAGATCGTATATGGACGTCATCATATAAAAAATATATATGAAACAGAGCAGAGCAGAGCAGTGGAATGAGCTCCATCACCCTCCCACCATTGCCCAGCAATTGAAACAGCTGCTGTAAAAGCCCACCAAAAAGATTTCTTTTTTTTTTTAACCTGAAAACTCTCTTACTCATCGACAAAAATCATTTAATTCGTACAAAATTGACCTGATTATTATATTATATTATTCTATTTAATTAGATAAAATATATTATAAATCTTATTAGATTTGATTATAATTATTGATAAAAAAAATTAATTATGATATGATTCCTTAATAAGTGATTAAACCATCGCCTTAATTTATCTGCTTTAGTCTATATAAAAGTACATAACTTTATAGGGATAAAATAATATATATTAAGATTATATATTTATTTTTAATCTCTCTCGTTCTCTATTTCATAACTTATAATTATCCTATGAAGGATAAAAAGAGGGGAGAAGACGAGTCGGATCTTACCACGATGCATGCACTCGTAGATCAAATAAATATTTTTTAATAAAATTAAAATATATGCATCATGAATTTGATCTTCTTTATTTGATTTCGATTTCTGATATTAAAGTTTTTATATAACAATAGCATAATTATGATTTTTATTCTCACAATTGGTATCATAATCATATTTTGAAATCAAATACTTTTGATTATAAAGTATGTCAGATCTATTTTATTTAGATATGTTTATTAGTATCCTTCGATTATGAAAGATTATTATACGGTTTTGATTGTATGATACTTAAACAATTTGTGTGAATTATCAATCTACTTTTATATCTCATCTTTCCTATTGCTTGCTTGTGAGCGATGTGAGATTTCTCATGTTTAATTAATGGACTATCATTAATAGTCTATTATTAGCGAATGCATTGTTGAGATTGGTGGCCTCCATGGTCATTAGCTTAGTCGCGGACCGTATACAATTGTTATTATATATGGTAGAAGCACAATGAGGTGCAACAAATGCCTGTGTGTAGTAGTAGCCTTACAACGACCAACCTATCTTGGTCGTAGGTGACTACAATAGTGTCGTTACCTACGGTGACTACAACAATACCACTACAATGACGTTTGCTAGTCGCAACCAACATCGAATGGACACTAACAAATAATATTTAGAATTAATTATAGTCTAAAACTAACAAATTAGAATATTTAAAGATAAATTTAAATTTACTAACAAATCATTAGCTAATATCTTACTAAAAAATATTAAATTTTAGTATAATAGTATTTAAAATTTTAAAATTATTTCATCAACATGGTTGACAAAATTGTACCCTAAAAACATTAGATATGCATGAATATGGTTGAGTCTTTTCTTATATAATTTATTATTAATTTTATTTCCATTTAGTTTGGCTCATTTAAAATTTACTATAATAAAGCTAAAGATAAGTAAATCTTAAATGAATTGACTAGTATATGTGTTTAGAAAGAATTAAGATTAAAATAAAAAAATTCATAATATTATATATACTATTCAAAGAGTGTATAATAATTAAAAAAAATTATAGTGTAAATCACTTGAGTTTATAAATATTATATAAACTCATAAAAGAAAAAAAAAATCTTTATACTAAAGTGCTATTAACAATACAAGTCCCTAATATATGTTTCCAATCAAACATTATATAAATCCTTTTCTAATACTTGGTGGATTAATTTTGACACTTCAATTTATATTTTTAATAATAAAAATTTATTTTAATATGAAAACTAGACAAATATGAAATATTTATCATTATAAAAAATATTTTAAAGTAAAAAAGATAATAATTGGTACTTATCATGATGGATCTTAAGTGTATACATTTTTTTAATTCTTAAAATTTAAATTCTTATCTAGAATTATTTCTTATTTGGTGATAGTAAGCTCATCATAATTTAATGAAATTTAGTTTTTGAATCTGTGTATATATATGATGATATGCATACAATTAATATGAATCTTGAATTCGTAATAATCCTATAATAAAATATTAGAATGAAATATAATTTTATATAATTTTTTGACATTATATATAAAAATAAAAATATTAAAAAAACTTGTTGATATTAATTTTTTTTAAATAACTATAATATAATTATGATTTTTATGTTTATACTAACATGATACTCTCTCTCTCTCTCTCTCTCTCTCTCTCTCTCTCTTCCTTTACGTCGTCTCCTCTCCTCACAATAACAAAGATGCTGTTCCATTATTACGACCATTACACCACCTTAAAGATGTCTTGTCGGTGTTCTATCCTTCACAATAAATATGCTCCGGCTCATTCTTCCTTCTTCATCATGAAACCTCCGTCATCGTCTCCCTCCTATGCTGTCCATTTTCTCTTCATCTCTTCATTGCCATATTAATTTTTCATATAATAATAAGACATTTTTTAGTGATAACAGCTTTAAATATAATCACATAATATAAAAAATGCTTCAATAAAAACCTTAAATGGAGTTAATTTTTTTACCAATATATATATATATATATGAACATATTTGTAGTTTAAAATATTAATGAGATTGTATAATAAAAATATATTTAAATTTGAAATTATTACACTTTATTTTAAAAAAAAAACAATATAATGGCATTGAAGGCCAAAGTGAAAATATCTTTTTTCTTTATTTGTGATATCCCAACTACTCCTCTGAAAATGATTCTATTTTGAAGTAGTTTTAACATAAATTTAGCAACAAAGCCAATATTGAATCTAAAATCTTAATTATAAGAAAACAAAAAAGGTATCCAATTTCTAGGTTTTCAAGGAATATGTACCAAAGTTAAAAGTTTTAGAGGTAGAATTAAAAATCATTGACTTTAAATAAAGGTTTTATGTTGAAGGAAATTAAGATAAAGGGGGGATTTTTTTTTCTTCTTTTTATTAATTTTAGAAATAGAGATAAATCAAAGCTTATGGTAACAAAAGATTCCAAGAGAATCCGAATTCAAATCATGAGTGAGGACAATTGAGTCATTTTAGTACTTCTTTCTTATAGGTCGGATGATGAATAGTAACGAGGACTAAACCATTTTGAGTTCGAGTTCGAGACAATGACATCAATTTGTGACATGGAATCCGTCAAAACTTCATGATTCATAAATCTAACATCAGTAGTTGTTGGGGGTATTAATTAAAGTATATTTGTTGTGGCGTATTAATAATGATTGACGAGACACAAAAAAAACAGATTGAAATTGTTTACATCATTAAAAAAAGAAGAAAAAAAAATTAATATTAATTTCTCTATTTTCGAAAAATACTTTTAAATTATTATTTTAAATTTTTTATTCACGTAGTAAACAAAATAAAATCTTTAATGAAAGAATAGTTTGTAATGGGCTGATACGGCACACGGGCGGCCCATTACGCTGAATCACGTAATGGTTACAGTCGGTTTGAAAAGCTCCACACTTTTGGGACACTAAATACCAAATGTGAGTTACCAGGCTTTCCTTTCTTGTAGAGAGAGAGAGAGAGAGAGAGAGAGAGAGAGAGAGAGAGTCAATTCTGGAGCTCCTCACAGAATCCCTAGGGGGCATCTTTTGGTTCTTTCCATGCGCTCTGTCACATCTTTGACCAAGAAAGAATGAGACATGGCATCCACAATCTCTGGTTCAGTGAGCTCATAGGAAGAGAATACATTGGAGCACACAAGTCATTGGCATTGTAGGCCTGTGTGCCCATTAGGGTTTCATTCTACTGCTGCATTTGCATTTCCCATAGCATCAGCAAGAAGAGTTCCAGGTCACAAAAACCTAGCTCACATAAAGCTGGACAAACATGCATCACCATATGCTAAGAGACCATCAAGGTTTTAACATTCTAAGAACAACTCTTCTTTTTTACCACCACAATGGAACAAGAAGCCAGAATCTACACTAAAATACTCCAGTTGTACATGATGCCTCTTATCCACCCTGACAAATGCCTCCAAGATTAGGCGCGCCTCATCGGGGATTAAAAAACAAGAGGCGCATCCAACTTCAGCTTCGGGACCAGTCAGAATAAGTAGGCTCCACTAGATCTAAGAGAATCTAACAACATGTCACAAAATCCAGAAGCTAGAAGAACAAAGCCATATTTGGGATTACTCCCCACTGACCATACAAACTACAGTGACTTGCCGAAGCTGAAGGTTCAGTTGAAGCACAGGCTTGTTCCAGATCCCTTCCTTTATGTACACCGCCGAATTGCTGAGTTGGCAACTAAGGATCCATTTGTGCTATCCATGAAGAATCTTGTCTGTGGCCTACACGGTGGGAATTTTGTGCACGAAACCGCATTGCCATGAACATAACTTGGTGCATAGAAGGGGTTGAATATAGAGGAAATAGTGTCGATGCTAGTATTGTCTCCATAATCGGCAGTGCTAAATGAATCTCTGGTGCTCTCGGTGGTGAATGATGAATCGTCGGAACTTGTGAAAAGATGCCAATCGCTAGATGTAGCATCAGAAAATTCCATGCTCGACGTATCTGGATATGTTCCATCCGGCAGGCTGTTTCTACTTGAAGGCCTTGAGATGTGATCAGCAGCTTGGTCCGTGGTATCTTCACCATGTTCCTTTCCCATATGATTTCTAGGGTTCACCAAATTTTCTGAGGCATGTAAGCTTCCATCTTGTCTTTGTTGCCCATGTTTTGAAGATTTCTGGCTCTTGACCACACTCCGCCTTGCAAAAGTTGGAGGATGTGATAATTTTTTCTCGGTATGAGCTTGAGGGGGCCGTGGAAAAGATCTGAGGATTACATGATACAGCAAGTTAAAATGTGTTAACCAAACATTGTACCAAAGTAGACTGACCTACCTCGCGTAGAAAAGCATGTATGCACCTTCCGACATCACTTGATTTGGTGGTACTGCTTGCACCTATTTGAAACGTGATAAGATCAGAAAAGTTCCTCAAACTGATTATAGAAACTAATCTAAAATGCTTGCATCCATATAGTTGAATAAGCAAGGAATTCATAGAATTATTTTTAATAATTGTCAATCAAACTCAATTAACCAGCTTAAGATACACAATTGATGGAATCATCCATGCTAACATGTCCCATCTTAACCTCTGCCTCCCAATCTCCAACTGGCCCTAGTCAAAACAGTGCATTCCTTGCTCTAAGAAAGCTCTGTTAAGATCTGATACCAGTCTCACTTTAGGTATTTCAAGGTACATCAAAATGAGAGTGAAAATGTGAAATAGGATTAGAGTAAATCTGCATGTTAAATTATGGCACATATCATTGCCTTGACTCATACTTGGATTCACAAATTTACCATTTTCTTGAAGGCTCCTTAGTGAAGATTAACACAATTTTTTGGATATTTTAGTTATGATGATTGATGATTCTCAGATTACTATGTATCTTCATTGACCAATATGATACTGGTATAGTTGTTATTTTTTTCCTTTACATTTATAGCTTTTCCTATGACTAACTTGTCTAAGAAGCCCTAATCCTGTATTGCAACAGGAAACCTGTTCCTTTCCTATGATTAACTTGTCTAATAAGCCCTAATTCTGTATAGCAACTGGAATCCTGTTTCAGTGCGCTCTGACATGACATACAGAAACTGCCGGTTTTTAGAAGAGATGGGAACATGAACTATTTATGGCAACCAAGTAAGCTATAATGTCTGTCAACCGATAAAGCAACGATAAACCAAAATTTAGGTCCATCTAGAAAGGCACTTTTTAAGCTAATCAATCAGCAAATACATGAAACACGTTATATGAAATGAGCATAACCTGCAATAGAAAAGGCAGGTGAACTTCAGCGGAATAGACACTCAGATGAAATAGACAGGCATCATCAAGCAAATGACATAGGAATATTTAAAATGGGTGACCAAAATCCAAAAACTTAATCTTTTAGGAAATGGCCCAATTTATATTAAGTTCAAATATCCTCTCTCATGTGCAAGCCAGATTAGGCTTGATGCATGAACCAAAGTCAAGTGCATCATGCAAGTCAATTAAGAAGGACATTGCACAAGCATCAATTAAACACCACATGAAATAAAGAGAGGCAGATACGAGTTTCAAACTCATGACATGCCTTAGTACCATGATAAATGTTTCAATCTAAACTTAAGCTGGCTTGCATTTGAGGGGAATGTCAATGCTTATACAAATATTCAGGGAATGCTAATGCTTATAAAAATATTGAATCCATTCCTAACAACTTCAAGTTACGGAATCATTAGTCACCAGGTCAAAAATATTTATTATAGTATGAAAACAGATTCTGAGTTCGAATCCTATAACTATCCTCCTTTTTCCATGTGATTTTTATTCAATATTTGTGTAACACCCCTCAATCTACTTGGTTTGCACCATGCAATTTCACAGATCAAACCTAAACCAACTAATACATGAGAGAGAGGATATTATACTTGCAAAAATATTGAGGGGATGTTAACAAAGTTGTTAAACTCGCAACGCTGTAGGATCATGCAATCTTATGGCCCAGATCGGGCTTGGCAAGTCGGGTTGGTCATCGAAACTTAAAAATGGTGGAATCAGCCCGACTTGTGAGTTGACTCGGTAAGATCGGTCGATTCGGCCAAGCCAACTCGAGCTTAGCAAGTCAACTTAGTTGACTTTATATAAAAGAAAGTAAAAAGAACGCACCTTGAAGCAGTGTGCCATCCTTGGAGCATAGGAGCAACAGAGCCCTAGACCTTGTTGCTGCCTGCAACAAGAGGATGCTGCCTTACTGGCTGTTCAAAGATGTGTGATCCTTGCAGTGTAAGAGTGACGAGAAGACAGACCTAGACTACTTCTGCCATTCACGACGAGACGGTACCAGCATTGCCGACCATTCAACATGGCTGCTCGAGTGGTTGTTACTTCCTCTCTACCCACAGGTGCTATTTCTCCACCTTCCCTCTCCTTACCGTCTCTTTGTGTCTCCTCTTATTTCTTCTCCTCCTCTCTATTCTTCTATCCTCCCTTTCATGTTCTCTCCTCTCCTCCTGTCTTCTCCTCCCATCTCTCCTCTCTTCTCTGTTGGCTGGACAATCACTAAGTACAGTTGTTTGCTAGATAAACATGCAAAACTTGAACAATTTAACATTAAGTTCAGTTTCATGGAATAAAAATATAAGAATATATAAGAATTACTAAATCTTAATAAAAAACTATTTATAAATTTCTTTAAGTGTATGTATCTTAATATTTTTTTTATTTGTAGGATCTTACGCTCCTAAGGTCAGATTCTACGATCTGACTTTGTAACCCCTCGATGATCCTAAGTAGGAATACGAGCCTGACAATCTTGAATGTTAATGCTTGAATTATATTGGAACCTTTCCTAACACTAATATTGCTAGAAATCCAATTCATGCAGCATTTGATAAGACAAATAACAACTCCCAAAATCCAGCATCTAGTGATCAGTGGACTCTAGTTACCTCAGAATCATCAATTCTGAACCATGTTCCTTCCAGATCTTTAACATATGAAATATAATGCCCTGAAAATGATGCATTCAGTGTATCCACGTGCACAACAACCGCATACAACAGGTAAAGGGGAGGGTTGTCAGCAGTCCCAGTCACAAAAGGAATCATGTCCAGCATCTCAGGGAAGGTAACACACTTATTGATTTTGCCATACTTCCCTGTCTATTAAGCAAAGCAACAACAGCTCTGTAAGAAAGAGAATCAAATTAATGTGCATTAACTACATAGAAAAAGGTTAATATCAGTGACAAGAATACTGTTAGAAATGTGTGTCATGCAACAAGTAATGCATATGGATACTAAAAACTAACATGCAATATCCATATAGAAATCCTTTTGTGCATGAATATTTAATATAAATAAAATATCCTACAAAAGAAGTAATTAATAGAATGTAAAGTTCACAGTTTAATGTTTCACATGAAATTAAATTCTAGGGTCATCTGAAAGAAACCATTTTAAAGCTTAAACAAGTCCACCTAGTCAATTTGTTACCTGGAACCTCTTCAAAACTATAGTTAGTATGTTGGGGACCTCATGTAAACTCAACTGCTTCCTGGCTTTAACATATGCCAAACACCTATTTTTCAAATTCAAAGATAGAATCAGCAGTGACAAACAACTAATGGAATCAGATAGGCAAATTTGGAGTATTGATTGAACCTTCCACATCTGTACATATTCTCCCCATCTAAATCCTCCGGAGCAGTAAATTGTGTGAGAGCATCTTCCAGTGATTCAACCCGGCCATGTATCTCCAGTGTAAGATCCATAATGCTCTCATATATTTCAGACTCAAGATGACATCTTAGGCACTTGACCTTGGTACAATTAGGTACACTAGTTAGTATCAAATATCCTTTACAATTAAGAGTAAGAAGATCGTGCTAAGCAAGCAAAATGATTTTGCAGCAAAGTCAAAGTCAGTCACCTTTGATTTGAGGCGACCACCAAATATCTGTTGTATAAGTGTTGTATCTTGCAACCTTGGATCAACTTCCTTCTCACCACCCAGTCCTTCAAGGCACACAGATTGCATGGACATAACTAGAAGCCTGGTTGTTTTGTATCAAGATGCATCAGTAACAGGATGACTTTAGAAACTAGTTGTTATGAATTGTGAAGAGATGAAACTGAATAGAATACAAAAAGAGGTGCCATCAGCCTGGAAAGCATAATCCTGTACCCAATCTGATTCAGGCCCCAAAAAACTGGCCTCAGGCAGTCATTTCCTGCTATTAAGTTAGCTAACTGGATTCCTTGATATGTATTTAGCTCAGGCTAGGGATTATTTTGAAGTTATTAAAATAAATGATCGCTACTCGGGATAGCTTGGCTCAAAGATTAAGCCATCTGCAGGCTGGGAACAGATCAGCATCCTCGAACAGATCAGGCAAGAATTATTATCACTTCTTAAGGATGAAGGTCCACATCTTACCCAGAGTATTGCACCCCTATTCTAAAGTAACTAATATGAAAGGAATTTGTAAAGTAACAAATTAAGAACCAAATGAGTGCCATGTTTATGTGGTACACCTGAGAAATTCATGTGCATCTTCTTGGTTTCCACCACCCATGCGACACCCAATATTTCTCATGTTCAAAAGGATCTTACTGGCAGACAAAGGACCACCTCCTTCCTTCAACATTGAAACATGTTGCTCGAGTTCACACATGAGGCACCACTCCTTGACACAACCTAAAAATGCAGAATAATTTAGCAGAAGACATCCAGATAAAATGACAAAACCTCTCATAATATTTGCTCATAAGAGCAAAGACGAGTCAGAATTACAGGTTCTTGAATGTGATCTCTGAAGTAGGTAGACCATGAGAGGTTTGGTGCCAGTCAGACATTGCAAAACAGCATTAGCATAGCAACTGCAATAAATACAAAGCTATAAAAGTTAGAGATACTTTAGAGAAGGATCCTAAAAGAGAACAAGTAATTCATTAAGGTGCATTATGATTTTGGGATAGACTAGACTAGGTAAAGAAGCTGTTGGGTTCACACTGTCGATGTAGTGTCTTCAAAAACCACATATACAAATTGATACATTTAAATAAAACACAAACCCATTACTTCTTTTTCTCCTCTTAGTAGGTGTCACTCACTTAAATTGTTATCTCAAACACATGAACTACAATAGATCAGACACAATTTACACAGTTCACCAAGTTGCTACATTGATGCTCCTTACCCTTGCAAGGCATGTTCTCATGTCCTCGAGTGTATTAAATGCCACAGGCTGAACAAATTTAAAAATGCATGTATGTAGCAACCTAGAGATCCATGATCACTACTCCACAAGTAATGCATGCTATCACAAATTGTCCTTTAAAACATAAAACTCACCTATAAACCACAAAATTATGCTTTCATTAATTATAGAATCCTTTAGTTGAACAATTGACAGGGACATATATCATATGCATACATACAGTGATCAGATGTCATGATGATATATAACATTTGCCGAACAGGCAACCTAAACTCGGACAAGCTATAGAATCAAACAAGGATACAATTTGAAATAATTAACTATAAATCCTGGTGAAAATGCAAACACTGATTTCCATGAGTTGTCGTTGACAGCATGGACCATTAGATGAATAACCAAGGAATTCAATGATTTCAGTGTTCAAACAGCCATAAACAAATCAATGTTTTCGCTATGAGATATCCATTCCAACAAGAGGGTTTACTCCTATGTGCTCTGGGAGGAATCTCAGAAACAGCCTCTATAAGGCTATATACCACATATATTACCCCTCCCCAGACACCGTATTGATAAAAGCCTCACACACCGAGCTCGTCCTTTTTATATTCATTCCAATAGACAGTCCAACTACAGGAACACTCCATTAAAATACCAGGAACAGTAGCAATAGCATAGAAAATCAAATCAAAATTGAGATCAGCTGGATTAGGCTTTTGAACCAAGGGATCAGGACTTTAGCAAAATGAATACCAAACCAATAACATTAAAGCACGAAAAAAAGGAACACAAAAAATTCAAGAAAATAAGAAAATAAAAAGACACAAAAAGCAAGTAATGCAAAAAAAAAGATCTATTTCCAATTAGATCAGTTGCGGCTAGCTCCAAAGTAATATATAAACCATGTAAATAAATACTGATCAGGAAAAACATGTAGCAATAACAATCTGAAATGATGTTGCTTTAAAATTTTAAAATCTAAACAGATCTCCACACCCTTGAAATAGGTTTTACAGATAACCACATTCCATCAAAAGAAACTTAAGGTTTCTTTGGCTACAAAAAATTGTTCAGCTAAAGGGGACTAAGTTAACATAATCACCAAGAAAAACAACAATTATTGCATAAAAAATTTGAGAAAAACAATGATTTCATGGCTAATACGATGAATACTTTAAGTGTAGGAAGCAAAGAGTATGCATTCCTTACATGGCATGATTTCCTCTTATTTTCTTAATTTACTCTAAAAAAAATGATATTTTTTGTATACCATAAGAATTTAAGCTGTCAGATGACAAAATCAATCTGTACAAAACTTACAAGGGTAACCTTGCTTCTTAGCAAGCCACAAAAGCAATCCCTCATAATATGAATACAGAATAATGAAATATGTCACAACCTCATTTTCATAAATGGTAGGCCTACTACAAATAAACATTCAACTTACTAAGCCATACCTATTTCCACAATTAAGAAGCCCCCTAGGAGATATCCGCCACTCTTCACATTGGAAAAACTTAACAAGATCTTCGTAAGGAAATAACATTTGACAAACCTGGAATTGCAGAACATGAAAAGCAGAGATCTATTTGTTAAATGTAATACATGGTTTCAAGTCTAGAAAATAGACCTTGTTCTTCTTATTGTCATTCAACAATAAAATAAGATTCCGTTTGAGCGCTTTTGGATTCTTCTTTGAGCTTGTCATCATCCCTTCAATGCTTGCATTCCCACTGAGGCCCCGTATGTGGATGTTTGAGGATGTATTCTTTTGTCGGATTCCTGCACAAGGTTTATGAAATAAGAAGAAAAAGCAAAAGCAGAACAGGAGCATAAAATGGAAAAGTGTACAAGTCTAATAAAGTTTCACAACAAGTTCTCTTAGCCTACCAGATCCACTTTCCTTGTCACAAATTTTTCCTAAACTTTGAGAGTGGTACCCTCTCGACATGTTCTCCGCTAACTTCTGTGACGAGGAAGCTGTGTACCCAAGAGTGTAGGGGGGTTTCCTGTACATTATGCTTTCTTTGGCTGAATAGTGTTCAGCAGGGTAACTGACATGAAATTTTTCATTAGAAGAAGAAAAACCAGACTCAGAACAATCTGCTTTCTCTGGACTGATATTTGCACCATTTTGGCATTCACTTATCACATGTTTATCCGAATGTAACCGAGATGATGTTGCAGTGGAACCACTTTGTTCCAGTCCCTTTCTTGTTTCGGCAGCTGATTTATTGTGCTGGACCATCGGACTTCTGGCATTAGATGAGATGTTGGTCTCTTGATTCATATGGATTTGACAGGGCGAAGCAGTAGAGTTTCGATTTGCTAACTGAAACCATTGGTACACACGCACATCAGTAAGACAGTGAAACCAAAAGTAGAAATTAATCTTGCCCACTATGAGTACATACGATACAAACTCACACCTTAGATCCTTTAGGAGCATCCTCTGAAGAAATCTCAGTAAAATGGTTGGTCAACAAGGCTTGAGCACAAGCATCATGGTCATGGTCTTGATCAAATGCACATGCAGTGTGATCATCGCCATAAGATTTATCTTTTTTTGATTTATTAACAACACCCATTCCTGATGACTTCCTTCCAGTCTCTGAATCTTCAGATGTGTCAGTGCTAACAAAGGAAGGATCATCCATGTCATTTTGAATATTGTAATGCAGGGGCTCTTCAATACCATTGCAAAGGTAAGATGATTTTGAGTTATTCAAGATAGGCTTGTGCCGAACTGTATCTTTAAGAGGTAGGCCAGCCAAAACATCCAAGGAACTATCATGCCATTGTTGACATTCATGCTTATGCCCCTGCCTCCAGTGAATTATTTGGCACTTTCCAGAACTGAAAACAGGATATGCCAAAATAATATAAGCTACTTATTAGAATCCATTAATATGGCAGGATTAATTAAAGCATAAAAGACAACAAATACAAGCAAGTGTATCCATGATCAGCTTTAGAGAAGAAAGTACCATTTTATTTACATGATAATATTAATTTTGCTTTCCATGTGAAGTCAACAAATAACTGCGAGGAGTATATTAATTTTTACTACATGTCTATTACAGATACATACTTCGTAGTGTTTGTGTACACTATTCAACCACAAAATTTCTTAAGACCGTCTCAATAAATTAACCTTTAAATTTGCACCCAAATGATACCTAATGCATGAAAAGCCAACCTATTCCAGAATTAGCCAATCTTATTCAATTTTTGACTAAATTTTTAGCCATGTTGTCATATCTATATTGGAATCATGGTAATGAAACAAAATTGAACTAGAACTGGTATAATTCACCTAGGGTGGGCTAGGATTGGCAGATATTGTCCAATATGGCTAATCTTATTCTTTGAGAAGTGAAAAAAAAAAAAGGAAAAAGGGATTAGAGGAAGGGGAGAGAAAGAGAAGAGGAAAGAATTTATAACAATAGGGGCCTGTAGGAAAAGTTTACCACCACGGACCATCAGCAATGGAGCAATTCTTAACAGCTGGGTCACAATGGGAAACAAAAAACACATTTTCTGGATCAATCTTTACTAAATGAATTTCATAATCCAATATAATATGTTTATTAAGTATTCCCGATGGTTGTAGCCTTTTTCGCATGTTAAATCAACAAGCTAGAAAATCAACTAAATCAAAGGAAATCTTCAGTGCATACCTTAACAGCTTTTCATGAAGCAAAATGTTCTTAATTCAGCAAATAATATATAGATGAACAGAAACATAAGAAAAAAGTATCGGAGATTATCAATGAGAACAACACAAGAAATCCATGAAATGTTATATTATTTGTACCAGTATCTGACCGACTTGCATCTGGAGCAGCGTGTTGTAGCAGGGGCAAAGCATCTAGTGCATTCATGAAAGCCAGTTCTTGAAGATGGCAAAACTTGAAGGACACTGGCAGATGCCATTGCTTCTACTTGGAAAGCTTCTTCAGCAGCAAGCTGAGCAAGTATACTTATCCTAGCCTTCTTCTTAGCCGCCTCGTTCCATCTCCCAAGTAAGATATAAGTGAAAAGTGGAATCAAGACCAGGAAAATGAAAAGTGCAGGTATGTCAGCTTCCCTTGGCTGAAGCATGTCCCCACCAACACACTCATGTCCAATTTCAACATGTGCTACTTAGGCAGATTCATGTGAATTGATCTAACCATATGTTTCATCTTTATTTCAATAGAAGATAATAGAGTTCGCCTTTCTCTGAAAGAGATATGTTTATAAAGCATAAATTTGGTGCCCTAAATTGCTCCAAGGTGAGAATACATTTCAAGACACCAAAAGGCCTACAGTTCCTGCATTCACTGTGACTTCTGTCAACAAAAAATAAGCAAACTTTTTTTTTTTTCATTCTAAAGAAGAAACAAGTTGTGTTTACAAATTTAACTCAGCTAATTTAACCAGAAAGATCAGGTCCAGTGGAAAATTCCCTTTGAAAATAAAGGCAAGGAGAACTGAGGGGACATATAAGAAACAATGTAAGTCAGAAAGACAAGACCTGAATGTGGCAAAGCAGCATTATGAGATCTCGTTGGAGAGGCATTTTTTCTGTAAGATTTCAAGACAAAGCGTCATGCATCTTAACTTGAAAATATGCACAAACAAAAGAGACAAAGCAACCTTAAAGATCCTATCTTCAAGCTTTTGAACCAAGAAACAAAGAAACAGTGCAGTGCAGATATTAAAAATCAATATTCAAGAAGAGTACACGATCAGATCACGAATAACACCTCAAGTTAATGAAAACAAGAGGTATCACAAAAAGCAAAGCCCTTCATAAGCCCTATTCTCTAATGAAATTTCCTCAGAAAAAATATATCGAGAATGAAACCCTAATACTCACTCCACCTCGACCAAAATCTTCCCTAGCAGTCAAAACGCAAGATATCGAGAAAGAGACACAATGGCATCAATCATGATTCAGAACAACAAACCTGGAGGGAGGGAAGCAAGGAATATTTAAAGGAAAGGGCCATTTGCACCTCACCAAGATCCCTGTTTTACAGTCTCTAGCAGAAATGAATCAAATCAAAGACCGACTACCGACAATCTCACATAAAATCTAGTACTTTTGACGCCTCTTGAGCAAGGAAACCCCACCTCAGCATGCCTGCACTTTTGGCAATTTCTCCACAAAATGCACACAGCATCCAGCATTCCAGGCCATTCATGAGAAAAAATGTCTCCTTTATCACAACTCGAGTAAGGGGAGCGTCACAAAAAGGAAAAGAAGAAAAAAAATAAACCAAAAAAGTTAAGGAGATGGACGCATCGATGAAAAAAGAACCCAAAAACCTGGCATTTTTAACAGATTGCAGTCCAATGGAGAGAAAAATGGCATTAACTGGAAAATGAGGCATCTTTCCCCCTTACCTCTGAGGGAAAACAAATCTGGGGCATCCTCCCAGGATTCACCCAATGTCTCATGTGATAGTCATACTTAAAACATCTCAAAGAGACGCTTTTCCTCCAAGC
The DNA here is from genome assembly GCF_036884655.1 of Musa acuminata AAA Group. Taxonomy (NCBI): domain Eukaryota; kingdom Viridiplantae; phylum Streptophyta; class Magnoliopsida; order Zingiberales; family Musaceae; genus Musa; species Musa acuminata. Next base: position 35,552,300 of record NC_088329.1, on the reverse strand, counting down.
TGGTTCTGCGGCTCACTGGCTAAGCAGTACCCTTCACAGTCTCTCTCTCTCTCTCTCTCTCTCTCTTCTCTCTCTCTCTCGATCTGGCTAGCTGTTTTACCCACTAGCATCAAATAGCATATGAAAAGAAACAAAAAGGCAATAATATATTGGAAATCTCCAACACACCCTCTCCCCCTCGCTCGGCTTTTTACACGCATCCATGGCTTTCCTTCCGTGCCCTCTTCGATGAATCAGTACTAAAACAAGGTATAGGAAGCAAGGAAAGACGATTTATGTATCCCTCAGTCAGCGTAGACAAAGACAAATACATTTTAATGAATGATGCAAGAATGTAGAAAGAATGGTGTTTTTGTTCGGACGCGAAGAAGCAAACAATAATCCTCAGTTGCAACTCTTGTAAGGTTCCAAAAACATCCTTGTTGGATCCCTTTTTCATATTATGATGAGCACGCGAGATCTAATTGTCCTACTTGTTTTATGTGCATCAATTCGATCCATATATTAATCAACAGCGACATGCACCAACTTTTTTTTATTATGCGTGTTATTGCTCCAACCTCGAAATTGCCGTGGCACTGTATTTTTCAGAAAAGAGTACTCACAGGAAGGGATTATAATATACTCTTACCACTTCGCTTTTCCCTGTAAGCTCGTGTATTGAATGGATGGGTGTTACGTGGTGATCCTCTTAAACCATATGGGGTTACCATTATTTGTTGTTTCTTAGCTTCTTGATTCCTTATGCACTGACTATTTTTAATGGTTGATGTATCAGATGCAAGATGCTAATCTGGGAACATAGCCATCCATGGTTCCGTAATGCATATATGTACATGACAATTTATTGCTGGATTGTATTCTTCCTCACTGCATGTATGTACTATGTATAGTACATACAATGTACCGTACATAGTACATTGAAACTTCCGATCTCATGACTGCATCACTAGCAACAACAGAAGCTCCCACAAGCATCAAGCTGCAGTTGCAAAACCACTGCTCAGATTCATTACGAAAGCTGCCTACATAGCAAAAATTATGACACCGCAAGCCAACTAGTTTGGTGATTCGCATCAGCTCCGGCTGGCAAAATCCATGACGAATGCCACAACCTCAACAATCCTGCATTGCCAAACAACAGGAAATCAAGTATTGGGAAAACTAAGGCACTAAGAGTCACTTTAGCCTTGTGGTTATACAATGGTAAATACCACAATGAATCAAAGAATGCAATTAACGAATGCGCACGAATTATAAAGATTACTACCTGATTTTATATTTTCTAACTAAAGCAATAGCCTTTGAATTACATTAGATAAGAGTCAACTAATGCATATTCTATTAGCCTTTCAATTCTATGCACCATCTTTCCCACCATCCATACAAGTGTCACCTTCACATGTATACAGGAAACCAACTAAAAATGAAAGAACCATCAAACCAACAGACAAAAGGAGAAAAAAAAAAAAAAAAGGAAAAACAAATGGATCGGAAAGAAATTTCTTAGGGCAAATCATCATCATTACAGCCATGTCAGTCCTTGGGTAGGCATCCTTGCTCGAGCGTCAGCTAATGACACCGACATGGCAAGAATCATTTGCTCTTCAAAGTTCTCGGGAGCGAAATGTCCCGGAGTCATGATAGCACCACTTGGGAATGGAACCACTGCAGTCCGTGGATCTACCATAACATCTGAACCAGCGTAGCTGGTCCCTGCCTCAGACATGTCGGACCAATGATCAGTCGAACACTCACCAAGCTCCTCCCTCAGTACTTCCCTTCCGCTATCTGGTGGTATCTCATTCCAGTAACTTGAAGGATTATTCTGCATAAACCTCATGTTTCCTAAACTGCCTGATTGATGAAGCATGTCCAACATTGAGGTGGCACTACTTGATATATTAGCACTAGACTCCACATAAATATGCTGGTGCTCATTTAGAGCTGAAGCTGCACAAGCTAACCCACTATAGGGTGACACTTCTGGAGGAGCAATTCCATGGGAACTGTAACATTCTTCTGAAAAGGATGGTCCTGGGAAAAAACTTCCGAGATAGACTGGATATCCTTGATGACCATGCTCCTGATCAAAGTGAAATGTCAAATTAGATATTGGGTTCTGAAAAAAAATATAAACAATGAGAAATATATTCTACTTTCTCCTATCTAAACATGAATAATGAAAATTATATTGTGATACCTTTATATTTAACTTAATCCAAACAGTGTCTAATGATGCAAACAGATGATGTTTTTTATAATATCTCTAAGAAAACATCAAAAATAGCACAGTAGTTGTTAACATATAAAGAACACCACATGAACACTCACTAATGCATAGGCATGCACCTAAGCATGCAGAAATTAGGTTTCTAAAATGGCAGCCTAGTGCACAAAGCTCATTTCCCTCTGGCATCACAGTGTATTACATTCCCACAACCTTAACCATGCATGATGAGAGGCAGTTTTGAAAAATTGACCCCATAATGTCTGGGTTGCAGTTGATAAGCTCTGCACCAAGGCAGTGGTTGAGATTTCTAAGGCAGCCTATGTTCCTATGGTCAAACGAGTCAAGATACATTGGATCTGGACAGTAAAGGGACTTTGTGAGTGATTCAATTGGAAAACAGCAAAACACAAAAGAGCAGATATTGGACAGGAAGCCAGAACCTCTAGAGAAACAAGGATAAAAACAAATGGAAAATCAGAGCACATTGATATTTAAGACCTGTCCACAGCCAAACTTTGCTATAATTTAAAAAATAATCAAGAATATAATCCACTTATTCCTGTTTAAAAATCATCTCTGACACAAAATATAGATGACAATTTACTCCTGGACCATGACATCTTGTGATCCTAAAGGTACATCCATTCTTCCTCATGTGAGCCATGTTGATGTGTTGAACCTCCCCAAAGTTCCTTTTAATATTTTTTACCACCCCAATGTAAATCCAGGACTATTTTTTTATATCCTCCTCTGTGACTTTTTTATCTTCCTCTTTCTCTTTCTCCTTCTATTTCTCTGCTTTCAAAGAACAACTGTGCCCTTAAAACCTAAACCCTGCATCTAATCCATGCTGTTGCCTTGCGTTTGGGCATAAGGTATAGCCATGTTTGTTCAGGTCATGCAATTCAGACAGGAATATCTCAATATAAATCGTGCTCTTCAGCTTTCCTTCCAGACTGAAAAGAAAAATAGTTGAATAATAATGAACAGGAACAAATAGAAAATAGAGAAACTAGAAAGAAACAAAAGAGAAAGTGATACAAATTGAGGAAAAGGCAACTCATAAGACAGGCAGCCAATTTAGACAATTTAAAGATACATCTGATATTGCAGTCAAGATTTCCTCTTTAGCACATATCAGCTGGACATCAAATACAACATAAACCAAGGTTTGCCGTACCGTGATATACTGCTCGGTACAAGTGGTAAATACTGGTCTAACATGGGACTGGTATAAGTGATACATCGGTATGACCTCATCTACCATGTGCTGGTATGCTCGGTACAGTTCGGTAAGTACCATACCAATAACTAGCCGGTACACCGGTGTGGACCGATAAGACGAACCATGACCTAAACCAATCCAAATAGTATCTAGCAGCCTCTTTTAGTTGGATTTCTATCCAAATGTAATTTTAAATACAAACTTGACCTTCTTTAATAGAAAAATGGACTATGATGAAAATCCTATAAAATTACCTAACTCAGGGAAGAAACTACTACAATCAATGATTAACATAAAATATATTGTATTCAATCAATACTAGCTAGACTACCCAGACTCATTCAGAAAAGCATGACTTCTGACACATACATAATGCAGTGTCAAGTGCAAGAATATATAACTGATCTCCCATTTTAGAGCGGAACTCCAAAGCCTTAGTTTCATCATTTCAGTTCCACACCCATCCATGAGCTAGATCAAGTGGTTGTGCTATTAACATGCCACGACATCTGCTCAGAACTCTCCTCTCAGCTTGTTGCTTTTTTATAAGCACCATTTGATGCGGAATTGTCTAGCTTCAAAATCAATAATCCACATGTTATTGCACAGGAATCTCTATTTCCATAGCCACTGTGCTGAACCTTTCAACCATATATATAAATATAAATATATATATATATATATATATGTGTGTGTGTGTGTGTGTGTGTGTGTGTGTGTGTGTGTGTATATGTATGTAAGTATATATATATATGTTCGTATATATGTATGTACGTATATATGTATGTACATATATATGAATGTACGTATGTATGTATGTATATGTATATGTATATATATGCATATATATATATATATATTTATTTATTTATTTATATTTATATTTATGTGTGTGTGTGTGTTTTCTCCAGATGAAAAAAAATCACCAGCCACTTATGCCTGATAGATTTTCATGATCATCAAAAGAAACAATTTTAAAGGAACAAACTACTGATTAAACAACAAAGTAGAATTCCTTCTTTCAACTACCCTGTAGAAAATCTAAGGAATCCTCTTTGGTTGGACTCCTATACAAACACGAAGGGATATAAACATTGTGCAAAACATAATGGACCCTCTCTGACAGATATTACAAAGCACAAAGAAAAGTCACGAAATGAAGTAATGCCTAAATAGTATACAAAACTAGAGCAAACATATTGCATAAACAAAAGATAGACTGGATAACTAAGATTCCCTCAACTCAATCGAAGTGATAATTTTGACTTCATCAATATGGACCGATCAATTGATGCAGGGGTCAAACTACAACTCTTCGTTGCTCATGTAACATCCAAACTTGATCAAATCCAATAACCTTTAGCAATGTGTAAATTTGTAACAGCAGGAAGAACCGTAATTTCCTGATTCTCATAAATTGAGAAAATAGATGGCTCATCCAAAAATAATTATTTTGGCACATGAAGGTTCAAAATTGAATAATTGAAAGTCTGGAACAACTTTTTTAAAAGAATCTTATGTCCTATCTAATACACAAAAAACCTCAAGATTTCAATAAGATTGAATGTTAAAGAAGACTAAATTTGTCCTTATTGCATAAGTTTTCGCCTAGTATATATTGCACAGACGATGAGAATTGGCACACACTAGCTTGGATAACCTATTAATAGTAACTTCTCTAAGACAAGTAAAATCCATGCCTCACTGAGGTTATTAAATAGCACCATCAAGACAACAGGACTCCTCCCAGTAGTTTCCCTGTCTCAAATGAGCTGAGTCTCAGTCAGTTCAACCAAATGGGAAATCCTGATGCTTATGTGCTCTTACATGGTCTAAGACTCTAAAACAACAGGCAACTTCAAGCTGTTAAGTGATTTTGCAGATTCTGTCTTTTGCACCCACCTGACTGCCTAGAACACAAGGCTCATACTAAGAGGGGCAAATACGACTGGGCAAAGGAAAGTGTATCCTAATAGAACAGTAACTACCTTTGACAATAGCAGCATAGTGAAAGCATGATGAAGTAAAATAAACGAAAACAAAGCAAACAGAAAATAGAATCACATGAATAAAATGTATGACTGACCATACATTTTTAACTAGCCTCATCCTGGAAAGCATTATTACATCATGTATTGAGAGAGATTGGTGTTATCTTAAAGTATGACTAGGACTAAGTTCAGATAGAACAATAACATATCTTACAGCAAAGAGAAGAAGATTAGTCTCCTTTCCGTTATTCCTCAAATCATCAATAATATATTTGGTGAACTTTGTTTAAGTGTATTGAAAAAATCAACAAATTAGAGTGTCAATCCATTCTTAGAAAATTTGGGCATGAATATCAGTACAGGGTCCTAAGCTTCATATTGGCATTACTATTCAATATAAAATGCTAATTGTATTTAGACGAATAATACAAGCTTGCTGCAATTCCAGCTCTAAATGATCCAAGTCACAGATTGTTGTCTATATATATATACATACATACATACATACATATATATATATGTATATATATATATATATATGTGTATATATATATATATATATGTGTATATATATATATATATATGTATATATATATATATATATGTATATATATATATATATATATGTATATATATATATATATATATGTATATATATATATATATATATGTATATATATATATATATATATATATATATATATAGAACCAGCATCTACATTTTGTGTCATTATTAGAGGCAATATCATTTCTATGATCAAAAGCGCCATATCACAATATCAAAGAGAAAGCAGTCTCATGAAACTAGCAATAATAGACTCTAAAAAAAAACTTCAAAACCAAGCAGCATGATGAAAATAAAATTGAGGGCATAATATAATGATTTAAAACATTAAATTGATAAGTTACTGAACATGTTATGAATGAACACTGTTTCAAATTGCATGAAACTTACCTCGTAATTCAAGGATAAACAATTAAGAATAATTTAAGAAAAGCCACAAATTTTGTGTAATATTACTCCCAGTATTAACTCATTTGGATCAAGTTACTGCAATTTAACTTTAACTAGTAACCTATATTACCTGAATAGAAAGCCAGATAGCTTCCATGACCATAATGTCATCAAGATCACGGTCAAAATTGTCAGCTCTGCATCGTACAAAGTTCCAAATAAAGATAAGATGACAAATGAAGGAGAACATGCCAACCATAAGATACAAATGCCTCCTTAGCTGCATGCCCATCGTGTGTGGTTAACAGTTATGAAAATTAAAGATAGGAAAAAGAATTTTTAGTTTTGTGTACCCATTGGACTTAAGATCAAAAATTGCACTTTTTAGTTTTGTAGCTTGCCATTGATCATAAAAAATTAAATTATATGCTCTTAGGTAAGGCCACAAGCAGTTTTTGGAATGACCAGAGCTTGAAACCAAATGGGTCAAACCTTCCAAAAAGGAGTGCTTAGAAGGTTCTCCAACGGGGCGGATGGTGATAGGTGTTGAATTATGTTGGGGTATCACAATCTCCTCCTGTCAAATACCCAATGTCCTTATCACATACACATACATTATGTAGAAGTCCATCAAGATCTATTTTAGGTGATGTGGAATTCGGGAGATGACATAGCTCACCACACCACCGAGACCATCCATGGTGCGTATACCCATTGGATTGAAGATTCACCGGGAAGAATAATCAGTCCCAATGTGCAAACATATCATAAACAATTTTTTCTCTTATATTTGTCATAACTCAATCCAAAGTCACATGGGCCAAACTCCAAAATGGAGTACTCAAATGTTACCCCTTGGGGGAGACTATTGATCTGTTATATTATTGTAAGATTCCATAAGAGTTTACAACAATTTCATAAGATGGACTGAGATGAAATACATTTGATCAAGTTGAATGTGAACTAGATTAAAAAACATGAACGAGATATGGCAAATAGTATAACTTTATAAGCATATAAATTTGGAATGCCTGAGACAATAAAAGAAAACAAGCATTCAGAATTTTATATTGCCAATAAAAAAAGATAACAAGGCAACAAGCTAAGATATGGCTACTGTTGACATCATGCACCAGATTCAACAGTTCAAAAGCTCAATCTATATGCTTTAATTACTTGAGATATGTTTGTAAGCATTTAATGACCAATTCAGAACCTCAAGTCAACCAAGTAAGTCTATGAGCAAGGGTAGGCAGCAATCAAGAATCCGATTTACCCATTATTAAGAAACAAAATCAAAATCCAGCATTTGAATGTTCTCTCACTAAGAAATACTTTCACAATGTAATAGAAGTCCCAGAACAAAGAAGTTACCAACTCAGAGACCAGGCAAAAGAAAGAAAATTTTAAATGATAATTAGTGGAAGGTTTCCTAAGCATATATACTACGAGCTAGTTAACAGAAGCAGTAAACTTCAAACACTCAAGTACCGAGAGAGTTGATAAAAAGATCAAACCATATCACCTTCATAAAAGTGGTTAGAAATCTATGTTTTCCAATAGGATGAATCACTGGCCATACCAGAACAGAATTACTAAATTAGTAGAAAAAGCTGAAACAAGTGAGTGCACTTTGTACCTGTTCTGTCTACAGTGTGAAGGCAGCATGCCTGCCGGCACCGAGCACGAAGCTTGAGATGAAACAAAATCATTTATTTGTGTTGTGCATCTCAGAGACGGAACTGTCGAGTTTTCAATACAACATGAAGAAACATAGACCTACTTTAGCAATCAATATAAAAGAAGTTTAATGATCAAAAAACAAGAATATGTAGTGGAAAGAGGATCTGAAAGCGACGTGCTACCTATGTCACAATACTCCACTTCTGCGTCATTCATTATTCTACTCGGAGAACTTATATCCTTTCTTTTCTTCAGCCTTTCTGCTTCATCCTGAATTTCTTGTTGTTGCATCCTTATTTGTGCTTCAATGAACTTCTGCTCTTCCTGCTCTTAAGCAGAATTATTTAGAGACAACTCGAACATCATTGACAAGCAAATGTACACTCACAAATCAAGAAAGAAGGCAGGAAAAGTTGAGCAAACTAGAAAAAACTTACAACTTCTTCCAATCCCTTCTCTTCTTTTGTCTTCACACCACGGTACTCAACAGCATAATTTAAAGTTTTGCAAAAGGGGCACCTATCAGGTTAAGCAGTAAACCTTGCATGATCCAAATTATGATGCAGCAAAAATAAAACAGAAAAGGATACTCTGTAGGGCGAGTTGCATGAGGTGGTTTCATCTGAAGGAAACACTCTGCAAGAAGCATCAAATTTTAAGTTAAAATAAAATTAAACAAAAAAGGAATATGGATACAGACAACATGGATAAAAAGGATTGAACCAAAAAGCTTTTCAACATCAGAGAGAAATTTGCATTACCCGTGCATATGCCTTTCATGCAACACCTCGATCGATTAAGACTCGGATAATTCTACAATAATACAACAAAAAAGGGAAAATCAAGTGAACTACATCAAGAATTGCTCTAAATGCAATCAATCAGGATTGAAACGTCAGAAAAAGCAAAGGTCGAATACGAACTAGAAAACAAATGGGACACTCTTCAAGATCGAGAGCGCATTCATCGCCTCCAGGGTAGCACGGCGCCAACTTGGACTCCAGAATGAGCTTCCTCAGTTTCTTTTCATCAATGTCGCGGTGGTGGTACAATCCCTGCGGCCTTGTGTACTTCTCGTCCACCACCTGCCTCCTCCTCCCTATCTTATTCCCCATCAACCTCACTTCCTACGGCAAGAAAGAACGCAAGAAATCACCAAAAACCAGCTATTCCCAACCTTTGTTCCTCAGTCTCTCAACGTCTTCCGATCAAAGAAGTAAAAACGATAAAAAAAAACGTCAACAAAACAAGAGACCTAATTCCCTCCCATTTCACTTCAATTAAGACCGACAAAAACAACCGATAAACCGAACCCTAATTCGCCATTCCAGATCGAGGCAAGGACCACCGCCGACCCTCCTTCCCAGTCCCAAGATCGAAACCTACATCGATATCCCGCCAAAACCGGACCAAGAAAGCGAATGCGATAAGCAGAGCCCAACAAAAACCCTAGATCCCATTCTTCCCCGTCAAGAAGCGGGGATCGGGAAGAGACGAAGCAGGAGGAACGGCGCTCGACTTCTCTCCACCGCCGATCCCGTCGCCCGTCTTGCCGCAGCCCAAGCTTCTCTTCCGTCGCTTCTTCCGCGGATCTCGAGACGGACGGAGCGGAGGAGAGAGAGGGTGGGGGAAGATCTCCGGTTCGCGCGCACGAAGCTTCGGAAGCACGACAAGGATCGGGAGGAAGGAAACGAGGGTGGCTTGTGCGTGCGAGAGACAGCGGCTCGGTCTGTCGCAGCGATCAAAGCCCGTCGTCTTTACTCTCTGGCTATGGTGAGGCAGCATGGGATCCTCTCCAATTTCGTAACCCAGAGCTCATAAAGACATCCCCATCGTTCGCCCTCGATCTCTCAACAACAAAATCTCAACCCTCTGTTAATGATGAACCACAATAGAAAGTTGGAGAGGATCCCAATCCTGGAATGCAGTAGACCGAGTGTGATCGTCCCAATACTTTTGTATTAATTAAAGGATTGTGAGAGTTTGGTTGTACGTCCCCTATTTTGTCGACCTCGGAACACAAGTGTCATGTTCTACACGGAAGGGTACAAAATGAAATAGTTTTTAAAAAGGACGAAGAAATTTATAGTTTTTCCAAGTTAATAATGAAAAATAATAATTATTCCCTGTGTTTTTAGTTGAAATCGATGATTTATTATTATTATTATTATTATGTAAAAGAAAAGATTTAGATAAGAATTTTACAGAAGAAACACTTAAAATCCTAAACAGTTCGTCGAAAAGCAGGTTCATTGATCTAACGGTCCACGTTCTTCCGTAACGAGCGCGCGATTTCCGAGGTCTGATCCGAGCGATTCATTTTGAGCGGGGGGTCGTAGACCGCCCCAGGAATCCTGCAGGGACGAGTTCCAGGTTCTCGCAGTTGCAGATCTCGATCATGAACCCATCGGGATCGTTAAAGAACAGCTGGTCGATCGGCGACCCTTCTTCCTCGTTGATGGTCCTCCTCAGGTACTTCACGCCCAGATCCTTCAGCCTCTGCTCCATCGCCCCCATGTCCTCGCACTACCAACGCAGCATGCGAAGAGAAGCTAGCAAAGAGCGGCGAAAGGAAGAAAAAGACGACGGCGATGATGAGCAGGGCCAGACCTGAAAAGAGATGTGGTTGTCCATCGGATCGAGACGGTCAAGGGACGCATCGGGGAGGTCACCTCCGTCCTCCTCCTGCACCAGGTGAATTCCCACGCCGTAATTGAACAGCCTGATGGTTCACGCACATGCCTACTATTCACCGGTCAAGGCGGAGGAGGTGGAGCAGGTAGGGGATTTCGATACCATGCGCCGTTGAAGTCGAGGGTGGGAGGGCGACCGGTGGGGACGAAGCCAAGCACGGTGGTGTAGAACTCGACGGAGGCTTCCACCGATCTGCAGAGCCTGGAGACGTGATTGAGCGCCATGAGAGGCATTGGCCGATTAGTACTGCTGTCATGGTTCTGGGGCCTGTCCTCTTCCTTCTCTTTGTGCAGCTGTTGCGGCTCTTCTTTTCCTTGCGAAGTCTCCATGTCCGCGGCGGCGTCCTTCTTCTTTGTGGCTATGTATGTGACGATGGTGACGAGAACACGTAAGACATTTGAAGATAACGTTAGATAGACACGTGGATCGTCTGCATGAGTCTCAGCTAGTTCTGATACGGACAGCTGGGTCGGTGGCTTCCCTGTGTCATGGGTTTACGCGGGCGCGAGTGAATCGGATGGGATGGGATGCGATGGGTTTGGTTAGTCAAATCGAGATACGACTCGAGAAATTGACATTGACCCGACGATCATTGCCGTTGCAAAACCAATTCACAGGCATCGATTGCTATTTTAAGACACCATTTTCGATCATGAATGATAACGAGACAAAAATAAACAAGTCTTAACCTTGTTGTTATAAATATATATAAATATAAACCATTTTGGTTTTAGACTCTGTTTTAGTATATTTTTATATATTTATTATGTGATAAGAAAATAATAATTTTAGACATAAGACCAACACTTCGATAATCACGTGATCAACGCCTCGATGTTACATGATCGATACCTCAGTGCTATGCGATTAGCATTTCGTTGATGCATCTCAATATTTCAACTGCATATGATCGATATAATCTTGTTATTGAAATATTACTAAACGTATCATAGTTATCGTACATCATACAAATTTAGCGTAGCATGCTCCATCAGGAGACACGTGTGATCATCCCTAACATTAATATTTGTTGATGAGTAAAATGATAAAAAAATATCATATTATAAAAATGCCCCTCACACAATATTTCTTTAGGCATTCAATTCTAATACTCTTAATATGTGTATTGAATAGACACATGCCCTCAATATAGTTTTAATATAAATTAGATGTCTTTCAATATAATTCAAAGTCAAATAAATAATAGCAAAAAATTGAATGCCAATATCATATTAGAGTATATTTTTATCAATTAAAATAATTAATATTTATATTTTAAGGATAATCAACTTATGCAAAAAAAAAAAAAAAAAGTATTTAGGAACGTCATCCCAATTGGAATCTTGGCCATGATTAATATAAATATAAGTAATATCAATTCATGAGATATCCGAGAAATTATTCGTTTTGAGCATAGTTTTATTTTTTCAGGGTTTATGAGTCTTACATACGCTTTTGAGGATAAAAGTGACTTGACGAACTTATAAGCCGTTAATTCATATAATGCTGATCTAATAAGTTAATATTTGATCGTCATTTATGGTGACCTATAAGCTCGTTATGAATTATCTATGTCCTACCTCTAAAAAATTATCTTTAAGGGTAAAAATAATTCGATGAACTTAAAAACTCTTGTTTCCCTTATGAGAACACCGATAAAAACATTTAATCCACGTTAATTGAGGAATCGGAGAATCAAAGGACTCATAAATTTACTAGGAACCAATAATAACAATATTAAATGGCAAACTCATTCCTATTGATATCTCCGTAGAAAAGAAAATTTACTGGGAATTAAATTGATGTTTATTGGCAGCAACAGAAGCTAAAAAAAGTGAGAACGTGCCCAAATTACTACCTATCACCAAAAAAGAAGCGGTAAAGTATTACCACTCGGAGGAAACATAGAACGGTCCATCGAGAGGACGACCCAAATGTAGCATCAGACAACGTTGATGAGGAAAGTCAACGAACAACGTGGCTCACTTCTTGCTCGCGGCTCCCATCGAAGGCTAAGGTGGCAAAGGCCACCAACGGCCCCCCATCGCGTTTGCTGCAACCCTTCTAAAATCGAGCCGGCGTTGTCGTCGGAAGCGGTCAAAGCGCCTGTGCCAAAATAGACACAATCATCCACGCCGCTCCCTCACCTGTAACGAAATGGTGCGCACGAACCCTAAGCCAAGCATAGAGAATACGAATACAAATGGATCATATCGCATGACGAAGGCTTCCCAACCTGCAATTGTTCCACGATTTGCTAATATCGGAGCAATTAACAGCCAACACAACAGAAAAATAATAATAATAATAATAATAATAATAATCCATTTTACCTTTTCTTTATTTTATTTTTCCTTATTTTTATTTTACATTGATCGGAACTAAAAAAAGGGGTGAGAAAACATAAGAAACATAAGCCCACCACCACACCTCATTTCTCTCTTTCTTCCTTGACCGACCTCGTTCGGCTTCGTTCTGCTCCCATGTCTCTCTCCGTCACCATTTTGTTGCCGGAGATGTGAGCGGGCCAGGACACATGGGATGTGCAATGGTGGTGGCCGCGGCTCTGATGCCGATGCAATAGGAGGAGGAGGAAGAGGAGGAGGAGGAGCGGAGGCAGCGGGAACATAATGTACAAGAAGGAGAAGGAGCAGCAGAAGCAGCAGCACAACATTAAGGCTTGGGAGTCGGCCGTCCGCAAAGCGCAGCAACTGCATTCACATCAGTCAGGCAGCCGCCGACGCGTCTGCCAGATCTCCCCCATGTCCGTCGCGCCCGCCGACGACAACTTCGAAGCCAGCTCCCCGCGAGGGAGCGATGGCAACTCGGCGGCAGAGGAGGACGGCAAGGTGTGCCACGCGGAACGCCTTTTCCCTGGTGGCGACTCGTACACCGGTCAGTGGTCCGGCGGCGTCCCGCATGGCACCGGCAAGTACGTGTGGACGGATGGGTGCATTTACGAGGGCGAGTGGCGGCGGGGCAAGACCACCGGCCGCGGCAAGTTCTCGTGGCCCTCCGGTGCCACCTACGAGGGCGAGTTCAAGGCCGGGTTCATGGACGGCTTCGGCACCTACACTGGTGCCTCCGGCGATACCTACCGTGGAAGCTGGTCCATGAACCTGAAGCACGGCCACGGCAAGAAGTTCTATGCTAACGGCGACTATTACGACGGGGAGTGGCGCTCCGGCCTGCAGGATGGCCATGGCCGCTACGTCTGGAGCAACAGCGCTGAGTACGTCGGGCAGTGGCGCGCTGGGGTAATCCATGGCCGAGGATCCCTCATCTGGGCCAATGGCAATCGGTACGATGGTGGGTGGGACAATGGATCTCCGAGGGGCAATGGTAACTTCCGATGGCCCGACGGCAGCCTCTATGTCGGGGTGTGGACTAAGGAAAATGCAGGGATCCAACAAAAGGGGGTGTACTACCCATCACCCTCTGCGAGCTCCCCCACTGCCCGAGACCCACAGGAGGCTTTTACAGCTGACCTTCGGGGGTGCAAGATCTCGCCAGGGGACACTCTGTCGATACTTCCCTCTCAGAAGACCCTCAATTGGTCCGGCACGGAGGTGTCACGTGGTTCGGTCGATAATGCTGATCCTGGTTTGCCACCCAGACGGCTGAATGGTAGGACAAATACCATCATTGGATCTAGTGACATTTTGGGAGGAGAGAGGTGGTCCGACCGGATCGGCATTTGTAAGTCCAATGGCGATATCAGTTTTGACATTGTCGATCGAGGTTCAGCGGCATCACGAGGTGACGCAGACGTGAAATTATCGTTGAATCCACGTTGGCCACCTCCAAGGGCTGCGAAGAGGCAAGGGGAAACCATCACAAAAGGGCACAAGAATTATGAACTAATGCTCAATCTCCAGCTTGGGATCAGGTAATGTTTTTCTGTGTAGCTTTATTAGCATTTGGTGGAAATTTTACGATGACAGTGATGTTATAGTTGGTATTGTCAAAGGCATGAAGACCTGGAAAACACAGATCTTAGTGACACATCTGAGGAAAACCATGCTAGAATTCTGCAACAAGAGAAGTTGAATTGTGATCCCATCCCAATCAGCTTTAAAATACTTCAAACTGTGTCCTTCCACTTCACTAATTTGTTGTCTAGCTTTCTTTGCAACCATTTCTTCATGGAGATTCTTGGTAGACATTGATTGTCGTTTTCGATAAAAGGAGCAATAAGACTCTATATGTAGTTAATACTCCAAAGAATGCTATTCTTCTATGTCCTCTGTTTTTGCCAATTGATTTATTTGAATGGGATGATCAATTGGATCTTTTAGATTTTAGATAATTAGTGATAAGTTCTGCTGTTTCATATTATCAATATTAAGACTGTTGCAGAAAAAATAAATTAATAATGAGCTGTGTCCGTGAAAACAAAGGAAATGTTTATGGTGAACTTGCTAGAAGATGGCATATATGGAAGAATCATTAGGGCTTTATGTTCATGCAATTCTTGATCAAGGAGATTTCAGGACAGTGTGTTAACTACTCGTTTGTTTATTGGATAAACTCTTAGAATTAATAAATTGATTTATATTGTTATTTTGTTATTATTCTCCAGCATTTAATGGTCAACAATCTAATGTTTGCTGTGGCATAGACATGCGGTTGGAAAACAAGGTCCATCTCATGTTGAGCTGAAATCATCGGCCTTTGACCCCAAAGAAAAGGTGTGGACAAAGTTCCCTCCTGAAGGATCAAAACATACACCTCCACACCAATCCTGTGAATTCAGATGGAAAGATTACTGCCCTTTGGTGTTCAGGTGAGCTCATGACATAATACTTCGTTCGTATTTTATTTATATATATATAAATATCAGCTGACAATTTATATTATTTGACAAGTTCAACATGATAATATATTCTACTTAAATTGAGCGTTCAGGACACTTCGCAGGCTGTTTAAGGTTGATGCAGCTGATTATATGATTTCTCTTTGTGGCAATGATGCTCTACGAGAACTATCATCTCCTGGAAAGAGTGGAAGCTTCTTTTACCTGACCAATGATGACAGATACATGATCAAGACAATGAAGAAGTCTGAAGTAAAAGTTAGCACCCGTTCCCTTGGGATTTATATTATTTAACATTCTTCTGATCTATCCCACTCAAAATATATCTTTCAACATTCTTTTCCTGATCTACCCCATACATTATGTATTGTTCCACAGGTCCTTCTGAGGATGCTTCCAGCCTATTATAACCATGTCCGTGCATTTGAGAACACTTTGGTGACCAAATTTTTTGGTCTTCACTGTGTGAAGGTAACTGGAGCTTCACAGAAGAAGGTCAGAACGTGGGTCTCAGTAACATCCATAATTTGACTGGAAGATTTGTTTTGGTGACATATAAATTCTTTGCATTTTTCTGTAACAATTAATCAGGTCCGTTTCGTTATAATGGGAAACTTGTTCCGCTCTGAGTACTCTATTCATAGGCGCTTTGACCTAAAAGGGTCTTCCCATGGTCGTATGACTAGGAAACCAGAGTCAGAGATTGATGAATATACTACTTTAAAAGATCTTGATCTTAATTTTATATTTCGACTGCAACAGTCTTGGTTTCAAGAGTTCCAAAGGTATTGTTATTATTTACTCCCGCAGCAATTTTGTTTCTGGGTCCTAGATATTTGATTTCTTCTTATGAGGAAAATAGAAGTCATATATGTGCTTTCTACAGGCAAGTTGACAAGGATTCTGAGTTTCTTGAGCAGGAGAGGATCATGGATTATAGTCTTCTAGTCGGTGTTCATTTTAGAAGTTCCAGAGAGATGCCTTTACCTGAAGGTTCATTTCAATGTTCTCTTTTATTTTCATATCTGTGCCATTCTTAAGATGCGTATCTTTTGGTTAAAGGTGGTGATGCTGACATCCAAAGAGAATCAACATTGAGGCTTTCTAGAGACATGGATCAGTTTCTTGGTGATCAAAACAGGTATAAACATGATAACTAGAATACCTGTATGTTATTTATTAATTTTGCTTTTTGGATGCATTTTACTTACCATACAAGTAGAAAATCTTTTGATGAAATCACACAAAATTAGATGTTACAGAGTTTCAAAATAATATAAGTGTTCAAATCCATCAGTAAAATGCTTATCTTCTTATCTATTATGTCAGTGCTAGGCATGCTGCTTCTATATGCTTCTTTCTCTTGATCCATAACATTTTAAAGGTGACTTGAGTACTTTCCATTTGCTGTTTTACACTTTTTTTCCTGCAAGATCCTGACAATGAATTAATAGATTGTCCTTGGTAACTGAAAGTTAATGACGACAGAAAAGGGAGAAGATACTCCTTTCCAACTAGCACGTTAGCTTCCCTCCTGGTATGAATATTAACATTACATATGCTTTGTCATGATGTTAATGCAAAAATATGTGGTAAATATGGCTCCCCACTTGGACTGATATCACTCATCCTAATGGATGTGTGTGTGCTATGTTCTTTCTTGATACACATCATTCTCACTATGAAGCATCTGTATCTCTACAACGTCAAGTCATTTTCGGAAAATCTGGGCCTTGAGTTTTTGTTTCTTATATTTGATGCTGCAGGCAGGCAAAGATTCGAATAGGTCTGAATACACCAGCTAGGGCTGAACTGACAGTCAGGAAGAGTGAGAGTGACTCTCAGCTCATTGGAGAACCTACAGGGGAGTTCTATGATGTAATCTTGTTTTTTGGCATCATAGACATATTGCAAGACTACGATATAAGCAAAAAGCTAGAGCATGCATACAAGTCTATTCAACATGATCCGACCTCGATATCGGCTGTAGATCCGAAACAGTACTCAAAACGCTTCCGTGATTTCATATACAGAGCTTTTACCGAAGACGCCTAAAGAAAAGTTTGTCCTGGAAGCACCATCAGAGTTCCAGGTTCGGTTGACCTTCAGAATGCATTGAAGAATCTGGTCAGGCTGCAACTGGGTGTTTAGATTTTGGCATTTGTGTACATTGTTTCAGTGCCCACCACCAAAAGTTGCTGCTTCAGCCATCATCGAGCCTCTGGATCTCCTTGTTGCTGCTAGGATCTCGACCGAACTCAAAAGAAAAGAAATTTGATTCTCCCAAAGAACATTTGAATAGGACCTTACAATCCTCTAAAATTTCTTTCTATAGGTAGTACTGCTAATGTCCTAATTCAGGTACAGAGAGAAATTTGTAACAATGAGCGTGCAAGCCCGATTTAGAGTTGTAAATTATTTACGAGTAACGTGTATCAGATATTCTTTTTCTTCTGTAAAAATTATGATTTCCACTGAGGAGCAAGAACAGATTTGAGATTCTTACATGTAAACAAATGTGGTGAAAGCGATGCTCATGTTGAGGTGAGGTCCTGTGACAAAGAATGATACTGCTCAGGAGTTGGATGGCACGTAATGTGATGGTATGTTGGAATGAGATAATTAGTGATACTGCTCTCATTAACTATTCATCGCAGTATAATTTGCCAGATCTTATCGAACATACAATTAGATTCACAAAGGTAGCACATTTGGTAATCGTAGATGACATGAAGCACTTATTGAGTAACGTCAACAGACATCGGCAGTGCTCAAATACGTCACATTCCAACTAATGAAAGCAGCGCATCCCGGTAATTACCACGCGTGTTCTTCACGATCTTGTCTTCGAGCTTAGCCTTGTATTGCTTCTCGTAGACTGCTTTGATCTCTTCCATATCCACATCCGATCGAGATACGACCACTCTCGTAAGAGCGTCTTTCGCGTTCTTATCTGCTACTTCTCCGAAAGCCTTGTCGATTACCTGAATTCACGAGACATGATCCGATCATGCTTCGCTCTTTGGCAATGAGGCCTGCGAGATAACTGTCGTGATCTCTCACCTTGCTGAAATAGCTAGCGGATGATCCCAAGCATCGAACGGTTTCTCCCAAGCATGATTCATCAGCGAAGTCCTGCTCGATGAGAAGTTACATAGCAAGATGGACCGCAGATACTTGAGGTTTTGAGCAACAGTGTACCTGCTCGATCGATTTCCCGTATATTCCACTGTAGTGTCTGAAGGTTTCTTTGAGATGTGTTTTGCTTCTCGTGGTCAGTATCCTAATGACCTCGTAATCCTCTACGGGGTCCTTTGTGCCGGCATTCTTGATTGCATGTCCGAGCGCCTTGGCCTCAGATTTGGCGATATCTTCGTCCACTCGAGATCCTTCGTACCTGTATGCGCTTACCAGTCCGACCAGCAACTGCGAGCGAGTACATGGATTGCGTTGATCGGTAGATCTTCATGATCCAAATCGTGTCGGAATTAGAAGAGGTAGGACAGAAAAGGAATAGCAGTGTTCTTACGCTGCAGTAGTTTTCCTTGACGCGGTAGGCAACATCTTCCTCTATGGAATGGTGGAAGAGAGCATGGTAGGCCTTCCTTGCTCCGAGCAGCTCGTCCGATGAGCGAGTGCAGGCGATCTCAACTATGATGTTGAATGGATGGGCCTTGTGGAGCACATGGTGGATCCAACGTGCGTCTCTTTCCCATGGATGCATTGCCCATAGCACCGTTACGTTCTGCAAAGATCGGCACCTCAGTTGCCATTCGAAGAATTAAGCTTGTAGATGAAGATTTGTTCCCAAGGCCAACTCTTATCAAGCTGAATTAGATGTGCAGATGATAGATTTCAGGTCATGGCAGAACATTCAAGCTGGCTTTCGAAAAGAAAGAAGAGTTTGGACTATTTGACCATTTTGATGATCGATAAGCACATCATAATTGATGGAGATGTTCGCAAGAAACCATCAGATTCATATCATCATTTTCCGGTCACGAGTTACCCAAAAACAGAGAGAAGAGTCTTTAAGATCATGACAGTAAACTGATGGATTAAGAGAATTGCTAATCTCTTCTCTTCTTCAGTCAACTATTCTCATCGCAGGTGACGTTTGACTTTGGGGAGAGAAAAAGGCCAAATTAACTAAAATCTTCGACAATATCGAAGCCAAAAATCAAACGCCGACAAAAGTGGAATTGGAAGAGAGTCAATTAATTCCATGAGATCCTAAGAATTGTAGCTTTGCAGGAAGTAAATCTTAAACAACACTTCTCTTCCCTTCAAATCACTGATATGATCAGTTCTAATACTAAACTCTTAGCAGATTCAACGCTACGAAACAAACTCAAAGCAACAGACGACATGCAACGACGGATGGAGGAAAGATGGAGCAGAAAGTCTACCTTAAAGCGTGCAAATTCGACCTTCAGGCTGCGAACGAAATCATCCTCGCAGCGCTCGAAGCTGCCGTGTGGCTTGAAGAAGGGAGAAGAGCTCCTGAAGCCTCGCCGCTTCTCCGGCTGCTTGCGCCATTTCGTGATCACCGTCAGCAACGAGCTCTCATCAACACCAAGGCCTTCACAGTCGATTCTGCGTCGTTAGCAATTCTACACCGATTAAATCGAGCGTGCACAGCAAACCGACCTGAGAAAGCACTGGTGAGGGCCTCATGCTCTTCGGCCATGGTGGCTCAGCCTCGGCTCCTGTCTCAAAACGGATGGTGAGGGGAAAGGAAACCGCTGCCGGTGTATTATATGCCTCGGTTGCGCATCAGATGGTAACGGTTGTTTTGCTGTGATGCGGCACGGGAGATGTGACAGACACAAAGTAGGGAGAGTCGGTCGTAGGAGGAGGTGAGCTGTCGTTGAATGCATGGCCTGTGACGGCATGCCTTTTTCTACTCGTGCACCGCGAGGGTTAGATATTTTGATTAGATATGTCAATGGAGACCTAATCCGACATGTTAGATTCTCTCTCTCTCTCTCTCTCTCTCTCTCTCTCTCTATATATATATATATATATATATATAAGAATTTAGTGAACAAATATACAGAGTTTATGTTTTTTTTTCATGATTTACCGTATTATTTTACGACATGATGTGAGAGTAGGTTGGATCTGAAAAATAGAATGATGAGAAATAGATCTAATATATTATTCAATAATTTTTATATAATAAATACTTATAGATTAATTTTTTATATCGGATAAAGACGTCATCAATACCTCAACACCACATCACGTAGCTAACACTTTATTACGGTATGGTTAACACTACAATATTACATGGTCGACACCTCAAAATTATATGATCAACATCTTAATATTACATGATCGATATCTCATAATGTGACTAGTACATAGTCGATATGTCGACGTGAAACCAAATTAATCATGTGTTATTTTATCTCGAATTTGGCATATCATAATCATAACCAAATTTAGGAGAAACTTAGTTTTAAGCACTGCCGAAGTTGAAGAAGTATGATGTAGGTATAAATAGACTAACATAGATGAGGGATCTGAATTGGCTCCAGATAAACATCTAACTCAAATAATCAAATTCTGACTTAGTAATATCCATATATAGTTTATTAAAATAAAAATATAATTTAATCCATTAAAATGTTTAAATGTTTAAGTATGATGTTTTGGTTCTATACTGGTCGAAAAATGCATATCATATTTAACCTTAGCTCTGATAAGAGATTTCATGTAAGTTTTTAAGTGATAGGATTTGTATTATGACCCTCTAATAATATGTTAGCTTCATTCTTATTATAATGCAACAATTTACTAGTGAAACATAAGGTTTTATTAGCCCAGCCAACTACATAAGATAAGGCAATGACATGTTGGTACCACATATTTTCAGTACGAGTTCAACGTGAAACAATCATTGACTCGGTAGGATCTTTCTTGCACAGCTCGATAGCTACGAAATACCAACAGATATGGTATGTTTTGGAACCCGAACATTTCATTGCTGATACCACACGTCAAGTCAGAATCGTACCGAGAAATCATTTTACTTGTCCCGTTCCAAGAGCTCGGGACGGTGCCGTCGGACGCTACCGAGAAATCATTTTACTTGTCCCGTTCCGAGAGCTCGGGACGGTGCCGTCGGACGCGGCTTCGCACTCTCCATGACGACAACCGGTCAGAGGCATCATCCCATCTCTCGAGGGTCGACGGTCACATCGAATCGACGTGCTACCAACCCTCGTGCAATAGTATAAAGCCCCGGGCCAATCTCCAACCAACGGAGGTAATAAAAGAATTCTACCCACTACTGGCTTGAGAAGCCAAAGTCGGGAACTACCCGACGAAGATCATTTTTGTATAGAAGCGTCACCACCTATGGCTCGACACTAATCAGTACTCCTTCCCGAGGGCACGACCATCTCGTCATCCAGCTCATTCCGTAGAAAGCTCCCGACATCAGCCCGCGGACCTAACTGTGCTGACTCATCAGCTACAATATATTTATTCGTTAACATCAACCACTTATATATCATAGATGAATAGACAAAAAATAATCTTTTTTTTTCTTGGGATTGTCTGTTATATTCGGATCTTTGTTTATATGTTCATTATCCTTTTCTCCCATATATGGAACCTAATTGGGTGTTTCGTATGCTTTTGTTATCCTTTCATTTTCAATGAAGATTTTTTTTTTTTTTTGACTCAAGTAGAATAAGTGAAAATAAATAAAGACAACAAGAAAAAACCGGACAAATAGTACACATTGACCAGACATCACAGTTGATCTTTCTCAGTCAAGCTTTAATTGGGTCCCCTTTGTGTTCAAAAACTGGTGTTCAATTATTAGAAATAATAGTCTATGCCACAAGGAAAAGATCTGCAGTGGAGGCAGCTCACATGCATCCCTCAACCACATCAATTATTTCTTTCACACCTAAGCAGCAATCACTTCTGATATTTTGCAGATATTAGCTGTGGCACAGATCAATTTAATGTCCAACCTTGACTTGTTGTTGATTTGTGTGAATCTTGAACATAGCCTTACTGCATTAGAAGAACTTACCACTAATTAAACGCTTGTGAACTGACATTTCAACCACTTGATAGACCAATCAGATGAGCACAGTTCTTCATATAGGATCCCCTGTGAGCTGCAATGTCAGACCTTCAATTCTTAATGTCTATCATTTGATGTATTTAAAGTTCACAGTATTGTTTGGTTGTGCAAATTGGATCAACAGATATTGCAATCATATTGGAGCAGTAGAAAGTAGTAGGCTTACAACTTTGCAGAACTTCTTGTCAGATGGTTTCAGATGTGATGGGGTTGATTTAAGTGGTTGAAAGGCAGGTAGAATAGTCACAGGCTTTACAAGTTGTTGGCTCCTTCACCTGCAGTTGGGAACCTCCATCACACTCAAACATAGTAAAAGGTATTCCAAAACCCAATAAAGGTTTACTAATGCATGCCTAATGTTGTCCATTGGTGCCCTTCTTTGTAACAGTATCCATGTGAAAGCCATTTTCTTGCATCTTTGAAGGTACATTGGAACACTTCCCACACACACAACATATTGTCATCATCTCCCATCACCTTGATAGTCCTTACAGGGTTTCCAGTAGCTTTGACTACCTGTTAATTTAAGATGATAAAAATGCAAAAAAAAAAAAAGATGACAAGATGATCTAGCAGCTTTTCTGTCATAGCAAAAGTTTGACTGACTGTTCATTTAAGATAATGAAATGCATAGCAGCTTTTGTTTTCATGTTTTTGGACCAAATTTATGCTTACCATAAAAACTTAAAAAGATCAAAAGCAAATTTACAATCAATAAATCTCAAATAATAGAAAATATTAAAATATTAAAATCGATGATAAATCTGAAGTTAAACTAGCTAGTATTAACATATATCAAATTAATAAGTAATAAATTTGAATTAGACTAGTCAAGATTAATATACATCAAATTGGATTTCGAGGCAAAACCAAGGTGTTACTCTTACTTTAGACCTTATTAATATGAAACTATTCTCAGTGCTCCTTCAGTCTCTCTAGAATATTTTCTTAACAAAAATGAAATAAGAAAAGAACCCACATAATTTTAGAGAGCAAGAAAAAAGAAGACACCAAAAAGTTCGTGATGGATTTGGACTAAGGCCGACATGCACCCTTAGGCTCCTACCCAACTATTTGAGAAAGCCCGATTAGCTGTGATATGTTCCCCCAGTGGAAATCAAGACACTTTGTGGTGTTCTTGATTCAATAACTCTTAATCAAGATCTTGTATTTTTCTTCTTTCTTCTCCCCTTTCTACTTCATGACTCAGTGCTAATTAGTTGACCTCTTTGTTTCTTAGCTCAGTGTATAGATTTGCAGTGGTATTAACAGTTCAGTTGAGGTGACATCAAGAAATTGACTCTTGAGTTCCATCTCAAGGTTTACCATGTTGAACTTAGGCCAAGAAGATACATAACTTGGCAAACAGTAATCTACATTTAGAACTATATATACATACATATATACATATATATATATATATATATATATACATATATATATATATATATATATATATATATATATATATACATATATATTTATATACACATAATATTATTAGCGCAATTATCAGTTGAGCCCATCATCAAAATTTAGGAGTCCCCCTCTCAAAGTACAAGTTACTATTTAATAATGAAATTTTAGAATATGGATTTAGTACTATTTAAGATTATTTAATATTTAAAACTATTTCTAGGATTCAAAAACATATTATCTAAAAGCCAAAAGATATAAATGTTATATTGTCAACTTAATTAATGATTAGGAGGTGCAGACATTGCAGCAAGTGGAAGTGATTCCTCTTCTGACAATCTCTACAACATATGTCAGTGCATAAATATTAAGGTAGTTTTTAATAATCTACAAATTAGATTCAGTAGGAAACACTTTTTCTACTTATGACGTCAGTGGTTTCAATAACAATTTGGCACACAGATTACAACAATAATTTAGTGAAAGCATAAAAGTGTTCTACGTAACTCCCACATACAACAATCATCCTAGCAAACTATGGTGCTCAATTTGATAAGCTTCAAATGTCAATGACTATGGAGAGGAGGAGCATATTTTTCCTTTCTTTATATAACTAACAGTGATATTATCCAAAATATATACTTGTGGTATGATACAACCATGCAAATCAACAGTCAAAAAGAGAAGGAGACTAAGATCAGTGAAGTCATTAAACCTACATATCAACAAGCCAAGTGTATCCTCAAGTTCCATGAGAACCACTAATATAACATTAAATGGTAAGCAAAATGGCATGCCTAAGAACATTGATTACACTGTTCAATGTGTCAATATCTACTATGATGCAACTTAATGCTATCAGTTACCTTGCCAAAAAGCTATGTGCATACCACAAAGATGCACAGTATTGCACCATCATCCACTTTGATTCATACAGAAACATTTATATCTATACTAAATGAAGACATGTTGACACAACTTGCATCAAATTATCTTTGACACAACTGTTTGTTGTTTCTGCTTTAAATCGTTCATACCTCCTCTTACTCGTTCCTTTTGACAGTCACCTCGTAGTAATATGATAGATTTCCAAGTCCGGGCTGAGACCACTGTGGACGCATTAGGGGTGGTTGAGATTTCCAAGTCCAGTAGCCATTAAAGGAAAGATACATAGCGGCAAGCTTAAAAGTTAGAGGAGTAATATCGTCGAGCACTTCATCAACTTTCGCCCATGCAGGCCGCAGCACTTGTGCGTTGGCTTAGCCTTTTGTTCCCATGAGGACCCCATGCATTGAATCACACACCCAAAAGTTTGTGCTCTTAAATGCCGAACATGAAGCCCGTTCGCCATTTCCGAGCCCATGCTACCACTCACTACGACTACGTTGCTTCCACTCTACCCTTGTTTCGATTGTCTCCTTGCTTTTACCCCTTGCATGCTTCTGCGAACTATTCTTTTCAACCTTCCATGTATGTCTGTACTTATATCGACAGTCCCTACAGAGGCACCAGCGGCTGCAGCTCCTGATGTGATGTAAAAGGGATGGGGATAAGTAAGTAATAGGGGTGTTTGGTGTGATGCCTTTGTGACTTCGTGACTCCACCCATGGGTTCTCTTCCCCACTTGTTTTGCTTAGGGTTCACAGCTGTGCAATTTAATCCCTCGCAACTGTTTTTTCGGCATCTGATTCTGATCTCATCGTTATAAATCCCGCGCTCATCCCTTTCTCCTCCTCGCATGCAGTGAACCTCTTCCCTTAACCTTTGCACGCTTGCTCGTTCTCAGATTCTTCCATGGTCTTCGCCATGGCCGCCCCTGACTGTGACCTCCTGTTCACGGCCTCGGCCTTGGTCTTGTCGTTCCTTGTGCTGGTTATGCTTGGGTGTAACAGGAGAGGCAAAGCGCTGAGACTACCCCCCGGCCCGCCGGGTTGGCCACTGGTCGGCAACCTCTTCCAAGTGGCGTTTGCGGGCAAGCCGATGATCCATCTCGTCCGCGACCTCCGCCTCCGGTACGGGCCCATCTTCACTCTCCGCATGGGCGCGCGCACCCTCATCGTGGTTACCAGCCCGGAGCTCGCCCACGAGGCTCTCATCGAGAAGGGGCAGCTCTTCGCTTCGCGCCCTGCGGAGACCACCATCCGCTCTGTCTTCAGTTGCAACAAGTTTACCGTCAACTCGGCCGTCTACGGCCCCGAGTGGCGCTCACTCCGCCGCAACATGGTTTCCGGTATGCTGAGCGCCTCCCGTCTCCGCGAGTTTCGCCCGGCCCGCACGTCCGCCATGGACCGCTTCATCGAACGCCTAAGCGCCGAGGCGGAGGCGAATGGAGGGGCCGTGTGGGTCCTCCGCAACGCCCGCTTCGCCGTCTTCGCCATCCTTCTCTCCATGACCTTCGGAGTCCAGCTAGACGAGGATTCCATCGTGCGCATCGACGAGATGATGAAGCGGGTGCTGCTCACCATCAGCCCCAGGATGGACGACTACCTCCCTTTCCTCCGCCCCTTGTACGCCAAGCACCAGAAGAAGGTCCTCGAGATCAGGAAGGAGCAGGTCGAGGCCGTCGTCGCCCTCATCAACCGGCGTCGGGCCATCTTAAAGGACCCAAGCCTCGAGCCCAACGCCGCTCCCTTCTCCTATCTGGACTCCCTTCTCGACCTCAAAGTCGAAGGCCGCGACTCGGCGCCCACCGAAACGCAGCTGGTCACCCTGTGCTCGGAGTTCATCAACGGTGGGACGGACACCACCTCCACCGCCATCGAGTGGGCCATGGCTCGCATCATCGACGACCCGAACATCCAGGCCAATCTTTACGAGGAGATCGTTGCGGAGGTCGGCGACCGGCCGGTCAACGACCGTGACATCGAAAAGATGCCCTACCTGCAGGCCTTCGTGAAGGAGCTACTGAGGAAGCACCCGCCAACGTACTTCTCGCTGACCCATGCGGCGGTGGAGCCAGCGAAGCTTGGCGGGTACGACATCCCGCCGGACGCCAACCTGGAGCTGTTTCTGCCGACGATCGCTGAGGACCCCAGGCTGTGGTCGAGCCCGCTGGAGTTCAACCCGGACCGCTTCATAACGGGCGGGGAGACGGCGGACATCACCGGCTCGGCAGGGATAAGGATGATACCGTTCGGGGCGGGGAGGAGGATATGCCCGGGGCTGGCGATGGGGACGACACACATTAGCCTGATGGTGGCGAGGATGGTGCAGGCGTTCGAGTGGCAGCTGCACCCATCGGAGCCCAAGTTGGACTTCATGGACAAGGTCGAGTTCACCGTCGTCATGAACCGTCGGCTCCTCGCCTTCGTCGAACCACGTAAGTGAACAAGTGATCACGCGGTTTCGAGAAGCGTCCGAGTGCAGCGAGTCTTTAGTGCGCTTTACTTGCTCATCATATATCGACGAGCTAATCGTATATTAATTAAGCAAACTCTACTTCCTGGTTTGGGCGTGTACATTTGAAGCTTTTGCATGGGTGTTATGAATGCGCGTCTAAGTGTTAGAAGGAAAGCATTACTTCCATCAATGCAAGGTTCCTTTAGTTACCGTACTAACTACTTTATCGATCTCCTCTTTAATGCATAAGCATTAATAAGGAAAAATTAATTGCTACATCTCTCATGGTTAAATAACGATCGACGTCGAGATCGGTGTACTACTGGTATTGATCGACTAATAAAGAATTAAGGATAAAGATCGGATCGACCAACTAGTTTCGAACCTGTGTTTTACAAATCGGATCGGATCTCATGAAATCTTGATACAAAAAGTCGAAATCAATGAAAACGCGAATAATTCCATTAACCCAAGTGATCGAAATGCGAAATGATCCAAAGAATCTAAGAGATCTCAATCTCAGAGGGATGTGATCTGATTCTCGGCTTGCTTTCTTGGTGTCTTCATCACTAATACTCAAAATTTCTACTGATTATTGGATGAGTTGATTAGGCACCAAAATGCCAAGATTTTGCTATAGGGGGTTCGGAAATTTTGTAACGTCAGATTAAACTTGAGTAACCACAAGAACTAATATGGTAACAAGTAACAAAGACAATATTTCTGCAAACATAAGAAAATGAAAAAGGAGAAAAAAAAACTATAAATGGATCCCAATTTAATCTCCATCGAAATAAATTAAAGAAAAAAGTGAGGATCCGCTTTAGATACAATTAAATTATTCCAACTCCAACTAACACCATCATGTCTGCCCAATCCCAGCATCCATTTCTATAGAGAGACGAAGGAGAAACAGAGACTGAGAAAGGAACGGACCAGATGGAGAGAGGGATGAGGAAGAGGAGGAGAGAGAGCTACGCACCTCGATCGAGATTGATTCGATTGGAGAAGTCCACCGCCTAAGTTGTGGCGGCAAAGGCATGGGCGCTGCTTCCGCCAGCGGTCATCATGGCCTTGAACTCCTCGAAGCTGACGAGGCCATCGCCGTCGCGGTCGACGCCGTCGATCATGCGGCGGCACTGGGCGAGGGAGGCGCCCTCGCCGATCCCGCCGAGGATGTGGGCGAGCTCGTCCGCCGAGATGGAGCCGCTGCGGTCAAGGTCGAAGACGGCGAAGGCGAGGCGGAGGTCCTCCTCGAGCGCCGCGGGAGCAGTGTTGAGGTCGACGAACTCGGCGAAGGAGATGAATCCGTCGCCGTCAACATCGGCCTCGCGCATCATGCGGCCGAGCTCCTCCTCGGAGGGCGGCTGGCCGCTGAGAATCTCGAGGACAGCGGCGAGCTCCGCCGACGAGATCTTGCCGTCGCCATTGGCATCGAATTTGTTGAAGACTCGCTCCAAGTCGCCGGGGTCAGCAGCCGGGGGGGCAGCGGGGCGGGGGGCCTCCGAGTGGGAGTGGCCGGTCGGACGCTTGGACCGGTGGCAGCGGAAAAGGGATCGGATCTTACCCATGGCGAGAGATCGAGAGGAAGGGCGGGACCAAAACGAACCAGAGAGACTTTCCTTATACTCTCGGATTGGATCCTGAGGAAAGGAAGGAGAGAATGAATCGGCGAAGTCTATATATAGAGAGTGATGGAAACGGCGGTGGAAGGATAACTATCCGATTGCAGGGAGAACTCGGAGAGCCTGCGAGGTGGGAGAAGATGACGGGTTCCGTTTTGATTTGGGCCATGATTCAAGGAGGTATAAATAATGACCCGCGGGACGTCACGAGCAGTGATGGCGAGGGCGAGCCGGTAGGCGTAATTTAGAACGGAATCTGTTATTAAGTGAAGGAGGTTGGTTGCCGACGTAACGTCCTCGATGGTTTCTTGTAATTGGCGACTTAGGACACGCGTAGGAAACGAGGTTTGTCGGATTCCGTATCGGTACGAGTGATGTCGGTTACCGACTCGGTCGAGTACAAATACAGTCGAGTAGAATATATAACGTGTTAACATTATTAGAATAATTTCTAATTAGTTTTGGATAAGTTAGATGACTGTGCGTGAGTAGCAAGAACTTAATCCCTATGCCTCGTTGTCGGAGGAGAGTTGGGGTCGGACCTGACCGCGGCGGCATAGGAAGAGTCGATTTTGGTTGCAGAATCATCTGTTTGATTTTAGAAACATGGCTTTTTGTTTTATAAAATCAAAAATCGAAACGGTAATCGAACTACTTAGGGTCGGTTTCGATTCCGGTTCGAACCATTAATTTTTTTATTTATTTATTTTTAAATTAAATAAAAATAAAAATATATATTTTAAAAAAAACTAATATAATAAATAATTTTATTATGAAATGAATTTAAATTCATTATTTTAAAATAATTAAAAAATATTTTTCTAAAAAATATAAAAATAATTTATAATTTTATTTTTGAAATTAAAAAAAGATGTATATCTTTAATGAGTGTAATAAAAAAAATAAAATTTTAAAATTTTTAATCAAACTAAACTAAACTTTAAAGTTTTAACACTATACGATATATCATATTGGTATTTTATTTTTAATCATATTTAATTAGCTTAAAATCGGAATCATCGATTTAGAATTAAAATCAAACTACCCAAAGTTTGTTTTAATTTGGTTTGGAACCGACGAGTGGTCGAGCCAATTCGAACCCAATTAGGAACAAAACTAATTTGGGGGTAAACCTCAAACTAATAATCTCTATCTCAATTTTAACGGATGTCTTTTGATCTAGAAAAGCTTTGTGAAAGATTAGAGTTTAATCTCCTCTTCTTCGAGATTAGACTTTTCAGGTAATTTAAAAAAAATAATATTTTTTTTAGCGACATTGTCCCTTTCATTAAGAAATTTAAATTTTCTTATGAAAATCCAATTTGAGTTAAATTGGTTTAGCATTTATTTTCTTTTTAAATGAAGTTAAATAGGTTAAGTATTATCATATTTTGAAATAAAATTATTATAATTTATAGTATTTTTAAAAATATATTAATTTTAATTAAAAAATTTTTGACTATTGAGGATGTTGAAGAAGACGATACTAGAATGATGACGAAAATGAGGGGACATAGGGGACGAGTTATGGATGTAGTGAATAAAAGAAGATGGAGTAAAACATTTTGTTGGCAAATGAGTGGCAACAAAAGAGTGAAATAAGATATTTTGATAATAAAAAAGTATTAGAAAAGAGGGGAGGGGCTTTTGTTACCTTCGTAAGACATCGTTATTACTTAATAGCGATGAGGCGAGGGACGAAAAATAAAATATGGAGATCAAAATGATCCGAAAGTAAAGAGATATGGTGTCTATTAATAACATAAGAGGAAATAAGATGAAAGTCTTAGAATGAAAAATAAAACAATAAAGGAAGGATGATGGGAGCAACAACGAGGGGCATAAAGGTAATATTATTAAAAAAAAGGATCAATATGTGCGAAAAAGTAAAAACTTGGATTCTCAACTGAATCGATTATTTGGCCATATATCCGAATTGATTCGTCTACGGGGCTCTCAACCTGACCGTATCCGACCCGTTTAGAATTGGGTCAGATATGGATCGAGCTTAATCCTTTCTCGTTCAGACCCGTCGACATGTCTCTCTGAAACCAGAAAATTCCCATAGTGTTCGAAGACTAGAAATTTGGGCAACCATTCACTTGACGCCGCTGCCATGTGATGTGGGGTGCCAAATCCATTAGAACCGTGGCCGCTCATCTTACTAACTACACCACTAGCTTGCTTCGAATCTGCGCCCTTTCATCTCTCCGTTGCGATGGCTTTCAAGCTCTCGTCTCAGCTTCCTTTGCCCTTTCAGAAATCTCACAAGGGTTCTCAAAGATGGCCGATTCCTCATCCAATCCCATCAACCAATCTCGCAGGTTGTGGTTGTTCCATTCTTCCTTCGGGTGTCACTTCTTTGAGCCGTCGCAGTGGTGGGAGGGGCGTCGTTCATGCAGTGAAGGAGGAAGAGACGCTTCCCTCGGCCCTAGCTGAAGCAGATGTCTCCAAAACACCCTCCTCTTCTTCCAAGGTTGTTCTCGTCATCGGTGGGACTGGTGGAGTAGGTACGCGGTCTGATTTCCTTACCTTATCATAGCAATTCTAATTATTGTTGGAGCAAGGGATTTAGTTAGATGACGACCAACATGGATACCATCTCGGGTTTGAGAGTCTTTGTTATTTGCATTCTATAGTATTTGGAAGATTCATATATGAAAGTTTAATCGGGGACGTTAACATTAATATAGTTTTCTGATTGATATGCTTTCTTTCGCTTGTAGCAAAGCTGATTAGTGAGTCAAGATTGCTTGATTCGATCAACGTTTTTAATGTTGAAAGAGTTTTAGAGATCCTTTGTCGGGGATTATTCTCTTTGAAGACTGTAGTAGCCAAATATGATGTGTCTTTATGGCCACTAAATTATACTTATTGGATATCAAATCCTGCAAAAATTCACTGAAATGGATATTTCAACTG
Organism: Musa acuminata AAA Group; assembly: GCF_036884655.1. Taxonomy (NCBI): domain Eukaryota; kingdom Viridiplantae; phylum Streptophyta; class Magnoliopsida; order Zingiberales; family Musaceae; genus Musa; species Musa acuminata. The sequence goes on along the minus strand of NC_088329.1, from coordinate 35,520,293 downwards.
TAGTGAAAGATATCTTGGAGAATCAAGTCTTTACTGTATTGAAAGATTCTCGGTATGATGTAAATTCGTTGCACAGATAACAGAACTCATACCAATAGGATAACCAAGTCTTTGAATCATGAACTGATCTTAACTATTTACTGATAGAAATTCTTTTCCTTGATAAGATATCTGAATGGTTAGCGGGGCCTTTGACATGAATTTATTGGCTATTGAGTTAAACTCGGTTTAATGCTTTATTGGCTTCTTATCAATGATAGACCTTTTATTGCAACCTTTTACACACATCTCAAGGATGAAGTATGATCTGACAATGTATCTTTTAAAAACATCGAAAGACATAATCATATTAACATTCTTCTGGTTCTTATTACTAAAAGATTTGTATAATGGACTTTGAATGGTTTAAGCACTAGTATATCTCGGAAAAGGGAGCCTGGTCCACTTTTTTGAACCATGAAGAAACTCTTCTTGGACTTCTTTGCATAATTGGTGCATGATTTCCATATATCTGTATCTTGTTGAGAGTTTCTGTGACAATTTAAATTGATGAGAATGACAATGCTAACAATGCTACAACAGACCTTTAATTGATGTTGCCTTTAAGATCATTATTTGGAAATGCTAGAAGCAGTTTATATTATTCCTTCTCATTTTGTACATGATTGGAATTTCCTTATAATTTACTACCTCTGTTTTTGAGGTTTATAATGATTTTCAGGAAAAGGAAATCTAGTTCATCATCTGATACAGCAAACACTTAAAATCTGTTCAGCTATATGGGTGGAACACACTTGACTTAGAGTAGTGGAAACTATAAATTTCTACTCCATACTTCATCTGCAGTTTCCACACACTTACTTCAGTGTGTATTTAAAACACTTAGCAATGGAAAGCCATTGCAGGGAAATTGTCTCTTCTAGGGCTAATGTTAATCTTGAGGTACAACCAAATCAAGTCTTGGCATTCTCAGTGCTTTACAATTGATTAATTGCAATAATTTGCATGCAGGACAGTTAATTGTAGCATCCCTCCTCAGTAGAAACATAAAATCACGCCTACTTCTTAGAGATCCTTCAAAAGCAATATCTTTGTTCGGTATACAAGATGAGAACATTATCGAGGTACTGGGGTCATTTTCTCCACTTAACTTGTTCTTTTATCTAAGCTCGTTTCTTAGCTTTTCTTTTCTTTTTCATTTTTTCCTGCTGGTATAATGTGGAATGGGTGACTGCAACAGGTACATAAAGGTGATACAAGAAATCCAAGTGACTTAGATTCAACCATTTTCGAGGTCTGTTTCAGTTTTCTTTAAGATTCTAGGTTTTGAAGATTCATTTAAAAAGGAACTTCTATTTATCATACTTAAAATCAAATTATAGGACTCTTGTTTCATAGGGAGTGACGCATGTTATTTGCTGCACTGGGACTACAGCTTTCCCTTCTAAGCGTTGGGATGGAGACAACACTCCTGAACGAGTTGGTAGGAACTATGCCTGTCTGCATCCCACATTTTCATTTGAGACATAGACTTTTGCTTCAGAGATTTTACTGATTTACGCCGATTGCATTAGTTTACTGATGAAAGAAACTTTCGACTTATAAGGCTGTACAGGTAAAATAATATGTTAATGCAAAATTCTGCTAGCAGTGGATTGTTTTCAAGATACAAATGGGAGGATTATTGGGTATGAATTCGACAAAGAAATTCTTTTGACATACACTAAAAGTAAAAAAATTTAACTAAGATTTCCGATTTGGGACCTGGAGCAAGCAAACATGAAAGTCTTCTTAGATGTCAGTGCATCTAGCAAAAACACCTTGGGTGATGAAGTCTAATTGTTTCATAATTGTCTTGTTTAGTATAAGAAATGTTCTTTAACTTTGCAAGACCAAATATCTTTCTACAAACTAAGCTGTGCTTACGTTAAAATGTTGCTTCATTTGAAGATTGGGAGGGAATACGGAATCTTGTTTTGGCACTTCCTCCCACTATTGAGAGGCTCGTTCTTGTGTCATCAGTTGGTGTTACAAAGTACAATGAGTTACCATGGAGGTATGCATTTCTATTTAATAGTTAGGAAAGAACATTTGATAATTCTTGAAATCAATAAATTAAATATGTGTGGAATACATTAATATATTGGATAAGGACAGTTTCTATCATCTTCAGGAAAGTTCTCTTAAACACCATTAAATAGTTGGGAAAGAACATTTGATAATTCTTGAAATCAATAAATCAAATATATGTGGAATACATTAATATATTGGATAAGGACAGTTTCTATTATCTTCAGGAAAGTTCTCTTAAACACCCGTGATGCTAGCTATTTTATCTATTTTAAGTCTGTGCAACTGCTGACCTCCTTTTTGACAACAATTTGTAACCAAATGAAGTGAAAACTGATTGCTTCTACCTGCCAACCCAAGTATATAAACTCAGATGATTTTCAGGGATATGATGAGATGAATCAGTAAGATAAGGCAAAAATGATACCTCCATTTGATCCTCCTTGCTGATTTAAAGATGGCTATAGGCATGTTTCATGTATCCTTGCTTATGGTTTTTTCAGCATTATGAATCTCTTTGGTGTTCTAAAGTTTAAGAAGATGGGTGAGGATTTTGTGCGGAGTTCTGGCCTACCATTCACCATTATCAGGTGATTTATATGTCGTCTACATATATGAAAGTTTGTCCTTTAAATTTTCTGCTAGTTTGTTTTTGATATAATGAGATCTTGTAGTCTGTTTCTTGACAAAGTCATTATGCTATTGCCAGGGCTGGGAGATTGACTGATGGACCATATACTTCCTATGATCTAAATACGTTGCTTAAAGCAACTGCAGGAAAACGACGTGCAGTCGTGATAAGTCAAGGTATTTGATATCTGACTTATGAGACAGAATGAAATCTGGAACTTCTCAGAATTTCTTCGGTTGCTTTGAACTATGTTAAGACATATAACTGTTATAATGTCTTCGACTGGGAACATTGGCCATCTTCACTCTACCATTTCATCAGGGTTATTTGTGGTGGTATCTCTATGGTTATCTCTACCTGCTCGGCAAGTCTGTGTTGGCTTGCTGTATGCGAAAAATGAGTTCTTCCAAGCTGTTTTCCCATATGTGGGATTTCTCACGGTGTTCCTGGGGTATCTGTAACATGCTAGGAAATTGTTTATTTTCCGCTCAGTTAATTTTTAATTTGTTGCTGCTTTATTCCTGGAAATCGTTTGTTGCGATTACGAAGATAATACTTTCTGGTCTAATGGTCTCGTGTTACATGTGGATTGCTAGAATTTCTTTTTTGTATTACAGAAAGAAGTTCTTCTGCTTGAATAATATCCATCCTTGACTACTGTTGGTTCTTTTGTTAACAAAATTTTCCATTTCCTTTCAGGAGACGAGCTTGTTGGGGAGGTTAGCAGACTTGTAGTTGCCGAAGCCTGCATACAAGCTCTTGACATAGAGTGTACCAAAGGACAAATTTACGAAATCAACTCAATTGAGGTACTCATTCCTTGATAACTAACTAAAATCTACTCCCTGAACCTTCAAGCTCTTCAAACCTGAAATCAATGGAATCGTGAGGGTCACAAACAGACAACTAACATATGTATGTTCACATTTCTTCTTTTCCTACCTTTTTTTTTTTTGCATTTGTTTTGCTCATTTTTTTTCATGCTTTAAAGAACAGTGAAACAGAACTCTCTTTTTTTATTTGTTCTGTTTTATTTGCATTATCTTTATATTGGAAACAATTGTTTCTGGAGAAGGGAAATTGAATGACAAGAGAAAGGTATGGGATCAAGTTATTAATGGAGAAGAGGGATATAAATCCCATTCAGTCATTTGGCTTTCTTTTCTTTTCCTGATTGAAAAAGCAAACTATTAAGAAGCATCCTAATAAAACCATAAACAAAATACCAATATAAAAAAAATGTATTTAAATTTTCAGACATTTTCTTATAGAACAGAAAGTAAAAAATTAAAAAAGAAAAAGAAAATGTCATGAAATGAGGCCTAAATCATTGTTCACAATTTTGCATGTTGATGTCATCAAATGCTAGTGTTCCATAAATTACCAAATTTGTGGATTACAGGGAGATGGACCTGGAAGTGATCCTGAGAAATGGAAGGAGCTCTTTAAAGCTGCTGAAGCTAATTAGCTGGATGATAGAGCTCTATTTTCATAGCATGTGCAGAAAACCTGAGTTTTACTCATTGTAGCAGATGCCTTGACTAATATATGTTGGTATGTGAAATAATTTTGTCACCTTGTATTATCCTGTTGTCATTATATTCATTTTCCTGCTGTGACATACTGTTTTCTTGACATGTAAACCATTAAAGTTTGTCTATAAGACAGACAAACAACTTAACATGACAACAAAACAGAGAACCAATTGAAATGCAAATGGCAACACATATAGTTCATTGTTGTTGCTCATGGAATTCTATAATTGATCTTTACCTTAGAAACAACTAGAGGAGTTGTCTCATGTTAAATAATGTGATTTTACATTATGCATTGGTTGTGTAATGCAGATTGAAAGCCCATCTTATTCAAAGCTTTTGTTTTTTTGTTTTGAGTTCATGTTGGAAGCAAATTTGAGTTGCTCTTTATCCTGCATTAGTAGAGCTGAATTTTTAGGTCATTCTTGTTAAAGCTTATAGATACATTGGGTCATTTTGTAAAACTTTATCATCATTTCTAAACAAATTGTTAGTATGAATCATGCTCTTTATTTCATCTAATATTTAATTAATTTTTTAAATACTTATATTTTTATTTGGGTTTATGTCATGTATTTATGTTTAGTTCGCACGTAAAGTCTAAGCGTAAACTAATTTATTTTTTTTGAAATTAGTAAGTAATCGTCCCTTTTTAAGTCGCTTAGTGTTCAATTAAAACTTTCATTTAATACTCCTTTCTCATTTGGTTTTGCACAATGTACTTAATCTTTATTCGTTCGTACGTCAAGTCTAAACCGACATGTTCGTAAGAGATCTGATTATAAGGCTTATAAATATATTTAGGTCATATTCTAACTACTTAAATTTTTTAGGATTAGTTATTACCTAATCTAAAATTTTATCAATAATGATCATATTTTTATGTTATAGCAATCATAGACAACCATAGGCATCATAGACAAACCATCACTAGCAAACCCTCACACAATCCTTAAAACTAGGATTTAACATAATGATGATGACATTAGCAGGGCTCCACTATCTTTGTGGGGACAACACACCAAGGAAAACTCCACACCTCATCTCATCATGGCCTGTAAGGGATGTGGAAATTGTGTTGTTGGGCCATTGAAAGGATGACACACACACACACTCACTCACAAACTTATGGCTCTCATGTCACCCAACCACTCTTCTCCACCACATGGTGGATCAGTGTCAATCATAGACTATAGTTATCCCCATGACAAAGACTCTTCTTTTTGGTCCAAAGTGAGATAAAAGGGTGTCAAAGGTCTTTAATTTAGCACCCAAACCATGTGCTCCCTCCCACCTCCCTTTAGGTTTCATGGTACCTTCTAGATCATAAATTATGCCTTTGCCACACTAGAACATGTCACCTCACCATTGAAACATCTTTGGTTGTCATCATCATATTGTGCATGGATTCAGGTGCAATGCATGTTATTAGTGCAAGTGCTTTAATTATTGTGGATTTTTTTCAAGTCCTGTTTGACCCTACAACCATTTTGATGATAATGTTTTGACTTTTTTATGCTTATCTTTTTAAAAATAAAAATTATTATTCAAATTCAGAATGTACAATAATACATTAATATAAACTATTTGATTCTTTTATCAGCTTTAGTGACTACCTCTATAATTTTATTATAGATTTTATATTCTACGAGCTGAGAAATTAATGAAAGACAATTTGGAAAATTTTTTTTTCTATTGAAAAAATATTAGTTATTGTTTATTGCATATACTTCTCTCAAAGTAAGAAAAGTGAATCCGAATTGTGATATGTCAAATGAATATATAATATCTCAGTTATTTAAGGTCAGCTATACTTTTATTCATGTTAAGCTAAGTAATATCCTTAGTTAAATTAAAGAAAACACTTATTTCTATTTGTACCATCAATACTAAATATTTCACCTATTTTAATTATTATATACATTACTCACCTTAATATTTTCATTTTAGCAACATAAATTTTATTACCATTTGTAAACATGAGTAATATTTTATAGAATATGATAAGGGATCATTTGGTTGGTTGGCTATTGGGATAGTCTGTTGGCTCGTAAGGAATTATCCATTTTAAGTGATGGGCATACCCACACGATTATGTCCTTTAAGAGTATGCGAACTCTAAAGATGTCTTTGAGGGTACAGAAGATCCGATAGATTTATAAATCCTTAGTTTTCATATTCCTCAACTAATATGAAACTAAATGATTTTATTAGTGCTCGTTCTCGTATGAGAATCAAAGACTTATAAGTTTGTCGAGTCTCCTTTACTCTCAGAGACATCGTTTGAAACTCGTTTGTTCCGAAAGGATAAAATCATGTAAGTACACCCATTACTCAAAATAGATAGTTTCTCGTAAGTCTACGAGCTATATGATCGATCGACCAAATAATATCTTATGAAAATATTAATATATGTCCTCGTAAAGAATTGAAAATAATATAAGTGAGTAACAAGATCAATGACAAAGAATCAGCCTTTTTTTTTTCGTGAATCAGATGGACAAATAGGACTCAGTTTCCGTGTCATTTCCTATCCATCACTCCCATCATTATTTTATCTTTGAATCTTTGGCCGGCTGTCCACAATCCGATTATGATGTCGACATAAACAACTGATTGATTGATTGATATAATGATAGTAAGGTTGCTGGGATGCATTTCCCTGCTGCTTCCATCTCTATCAGCATTCATCTCTCGATGTGATTCGAGCATTTCTCGACCACCGTTGGAACAGTGTTGAAGTTAGATTGAAGATTTCGATGATGTAACATTGTCTATTTTTGCCTCAAATATTAAGTGCTTCTTTCCGTGAATTAAGGAGGCACTCAAAGGGAAATTAAGATTTTCTAGATTTAGCTGCATCAGTAATTGGATTGAAGATTTTGATTTGGAAGAAAAAACTCTCTCTCTCTCTCTCTTTTTTCTTTTTTTTTTCATGGTAAGTCCCTCTTAATTTTCGAGTATATTTTGTCATCCATTATTTATCATTTTTCCTATTATAATATTTTATACTGTATTATAGTAATTTTAATTTTATAAAAAAATATTATATATTACTTTATAATGTTTTCTTGATATCATTGAAAATATTATAACATAATATAAAAAACATTATAATTGAATCAGTTGATAAGTCTATAAGAAAATAAAAATAATAATGGTCAAAAAAATAATATTTTAGATATTAAGAAAATATTATTACAGATTTATAAAAATACGGATATTTTTCGGAAAAAAATCTAAAATTTAAGCTCAATGATGAGCTATATTTATTAGCAATAAGTTTGCTGCCCCTTACGTTGTTACGCAGAGTCGTACCGGGCTATACGCTTGTGTGGAGCCCACACTAGACAAACACGTGGTCTACACGATTCTCCAGTTAGAGGAGAGGTAATTATTGTATTGACCCACAATGGGTAAGAGAACATATTTTGGAAACAAAGAGGGCAAACTGTACGCGAGTGGGCGAGTGGGTCTACGCGGCCGTGTACCGAAGCGTAGCTTCGTAGATCCGAAGCTAGTGCTTCGGGACGCCACTTTGTCCCTCTATAAATTGACGGCTTCCCTCGCCTCCTCGAAGCCAGCGGTGGGAACTCTGACCTCTCTTCCAACAACCCATCACAGTCTCCGGAGATTTTGGGCAGGGGGATCCCCCGGTAAGAAGGTATACATATCTTACATCTTGTTGTTGCAAGCATGCGTGCCTGCAGGCTTGTAGGGTTCTTTCCGAAATTAAGCAGGATGTTTTCTCGATCTGTGTGTTGAACGACCTGATGTAAATGTTGTGGGCTCGGCAGACTCTTCGCTTTATGTCCCCGTGATCTCCTGAATTTGGCGATTTTTGTTAGATCTGGATGATCTGATCTCGGTTTTGCTCTTTCCATGAGGATATGCTAGACTGCTTTGCAAGATCCCTGAATGAGTTGTCCTTAGGGCTTCCAATTAAGGTGTTTTGGCATATTCTCTCCCTTTCACTCCATACTTCTCTTCGGATGATGGAATACGACTTTCGATACGTCCATCAGTCGATAAACCAAATCCTCAGACTTCGTGTTTTATGGCAGATGCGGAAATATTGTTGCTTTGCCTTCAGAAAACAATACCTATGCACTTTATGATCCACGAACAAGAATGCCTTTTTGGATTCTCTTGGAATTGCTTAATTTTTAACCAAAATTAGATCCGTCAATTATGCTTCCCATCATCTTGAAGTAGATGACGGGAAAACAATAACTTGGATTCTTTCATTTTTTTAGATTAACTTTTTTAGAGCTGGCAGAAGGGGCAAAGTGCCAACTTTTGTTAGGTAGATTATATTGTCAATTGATCTTGCGCTTGAGCTTCAAATTTGTATTTTGCCTTTTGGATTGTTTGTTTGAACTTTTGAAACGAGCAATTTAGATGAGTAAAAGAGACAAATAGGTGCCGGATTTCATTTGTTAGAGCCAACTGTTGTCCATGGACCTTGTGCTTTAAGTGTAAACTTAAAAAAACTAAGACTTTAAATAGGTTTATTGTAGAATCTTTTTGTTCTTGTTTGGTTTTTAGGAATTTATATTATTCCCCTTTTATGACTCAATATTCTTCCAACATCATATTTGGTATAGATTTGGTTTCTTGTATTGATAAGGAAACAATACTGCAATAGTCGAATTCCACTATTGGATATACAAGAAGAATAAATGAGTAGATTATGTGTCTAACTTCCAGAAAACTAGTTTGCTAATGCTTGTTAACTGGTAGATGAAATTTGAAGGATAACTGATAAGGTACTTACAAACACGACACCACTGTAATGGCACTACAGTAGGAAGTAAGAGGCACCATAGTCACAAACATCAAATCATTCTAATGGCATTACATAAGAAAAAGAAGGTACCGTATTTTCAAATAAAAATATTCTAAATAATCTTATTATATCATGTTGAGGAAACAAAAGGCATCTTAGTTGCAGACATTCAACCTTTCCAATGGCATTTGGAAATAGGAGGTACTGTGTTATTGAATAAAATTTTCTAAATTAGCTTAATTCATCATTTTGTAATCAGAAAGGGAGGCCACAACCAGGAGTCAATGAGTCCTATGGCAGTGCCCTCAGGAGCGGCAGGCAAATCAACACTAAACCCAAATGCTCCACTCTTCATCCCGATGGCATTTCAGCAGGTGGAAGATTTTTCACCGGAATGGTGGGAATTGGTGAAGACAACCACATGGTTCCGTGAACATTGGTTCCATCAGCACCAAGATCAAGAAACCTTTGATGCTGATGATGAGGTGGATGTGACCAACCTGCTGCCCGACTCCTTTGATCTTGGAATTGTTGATGAATTATCCATTCCAGAAGCCGAGCTTGACTATGCAGCTTTGTATCTCGAGTTTGGAGATCAAATTTCAAAAGCCCTGGAGAAAGAAACGATATTCTGTAATGGTAATTGACCACATGTCATCCAGAGATATATCTAATCATGCTTAATAACTAGATATAAAACTCTTTTGGTGGTTATTCATTCAACTGTGTTCTTATGAACAGGGTTTCTGAGTGATGAAGAGCTAGAGGTAAAGAGCCTGGGCTTGAAACATCCAAAGAAGGGCACCAGACCAATCCTAGAACCAGCAAAATATTGGGAGAAACCTGCGCAGCTCCTGAGCCCAAAGTGCAGTCCTCGCCGTATAATCCAGCAGCCTCGTTGAGTATCGTCTGAGTGCTACTTTGTCAGTAGCAATCCATCTCCAGGGAACAGGGTACCTTTTGTATAGAGTTAGAAGGCTGCTGTTGTAGTTCTTTGTAGTCCTTCAAACAAAAAGGTGTAGAGAAGTCAGTGGAGTTGATGATAAGGTGTTATGTAGTGTCATTGTTCTGTGTCCCACGTAAATTGAGTGCAGTGTATGAATGTTTTAATCTTAAACAAGCCGTCCTAAAATCAGCAACAATCTAAGAGACATTGGAAACAATATTTTGTGGTATAATTCCTTCGATGGTTTGCACCATATCTATATTTGAGTGGTGGTTTTCATCAGAAAATATTGTTTTGGATGGCTTAAAAGTGCTCATGAGACTGCAGAGAGAAAAGTTACATTGCTTGTGATTTTTCAACCAATCCAAAAATTTATTTCTTTTGTCATCTATAAGCAAGTTAGAGATTGTATATATCTTAGAGTTTGCTATATTTTTGCTCAATTGTATATAATTAAGGGTAAATTAAACAAATTTAAAGTTCTAATTTTTTAAGTTCTCATTTTGATTTATTCCCACAAAGCATTTATTATTTCCTAAAAGATAAATTTACTCTTGACTTTGATTGTCTTCGCTCCATTGTTCAATCATGGTTGTGGCATGTGGCTTTTCGTTTTCGTCTCATTGTTCTTGTCTCTTTCTCATTTTCGTTTGACTTTTTACTCTCCATCGTTATATTTATTATTGTCCTCACTTCTCATTCCCTTCGTGATATTCGATAGGAAGTTAATGTGAAAGGGAGATTACTTTTTATTCCCCGTCATCATATTTATTATTATCCTCAATTCTCTTTTTTTTTTTTTTTTTTTTGTGATTGTCGATGATGTTAGGAAAAGAGTCGGCACTAAGGGGGGTTCAAAAAACGTTCGTACGATAAAAACTGATTTCGATGAAAATCATTTCGGAGAGAGACTAACTTGAAAGCGTTTTCGTAAAGATAACTTGAAAATGTACGGAAGAGCGTAGTGGATGTAAAGCAATTTAAGAGGTTTGCAGTAAAATAAATTGCTCAAATATAGAAATGCAAACTAGAGAAGAACACGCCGATTTTATAGTTGTTCGGTCGTCGTGACCTACATCCACTCCACCGATTCCTCTTCCGTCGAGGCCACCGGCATCCAATATCGATATTCCTTTAATAGGCGAAGATCAACCTCCTTCTTATAGCTCTTTCTCCTTTTACCGAGTTTAGGAGATAACCCTTACACCCCCCACTCACTCATCTCTCAAACTATTCTAACACTAAGAACTTTGAGAGGAGTTTCACACAAGATTACAATAGAGTTTCTTTCCTTTTTACTCTCAATATTTGTGTGTTTTAATCAGGGATGAGAGGGGTATTTATAGGCTTCAAGTTGATTCAAACTTGGAGCCTAAAAACATCTCATCCCGGGTACGGGCGGTACCACCGCTTGGCATCCTGACATTGGGAGGTATCACCGCCTGACAGAGCTCGAAGAACGAGCTCTAGCGGTACCACTACCCATACCACCTAGGAGACTGAGTCTCCCAGGCGATGCCATCATCGGCCAGGCTTTCAGTATCCTGGTTGGGCCTTGAATCCGGCCCAAACCAGCCCAACTTCGGGCCCAATTAGCCCTTAACAGAGTTGATGAGATTATCTCCCAATCTCAACTCCAATTATATGCTAACTATGATTCCTAAGACATATTCTAAGCAAAATAAGTCCGATTTCTTCTAACGAGCTTCCAATGATCTTCCGACGAACTTTCGACGATATCTCGGTAATGTTCTAACGGACTCCCGGCAAGCTATTAGACTTCACGATGATCTTTTTTGGTAAGTTCCGACGAGCTTCTCTGGCAAGCTCCAGGACTTCTCGACAGAACTTTCGACAAACGTTCGGACTTTCAACGAACTCTCGAACTCCCAACGAAATTACGTTCTTGACTCCAGGACTTCATTTTGCTTCATGCCTTACTATCGTAGTTAATCATGCACACATAAAAACATACTTCGATCTAGACAATTATTACTAAGCATGAATCATGTCGTCCGGCATGTCATTGGTTTATCGACGCTTCATCCGATTCTTCGGCGCATCGTCCTCTCTTGCGGCCTATTGCCCAATCGGCCAGTTGACCTCCGTAACTCTGATATCCTTGGCGTAATATATGCTCTTCTTGGCTCGATGCCCAAATCTATGGCCCGAAGCCTTCTGTCGATACATCGACCAATCCTTCAGCACGACGTCCAATTTTTTAACATGTTTCTCCGGTAATTGTCTTATCCTGATCGAAGCATCCTGCGTCACTCAAAACACAAATCAATTCATAAACACTTATCGATTGGTTTCATCATCAAAATGATTATATCATCTTTTAGAAGAAAAAAAATAATGTTTCATAAAAATAAACAAAAAAAAAGACACCTACTAAAAAATAGTAAAAACTTGGGGTCCTTTTAAGAAATTTGCCCTATAATTAAATTTCGATTATAACCACTTATTTGGATAATATGCTAGAAATTAAAAAAATTAAGGATAAATGTTGGATAAAATTGACTAACATTAATGTGAAAAGTATTCCCATTATTTACAACCCCAACCTGTGGCTTTGTACTTCTCATCCCCAAATGTAACAGTCCACTCAAACAATTTTATATAGTTTTATATTTATAACTTCCTAAATCATGCATCTTAGCTATATATAACATAAGTAAACAAACTATGGCTCAATCTGAGATGTTGAACAGAGTACACGGCATTCATCTACAAACCGAACAGATCACAAGATGAATCCAGAAGCAACAGCAGAAGGATAATTAATAAATACGATCACAAAGCCAAGAAAAATATGGATGAACACGTTTGACAGTACATTCTCACAAGACAAGCTGTCTTGTGGAGTTGCTGAAGAGGTCACCGATACAGAACCTGTTGAGCCTTCACCAGTTTTGAACCACGGTGGTGTCTTGGATTGGAACCCTATCAGACCGGGAATGTGGCTAGAACACAAGCTTTCTTTACCGATGCCAGGCTCGACGGTATCCAATCAACAGCGTCCGACGACTCGCGATACCCTCTTGAAGAAAACATGACACATGGCTGTGCTGAACATCATGTCCTCCTTCATCCAGTCCACAGCTACCCTTTCTAGTGTCCCTAGCGAAGAAACATGATACATCAGCTCGCCTTCTCCACCTTCATGTTGTATCCATGTTAAGCTAAAACTGTAGCCTGCCAGCAGAACAAACAGGTAATGGCATCAGTAAAATTCACCTCCACGGGCAATAGATATTCTCGATTCTGGATGTCTCAGAATACTCGAACTAAATGGGCACAAATCACTTGTAGAAACCACACCCTCATAATATATTTTACTTAGCATGGTGAGATGAAGATAACTGAGATACATAAAAAGAAAGATAAAAGATCATAAAGAATGCACTCACTAGGATTGATGGTAAACAGGTAATGCAAGCTTTTTAACAACAGACTGCAACACATTGATGACTTCCATGTTAATTGGCATCATCATAAATAATCACATCCTCACTGTCAGATAACAAGCAGAATAACACTGCTACAATCTACCAACTTAGGCAATCTCTAGCTAGCTCGAGAACTACATCCTCAACTTCTGGAGCTATTATATGTGAACACACACTCTGATCGCTGGATGCGAGTTTTATGAACATACACACTGATTCGACAAAATTTGGTATCGAAGCTAGAGTATAATCTAAAGTGAGTCATACCAAGGTCTAATAAATAGATAAAAATATTGGAATTTGAGGCATAAAGTATTATATTCTATTTCATGTAAATTTTAATGACTCATGTAATTTGAGTTGTTACAAAAAGTTATTAGTAAATTACCATTAAACCCATGGAAAGAAAGAACTTTTTGATTTGTTGAAGCAAAGAATAGTGTAAAATGAAGAGACAAAAGCAATCACCTCTGACACTAAAAATAGCATCAGACCGATATGGGAATCGATATTAGCAATATATAAAAAAAATAAACTGGAAACTTGTAAAATCAAAGAAAGAAATTATCTGACTAGGTATACAAAAATTTACCACTCCTTTTGTGAACAACCAAAAGACGAAGACTTTCAGCTTGGTTATCGACAGAGAAATCCATTCCGACTAAAAAATTTGTAAGAGTCTGGAATACACAATTGCTAAAATCTTCTGAAGCATCACCTGCAAATAATTAAATAAAATTATGGTAAATGCTTCCAGAAAGGACAAGCAGACTGATAGCAAGTTATATACTCCGAGACATACTTGAACCGGCCAAGTGTTTTCTGCAGCAGTCTGGCTGACAACATCCCAACCGAGGAATGAAAAGATGCAGAAATTTGATTTCAAAATCAATCATTTGATGATGGAACATTTATAAACATGATGAGAAAAGTGTTGTAAGCCAATATCAATCACTCACCACCTTGTTCTCCACTTTATAGCTATCATCAGTGAGGAAAACTACTTCTTGATTTTGAGTCCCATTTTCCTCACATAAGTATGGTGTTTTCTGTGTTGATGAACTTTTAGGCATCTCTGTGAAACTAATTCCAGGTATTGGACAAGGAGATGTCAACAATGAATTGTCATTTATGTCGTTCTGCTCCGCTAAACGATTCTGAAGTCTTCCAACTTCATCTGAGAGCTCCTTGGCTGCCGATAAAAATCAACATTTTGCAGTCATAAATGTCAAACTCCAAAGGAAAGTTAAGAACTTCCCAGGCCACAATCATAGCACCACATACAGAAGCTCGAACATGACAACCTAAATTTATCACTTTTGTCCTAAACAAGACCACATTGTCCAGACTAGAACATGAGAAAATGAGGAAATCACCCAAAAATAAAATAAAACCATCAAACAGAATAAATCCATCGACAAATTATTTAATGTTATTTGATGTTGCTACAATGCAGGATCAGTCACCCTAAGAAGTTCTGAAGTACCAGAATTATCCTGATCTACGTGGCTAAAAATCAATGCAAAACAACAAGAATCTGAGTTCATAAAAAAGATAAAGACACATTTTTTCCTTACATTTCTTGCTCTCTTCAAGCAGTAACTTCTCGCATTCAGCAGACTGCTCCTGAATGGAATACCTGGAATCAGAGTAGCACAAAATTCAATCTTTCTTCACTTTCCTGATAAGTAAGACTGCTCCAATTACTTCAAGTCATCAGTCAATTAAAACTTACAATTTCGCACGAAGCCGCTCATTGGTATTCTTCAATTCTTCAATCAGGTCCTCCACAGCTGCAAGAAACTCGATTTTCAAGCCCATCGAATATTTCTAGTAAAAAAACGTTGTGCAAATATGATCGAGGGGTTCC